>NW_022900935.1:60449526-60451684 GCF_012274545.1 Fukomys damarensis
GCCGGCCACACCGCAGCGGCGCTCACCAGCAGGGGGCGCCCTCCGCTTCGCCGAGCTGGGAAAATGACACAGCTCTGGGAGACCCCGCTTTGGCCACGGGGACAGCGGCGTGACAGGAGCACCCCCGGCTCGGGAGGGGCAGCGTGGAGCGGGTGCGAGCAGCCTGGATCCAGAAGCTGGATGCCTCCGAGTCCGCGGAGCAGATCAGAGAGCGACAGGAGGGGCGGGCGGCTGCGGGCTGGACCGCACCAAGATCCCGCTCTGTCCCGGCTGACGAATTGGTTTTGTCATGGTCTCTAGGCGCGAGTGAACAGCAAGCACACTCTGCTCCGGCTCTTCTGGCATCCCGCTTTTTGTTTGTTTTTTTAACCGGGGGAGGCTGGACGGGGCTGCGGGAAACTGCTCCATGGCCCCCCTTTCCCCATCACCGGCTACCTCCTCCCAGCGAGCGCCCCACGGGAGCTTCTCCCTCGATGGGGCCTGGCTGGGTCCCCAGGACCTGAGCGCACCCCAACCATGGCTGGGTCCCCAGGACCTGAGCGCACCCCAACCCGAGAGGAAGGCGCCCGGGGCGTGGCCTGCGGGAGCCCCGCCCACACCGTCCCCGAGAGCGAGCGCGCCCACCTCCGCTCCTCCTCCAGCTCTTCTTGGGTCATCATCTTCTTGTACTGGTTCCCCCTCAGCTGCCCGGGGCTGTATTGAAAGGAGAAGGCCTCTCCTGTGGAGGGGAGACCGGTAAGGGCCACGTGGGGATTCCGATCCGCCCCGCGGCCCCCACCTGGCCCTTTCCCTTTGTGTGTTTTGTTTGTTTTTGAGACAGGGTCTCCTGTGTAGCCCGGGCTGTCCTCAGACTCTCAGCAATCCCGAGGGCTGGGATGACACCTCGCCTTTGTTCGCTTTAACGTAAGCACCTCCAGCCAGAGGCCCCCTGTCCATCAGGACCAGGTGGCCCACGCAGTAACCCTCGCGTCAGCGTGGGACAGTCCCAGCCTCGCACTTCTTACCCCAGCTGCTGCTCTAAGTTC
Source organism: Fukomys damarensis (assembly GCF_012274545.1). Taxonomy (NCBI): domain Eukaryota; kingdom Metazoa; phylum Chordata; class Mammalia; order Rodentia; family Bathyergidae; genus Fukomys; species Fukomys damarensis. The sequence continues at coordinate 60,450,552 of NW_022900935.1, forward strand.
ACCCCATTCCTCCCCAAGCAATCCCACAGCTCCTCGCATCTTGCCTTTGAAATGAACAGGGACAGGAGAAAGGAGACAAAAAGTGGGAACGCCCCTCCCGTATGCGGCTCCAAGCTCAGGGACATTTCGCTTGCCCGCCACGTGGAGCCAGCTGTCCCCCCTCCTCGGAGCCAGTTCCCGCTCAGGATTCGGCAGACAGGCGGACGATGCCGGGCACTGTGCCCCAGGGACTCTGTTCCTCCTTTTCTCCATCCCTCCCCACCCCGTGGTGATTAGGAGTCCTCAGTGCACATCTGGCCCACGATGGCATGAATGAGAACAGCTACAGCCAGATGAGTCGGTCCGGAGAGCAGACCCCACAGGGCAGGTCTCCAGGTACGATGAGGATGCGGGCTGGACGGGGGAGCCTGGTCATGTGGCCTAGGACCAACAGAGGCGTTGGTGCATGGGCGGGGAAAGAGCGCTGAGCATGCTGTGAGAGAATCCACCTGAGAAGCAGTGCCTTTGGGTCCCTTAACCAGCAAGTGACAAGCAGAGCCCAGGGGACAGGGGTTGGCTGGCATGTCCTATGTAACTCCCATGAGTGTGGCTCAGTGGTTCTGCTGCCTGCCTCACAAGCACAAGGTCTTGAGTTTGACCTCTGGGACAAAAACAAACAAAAACACTAACGAAAAGACCAGGTGAGGGAGACTGCTGTGCGGATGTCTCTCAAAGTATTTCCGGCTCCATCTGACTCCATCCCAAGCGGAACCAGCCATGCCTCCCTCCAGCTGGTGGCAGTCACAGCATCGGATGGGCTGACACGGAGCCCGGTGTGGTGGTGCACACTTGTGATCCCAGCACACTGGGGGACTGAGGCAGGAGGATCACAAGTTCGAGCCCAGTCTGGGGCAATTTAGCAACTTAACGAGACCCTGTGTAAAAGTTTTTAAAAATTAAAAAATAAAGAAATAAAAGTGCTTGGGATGTAAGTCAGTGTGCTGGTCTTGGGTTCAATTCCCAGTACGGCCAAAAAAAAGCCGGGGGGGGGGCCTGGGAATTTAGCTCAGTGGTTCCGCCACCTGCCTTGCAAGCACAAGGTCCTGAGTTCAATCCCTGGTACCAAAAAAAAAAAAAAAAAAAAAAAAAAAAAA
>NW_022900935.1:60451730-60468131 GCF_012274545.1 Fukomys damarensis
AAAAAAAAAAAAAAAAAAAAAAAAAAAAAAAAAAGTTCTTGCTGTGGGCTGAAGGGGAAGAAAAGGCTTCTTGGATTAAGGTTCTTCCTGGGCCCAGAGGAAGGAGCTTCTGGATGAACGTTTAGGACCCAAACATTGTGTGGGGCGTTTTCCTCATATGGAAACCTTGGCTGGAGGAGTGAGCTGGTGGCTTCCTGTGGGCCTCTTGCCCCAGCCAGCGCCCAGGGCCCAGCTTCCCTCTCAGGTGCATTTTCCCAGGATGAATCTGCTCTTCCCTCATCACCCCCCCACCTCAGAGAGCACCGTTCTAGGTGTTGGGGACGTAAGGACGACCAGGACCATCCAGCCAGGAAACCAGGAGCTGCTCAAGTCGAGCTGGGGCCCTGGGAGTGACCCCAGGTGAGTCTGGCGTGCTGCCTAGAGCCGCTGAGTCCATCCTGCAGGTGAGGGGGGCACGGGCTCTGGTCATCTCAGGGCCCTGAATACCACGCACACCTTCTGACAGCAGCTGCAGCTGCTTCAGCTGGGCCTTGTAAGAGGCGACCAGCAAGCAACACCTGTGACCCTCAGCACCGGGGTCACCGTGGTGATCTATTTTAGAAAAATAAAGCAAGAAATGTCTGTCTGCGTGGTCCCAGTCTAGGCTTTGGTTTATGGGGCAGAACTGATTGCTTTGTGCTTATGAGGCAGGCAGAACAGATGACTAGAGAGGGTTTTGACTCAGTCCCGCACAGAGGGCTGGTCGATGGGAGAGGCCCCCGGGGAGCGGCAAGCTTCCTCTCCCAGGCCACAGGAACCCATGGGTTGCTTAGCAAAGTCATTCCAGCGACGCTAATCAATTAGCCCGGGAGGCAGTGGCCGCTCAGGCCTCCTGCTGACAGCTGGGTCCCTCAGGCTCTCTCCCTCTGCCTTGTCCTCGGCCCTGTCCACCACCGCTCCAGCTCTGCCCTCCAAAGTTGCAGACTATTTTCAGACATACTCAGAAATGCAGAAAGCAGTAAAGGTCTCTGTGTACTTGCTGCACAGATTTAAGGAGGGTTGACATTTTGCTATTTTTGCTCCAGCTTCTTTTTGAGGGGAAATAGAGCCTGACAGATCGGCAGGAGCCCATCTTTCTGGTCCGTCTGTCGAGGCTGTGTGTGTGTGTGTGTGTGTGTGCGTGTGCCCGTGCACGCGTGGCAGTGAGCAGTGTGTTCCAGCCCTTGAGGGTCAAGGCCCTCTGTGTTTTGTGGTTGTGGCTGTTGTTGGGGGCACACTGGGGATGGAAGCCAGGTCTTGGCACTGAGCCCCTCCCCAGCCCTTTTTATTTTTTATTTTTGGACCGGGTCTCACTAAATTGCCCAGGCAGGGCTTGAAGCCTCACCTCAGCCTCCCAGAGGGCTGGGAGGACAGGGGGGCACCACCACACCTGTTTTCAGGTCCCGGTTCTGCAGGCAGCCTGAGCGGTGGCCTCGAGAGGAGGTCAGAAATACTTGAGAAATGTGAAAGGCACAAAGGTAGAATTAAGGGACAGAGCAGGGCAGAGCCGACGGGGAGCTCAGCTTACTCACAAAAGGGTCCCCTGTACCTGCAGGCGGTCACTTTACAGACAGAGAAACCAGGGCTCCAAGTGCCCGGGGATGGTGGGGAGTGAGGGGTGAGCAGGGGTCTGGCCGCCAGCTCGCGTCCCCAGCACAGGTGCAGGCCTGTCCACCACCCCTCAGGGCAGGCAGAGACCATGGCCAGGGGCCACTCACCATCCTCCTCCTCTGGCTCTGCCGGGGGTGGGCCCTTGGCACCGTCCGAGTCCTGCTCCTCTTCCTGCAAGACAAGAACAGGGATCAGCGCTGCAGGCAGAGTGAGGCACAGGCAGCCCCTGAGGACGTCTGTGGGGTGTGTGCACAGGGAGGAAGCCGAGTCCTGCGTGGCCCCCAGAGTGACCACCTTGGAGACAAGGGGATGCAGTGGGGTGCCGGAGGTGGAGGGAGGGAGGGGCCCCAGGCCCAGTCTGCCCACACCAGCAGTGGCCCCATCCCAAGGCCACGGTCAACTGGCAAGGAGGCATCAAGGAACGGCACTGCTTCACCTATGCCCCCCACGCCCTTGACCTTGACCTTCGCCAGGCAGAGCTGGTCCCAGCACTTGGGGGTCATTCCCATAAGGGGGCCCAGGGTCTCCCTCCCTCGTTGTAGCGAGTAAACAAAGGCAGAAGACAGCAGCTGGCAGGGCTGCCCAGGGCCCCAGCAGCATTACACGGACTGAACTCCAGATCGCTGGCTTCTCTGTTTCCAGCCACGTCATTTCCTCCTTCCCCTCCCCGTCTTTTTTCCCCATTCTTTCTTTCACAAGGGCTTTCACACTGAGCTATATCACCATTACCAGTTCCTTTAAAATCTTTTTGTAAATTTTCAGACAAAGGTGTCCCTAAATCACTAAATTGCTCAGATTGGGTTTGAACTTGTGATCCTCCTGCCTCAGCCTCCCAGAGGCTGTTACCAGACAGGGTCCGAGGACATTCCTGAAGATAAGGAACCAAACCCGCCCTTCTTGTAGAATAAGAAGATCTGCTGACTCCTGTCATAGAAAAAGAATTTTCAGGATGAGTCACTAAAAGGCACGGAAAGGCAGAAATTAAAAAGTTCACACTCAAAGAAATAGAGTGCAGTTGAGAGACAGAGACATTATTTCCTGTAACTGGGAATATTTATTGTAAGCTGTCCCTCCAGAAGGGCACTGGCCCACATTACAAGGGTGAGCTTTTTTTTTTTTTTTGGATGAATAATTTAAGCATTCTCCGAATTCTTTCAACCTGTTCCTTTATCTTAGGAAGAGGGACACGCCCGGGGTGCAGACACTTAGGGATTGTGCTCAGCTGAGTATCTCTGGTTGAGGAGGGACAGGAAGAAGAGACACCCTGCTCCTGCAGCCGTCCCACTTTAAGACGCTGCTTTCTACCCTGGATCAAATGTTAATCAGGATTTTTATACAAGAACTTGGAGTGCAGCAGAAAACAAGACAAAACAGCAAAACATTTTTCCACAGAGTTAAATACAGCCCAGCTAAGCTGGATACAGTGGCTCACTCTGGGAGGCTGAGGCAGGAGGACAGCAAATGCAAGCCCGGTCTGGGCAACTTAACAACTTAGAAAGGACCTGTATCAAAATAAAGAATAGCCAGGCATTTAGCTCAGTGGCCCTGCACCTACCTTGCAAGTACAAGGTCCTGAGTTTGAACCCCAGCACCAACAAATAAATAAATATAAAAAGGGCTGGTGACATAGCTCCACGCTATCAAGGATGGTGGGATAAGTGTGTTCAAAGCAAGAGGGAGTGTTTTGAGAGGCAGTGTGTCTTTTATTGTAATAAATTTAAAAAATTTAAAACTTTAGCTTTTGATCATCCCAGGCTGATCAAACATTTACAGCGATGTCTGTCGAAGAAAAACACCACTGCACATCCTCACCCACGTCGTTCACTGCATCTGTCACAGTGTGGCATCCGTCTCTTCCCCCCAGAGTCAAAACGACAACAAGAAGTAAACGTTTTGAATCGATTCTGGACACTGAAGCAGCCACAGCAGCGCAACTAAAGACACCTGCAAAAGAGGACTCCGGAGCTGCTGCAGAGAGGGGCCGGAACGATGGGAGGAGAGTGTTCCAAGCAAGACGGAGCGTTGAGGGGGACTCGCGGGGATGCGTCTTTTACGATAAGAAATCTAAAAAGGTTGGACATTCACCGTACTTTTTATTAGACCACGTATTTGATTCGTGGGTTCAGCAGAGCATCCATGGGCTCGGTACTCACAGGGCACGTACACCATGAAGCGGCGTTGAGAGGAGAAATCAGGGCTGCCGCGGAGAGAAGGGAAAAGTGCCTCCAAGGACCCCAGCCCTCCTGGTGTGGATGCCAGGACGGGAGCACGAGGGGTACCCAAGGCGCCAAGTGACCAGGGGAAGCTTCTGTTAAAGGGAGGAGCTGGGCAGATGGCATCCTTGCCTTCTCATCCTGACATTTTGGTATCATTTGGATTTTCTAATCATATGCATGAGATTTTTTCTTTTTTGTGCTACCGGGGATCGAACTCAGGACCTTGCACTTGCAAGGCAGGTGGTGATGCCACTGAGCTAAATCCCCAGCCTGCGGGAGGCATTTATTTAGTTTGCTACATCCCCAGCCCTCACCCTCCTTTTTTATTTATTTACTTTTTTGTTTTGTTTTTGAGACAGGGTTTTGCTGTGTAGTCCAAGTTGGTCTTGAACTCACTATGTAGCCCAGGCTGGCCTTGAACTCACAGTGATCTTCCTGTCTCAGACTCCCAAATGCTGGGATTACGGGTGTGCGCCACTCCTGAGACAAGGTCTTGATAAATTGCCCAGGCTGGGCTAGAACTTGCAATCCTCCTGCCTCAGCTACCTGAGTAGTTGGCATTACAAATGCATTAGTTTTAATATATTTAAAAATCTCTCTCTCTCTCTCTCTCTCTCTCTCTCTCTCTCTTGTCTTTTTGGTCCCAGGGTTCAAACTCAGGACCTTGTGCTTGCAAAGCAGGCAACCTATATTTAGCAGGAGGACCAGGGATGCAGCTCAGTGGCACTGTGCCTGCCGGGCAAGCACAAGGTCTTGAGTTCGATCCCCAGTGTATGTGGGGGGAACAAATCTTAGTAGGGGGTCTCTGAACAATGAAATTTGGGCTTTTAAAAAGTATTTTCTCTTCTGTCCTATGACAGAGGAAGACAGAAAGAATGGTTGTGACATTAAAAAAAAAAAAAATCAGCGGGTGAGGCGGTGCACACCTATAATCCCAGCATTTAGGAGGGTGAGGAGGAAGGATTTGCGTGAGTTCGAAACCAGCCTGGGCTACATAGTGAGACCTTGTCTCAAAAAACAAAACTCTTTAAAAAGAAAAAAAAAAGGGGGGGTTGTGGAGTAAAGGGACAGAAACAATACCACCACCACCACTGGAAAGGATCGATTTCGTGTGTGTGGTGCTGGCACTGAACTAGGGCCTCACACAAGCTAATCACATGCTCTGTCATGAGCTACACTTTCACCCCTTGTTACTTTTTTTTTTCTTTACAAAGTAAAACACTATTACATTTCATTGTTATTTTATAAAAATGTGTGCATAATAAAAAATGAAGGTCTGATACCAGTGAGAAGTGCAGCTGTCAGAAACAGTGCAAATGAGGCTCAGCCTGGTAGTGCATGCCTGTGATCTCAGCACTCTGGGAGGCTGAGACAGGAGGATCACCAGTTCAAGGCCAGAGACCTGGTCACCAAACATTAAAATTAAAAAAAAAAGGAAAAAGAAAAAGAAAAGCAGAGCTGGGTTGAATGGAGAGCACAAAAGGGTTTAGGTTTCACCCTTCAGGAAGCGAGGAGCCACTAGAAGTGTTTAAACAGTGAGGGCCAGGTCGAGAGCTTCATCTGAAGCTCTTCATGGGGACACCTCGGGGAGGGGCAAGATGGGAGGCAAAGAACCCCGAGGGGAGGCCGCCAAGCTCAGGACGGAACCCTGGAACTGAGAGGTGAAAGGCAGCTGGCAAACTGGGCCTGGTGGCCCACACCTGTAATCCCAGCACTCTGGGAGGCTGAGGCAGGAGGAGGAGGAGAAAAGGAAGAGGAGGAGGAGGAACAGGGGCCCCTCACCTCTGTTCCACGCTTGATGAGTGAATCTATGCAGGACGACTGAGGCAAGGGCTGTCCCTAGGGTTCTCAAAAGTCTGAGTCCCCGCCACCCTCAGGCGACAAGACCAGTCCTGGAGGCAGCGCACTCCCAGCACAGCCTGCTTCATTTCAGGGTCTTAGGGGAAACAGGAGAGAGCAGCTGCTCAGAGTTCAGACCACAAACTTCTCAAAAACCCCTTACTACTTTTGTCTGGATATGCTGCGCAGGCTGGCCTGGAACCTCAGGGCTCAACTGATCCTCCTGCCTCAGCCTCCCGGGCAGCTGGGACTGCAGGTGCGTCCTGCGCCTCACTCCGCACTGCTGTTTTCCTGTCGATGCCCAGGCTCACCTGTCCACCTCGCCCCCCACTTGGATGTCAAGGTCTCCACCCAAGTGCCTCAGCCCAGCTGCACGGCCAGCCCTGTGTCCGCAGTTTCTGCATCTGTGGGTCAGAGATATCTGGGGGGTGGGTGCAGGGATTTAGCTCAGTGCTGCTACCTGCCTTCTAAGTGCAAGGTCCCAAGTTCGATCCCTGGTACCAAATACATATATGTATGTATGGGGGGAGGAAGTGTGTAGGTTCTGTGTAAATACTATGTCCCTTTCTGCAAGGGGCACTGAGTATCTGTGGGTTTCTTATCCACTGTGGGTGCTGGGATCCATCCCTGGTAGGCGCCGAGGGGCAGGGTTAGAGGCATGGCCCGTAGAGAGGTGACAGAGTTAAAATGAGGCCATGGGGTGCCCTAACCCAAGGACTGCCGTCCATGTGAGAGGAAACGGGGGCCCACAGAGACAGCCAGAAGGAGTGCACGAAGATCATGGAAGGACACGGAGCCCAGGAGAAACTGGCCCTGCCCACCGCCGGCTCACGGTCACCTCCACCAGGCCCCGGAATCCCAAGAAAATACACTTCCATTGTGTAGACTCTCAGTCTGCCATGTTTTGCTCCAGCAGCCCTGGGAAATGAATACATCACGCTTCTAGTGAGAGTAAATCAATTCAGGACAACCAGAGTTGATCAGCCGGGTGTGACTGGCACACAGCTGCAATCCCAGCTCCCTGGGGGGCTGAGGCAGGAGGGTTGCAAGTTGAAAACCAGTCTGGGCAACTTAGTGACTTAAGTGTGGCCTTGTCTCAAAATAAAAAGTAAAGAAAGGTCTAGGGATGCAGCCTAGTGGGAAGGCCCTGGGTTCCATCTCCAGTACCACAACAATAAATAAATAGATAGATAAATAAACTGGTGACCCTCTCTGACACAGACAGCTCCTCTCCACACCAGGCTCAGCTGAGACCCAAGGCCACCAATCACTGCACCGACCAGAGCACAGCCTTGGCATTTCATTATTGAATAGAGGCCAGGTTTTACCTTCCAGCGACCACGAGTGATTTTCTAACTCAGCTTTTTCCTCCAGCAGAGAGGGGAGAGGCATGGCAAAGGGGAACAGGGCAAGGCCTGGCACGGAGAGGGGCAGCAGGTCGGGGACTGGGCTGCTTTTCTAAGGCACCGCAAGCTGGTCCCCCACTGCGGGTGTCATGGCCTTTTATGGCTGCTGGGCTGATTCTCACACAGTGCCAAGTGTGGAGAGGCCCGGAGAGAGACAGAGGTGGGCATCTGCCTGGCTGCTGCCCTGGCGTTCGGCACATGGCAGTGGGGGGTCACGGGGCAGGAACAGAGCTGCCTCACGGTGACCAGAGGCCCGCTGGCTGCCCCTTCCAGAAGGCTCCCCCAGGACCAGGCGCCCAGAACATCCAGCCCGCTCCCCTCCTGCTGCAGGCAGACGGTGCGCCGACCCTGCTCTCCCAGGCCTCGTCTGCGGCAGGTAAGACTGGCTGTGTGACTTCCGCTCAGAGCCCAATAACCCGGCTTGTCCAAGCTGCACCCTCTCCACCCGTGGAGCTGTGTGACACTCTGTGTGCGTGTGACTGGCTACAGCCTCCCTCCTCCTTTTCATTCTATTTGCGCCCTGGCCTCTTCCTCTGCCATCCCCCCTCCACCCTCCACTGCTGCGTATGTGCTCTGCACTCTCCTCTGGCCTGGCGTCCTCTCCTCCGAGGCACTTGCTCTGGGGACACTGTAAAATGCCAACTTCATGCTGTACGACCAGCTCACAGCCCCCACCACCCGCCTACTGCCTACCACGCTCAACCTGGCCTTTCTCTCTTTCTTATCTCTTTTTCTTTTTTCAGTACTGAGGATTGAAGCCAGGACTTTTGCACTGAGCCACATCCCAGCCCTTTTTATTTTTTTATAGACAGGGTCTTGCTAAATCGCTAAGCCCCAGGCTAGGCTTCAACTTGGGATCCTCCTGCCTCAGCCTCTCAGAATGCTGGGATTACAGACCTGCATTAGCACATGCAGCTAATCCCTGGCTTTTAAAGTCCCTGGCTCTGGGTTTTGGGGAGATCACCTCAGGGGCATACAGAGAAGCACTCTCATCTCCCACCACAGGGGGCGCTGTGTCTTGTGTGCTCCGGTGGATCCACCTGGATTAGCCTGCGCCTCACCTTTGCTACTCACAGTGCCCGCCTCTCTGTCTGGGGAGGGGTCCCCGGGGGTTCACAGAGTTGGTTTTGGAGGACTTGAGCTCAGACTTTTATCCTCCTTGGGACCTGCGGAGTGAAGGACCCAGGAGGGGATGGTGTGACGGACAGAGCCACAGACACTCAAGGGCCGCCTGTGGGCACCAGCGAGGGCCTGGCCTGGCTCGGCCGGGTGTGCGGAGCATGGAGGCCTCCAGCTCTTCCTGGGCCCTGCTGGCAGGTGGCTTCCAGCTCATGAGAAGTTCACTGGATGCTAGTGGGCTGAGTGGGGTGGGGTGGACAGGCCGCAGGGAGCCCTGGAGACAGAGGGGACAGGACTAGAGACAGAAGGACAGCAGGCAGGAGGGGAAAGGGAAGAAAAGGGCACACCCGGGCTTTTGGCTTTTTTAGTTATTCTGAGATAGGGTCCTGCTATGCAGTGCAGGCTGGACTCGCCTCAAACTTGTGGTGATCTTCTTGCCTCAGCCTCCTGAGTGCTGGGAGGAGTATAGCTGTGTGCCACCAAGCTGGATTTTCTTTTCCTTTTGGGTACTGGGGATCAAATTCAGGACCTTGTGCTTGCCAGGCAGGTGCGGTGCCACCGAGCTACATCCCCGGATGTTTTGTTTTTTTAATTAAAAAAAATTTTTTTTTAACACCTGTGCTTTTTGGCCTGAACCATGAAGGGCTGTTCTGGAAGCAGAATATGAAGGGGATGCCAGGGTGGGAGGGAAACGGCGGGGCAGGGAAGGGGCTCAGGGAGAGGCAGCGCGCAGCCTGGGCCCAGGGGGCCGTATGGGCACAGCCTCTTTGGTGGCAGAGGGCACGGCAAGGTGCTGGTCCATGCACAGGGAGGTGAGAGAGGCTGAGTCACTGCTCTTTCGGCCAGCACCACCTGCTCCCCGCCCTGGCCGCTGGCCTCCCTCCCCACGGACGCCAGCCCTAAGCAGGTGCGCCTGTGTGGATGGTGGAGTGCGGCAATCCCATCAGGTAGCCATTTCTGGCATTGCTCCTGCAAAGAGGGTTCAGAAGACATCAAAAGCTTTATAAAAACAAAACAAGCAAAAGTCCTCGGGCCGTCATCTGCCGTCTGCCCAAGCCCCGCCAGAGAATACAGTGTCTGGGGCAGAGAAGGTCTAGGACAGGGTAGAAAACCAAGGTATCCGAACACGGGCCAGTCTGAAGGGTTGGAGCATAAGATCATGGCTGGGGAGGGCCTGGCTGAACAACCCCGACCATGACTGACTTTGGGTACAGAAACAGAGGCAGGGGCTGGGGGTGAGCCCCGCCGGGGTAGAGCTCTTGCTTGGAGTGCTCGAGGCCCTGCTTGGATTCCCCAATAATGGAAAGAAGAAAACAGGTAGACAGATTTATTTTGTTTGGTTTTGGTTTCTAAGGTAGGGTCCCATTATGTTCCAGGCTGGCCCGGAACTGGCAATCCTCCTGCCTCAGCCTCCCCCAGTGCTGGGATTACCGAAGTGCACCACCACTTGTAGACAGCCTGTAAAGTCTCTTGGGGGCTTCTGACATAGGAAGGGACACAGTTCTTAACTGCATGAGAGAGTGCAGGGGAGGGCAGTGTGACCTAGGGTAGGGTGGATGGTTGGTACACAGGGTGGACACAGGGGCTTCCGGCCTTGAGAGGAGCACACCTCTCTGAGTCCCAGTGTGCTCAAGAGAAAGAGGATTTCAGCAGCCTCCTCTCCTCTAGCGATGGTTTTGCCTTCTGTGGTTCAGTAATCCACAGTCAACCATGGTGTGAAAATATTAAACAGGAAATTTCAGAAACAAATAATGCATACATTTACCCGCTGTAATTATCGTATTATTAGTTATTGTTAATCTCTTGCTATGCCTAATTTATAGAATAAACTACACGGAAGAGGTGTCTATAGGAGCAAACAGTACAAATGGTGTCTGGCTCGATCCCAGTTTTCAGGCAGGCAGTGGGGTCTGGGAAAAAGGGGAACAGAGCAGTGCCAAGGTCAAGAGGCGGGGCCCGCTGAGAATGTGCCTGCGATTGTCCCAGCCAGACATCAGAGAGTCATCAATTACCAATGTGTGCACAGCCGGTTTGTTTGTTTTTGTTTTTGTGTGAGACAGGGCCTCACTATGTAGTTCAGCCTGGCCTTGATCTCACTATGCAGCCCAGGCTGGCCTCCAACACCCAGCGATCCTCCTGCCAGGTCTCTGAACCCAGACCACACCTCCTGGTCCACACAGCCAGTGTGGCCAGGCAGAGGTTACGGGAGGAATGTTCTGGCCAGCGGGATCTTGCATTTCTCAGGAAAAATGTCCCCCGAGGGCCGAGCCATCTCACCCTCCAGGACACAAGGGGGACTGTTAGAGGAGAGCACCAATTGCAGCCTCTTACTTCTGAGGCTCCAAAGCTAGGCAGCCCACCCCCACCCCGCAGCCGGATTTCTTCAAAATTTACTACCTCTAAAAAATTACTAGTTCTTGCTAAGTGAAAAAACATTTTTTTCTTTTTGCTGAGTAGAAATTCTGACAGGTAAATTTTATGTGTAACCAAGACTCTTGCTGAATGAAGTTGAGCTGTAGGTCCCAGGTCTCACAATTTGTGTGTGTGTGTGTGTGTGTGTGTGTGAGAGAGAGAGAGAGAGAGAGAGAGATACTGGGGATCGAGCCCAACTCAGGGCCTTCTCTCTTTTATTTTTGTTTTTTTGAGACAGGGTCTCACTATGTAGTTGAGACTGACCTGGAACTCACTATGCAACCCAGGCTGGTCTCGAACTCAAAGGGATCCTCCTGCCTCAGCCTCCCGAGTGCTGGGATTACGGGCATGTGCCACCATGCCCGGCACTACTGTACTTTTTTTTTTTCCCCCCGGTATGGGGGATTGAACTCAGGACCTTGCTCTTGTGAGAAAGGCGGCAGCACCACTGAGCTAAATCCCTGGCCCATTTTCTCTTTGTGTTTTGTTTTTTTGAGACAGGGTTTGCCATGCAGTTCAGACTGGTGTTGAACTCACTGTGTAGCCCAGGCTGGCCTCAAACTTGCGGTGATCCTCTTGCCTCATCAGCCTCCCAAGTGCTGGGATTACAGGTGTGCACCACCACACCAGCTGATGTACATTATTGTAATTACTATGAACATATTTTAATTTTATGTCCTATTTTCCTTACTTATTTAATACCAATTTGCTAATTAACCCAATGTTCCAATAGTGGGCACCTGGATTATTTCCAGCTTCCCCCCAGGTGAATCCCTACACCTGCTGTAGACTAAACCCACTTCCCCACCCCACCCCCATGCCTGAGCCGAGGCCCTAAGCGTCAGTGTGACTGGAGCTGGGGACTTGTGAGCTGAGCAGTATGGATGAGGCCTTGAGCCTGGAGCCCTGGGATGGGATGAATCCCCTTAAGGGAGGGAGAAGGGGCCTTGGTCCCCTCTGCTGCCATGGAGGACACAGCAAGGTGGTGAATGCAGGCCAAGAAGAGCCCTCACCCCAAACCGAACCCGCTAACTGCCTTGATCCTGGATTTCTCAGCCTCCTCCAATGTGAGGAGCAACTGTTCCACCTGCCAGTCTGTGGGATTGCATTGTGTCAGCCTGAGAGACCACAGAGAGGCTCCCAAAGTGACAGGAGCCACTGCCAGACACGTACGTGACCCTCTGCCGCCTGTGGCGAGGAGAGAAAACGCAGGTAGTGTCATGGGACAAAGGTCTGGACAGCGACGGAAGGGGCTCACCTGCCCCCAGTGATCCGAGGGGCTGTGCAGCTTCTGGAGGGCACCCGGTGGCCACAGGTGGGAGAAGGCGAGGCAGCTTCGCAGGGGTGATCGGGCTAAAGCTGCAGGAGCCGGACAGATGAAGGCTGTGCAGCTGCCAGACCAAACCCACGCCCTTCCTGAGAAATTCCCTACTGGGTTTCTTTCTTCCAATGCTGTACTGTGCTTGTATCTTGAAAAATCCCAAAGCTGCAGAGGAGGAAAAGCGCGTACAACGAGCATTCACACACTATCTGCCTGGACCGGCAGACACCGCCGTCTTCCCTCTCCTCACACGTGCCCTTGCTCCGGCCCATGATCCACATCATGAAACACTTCAATGCGCTTCTTCCTGACGATGATGATATTTTCCTACAGAACTGTGAAGCCTGCATCACACTCAAGCAGTTCAGCATCGGCCCAATATAATTATGTAACACACTGTTTAAAAACCTGTCTCAGGGATTCCACCTCACCCCAGAAAGAATGGCTGCTATCAAGAAATCAACCGACAACCAATGCTGGCGGGGCTGTGGGGAGAAAGGAACCCTTCTCCATTGTTGGTGGGAGTGCAGACTGGTGCAACCACTGTGGAAATCAATATGGAGATACCTCAAAGAACTAGGATTAGAGGTCCCATTTGACCCAACTGTCCCTCTGCTGGGTATCTTCCCAAAAGAATTAAGAGAATCATATCACAGTGATATATGTGCACCCATGTTTACAGTGGCACAGTTTGTAATAGTTAAAACTTGGAAACAGCCCAATTGCCCACCAACTGGAGACTGGGTAAAGAAGTGGTTTGTCTATAAAATGGAGTACTTATTCACCCATAAAGAGTGAGAAACTAAGCCGGGCGTGATGGCATACGCCTGAAATCCCAGCACTTGGGAGGCTGAGGCAGGAGGATCGCCATGAGTTCGAGATCAGCCTGGGCTACACAGTGAGTTCCAGAACAGTCTGAACTACATTAGTGAGACCCTGTTTCAAAAAACAAATAAACAAACAAACAAAAAAACCCAAAAAACAAAAAAAAAAGAGAGAGAGAGCTAAATGGATGCACATTGAGGCCATCTCTTAAGTGAAATAAATAGGAAACACATGGTGTAAATACTGAATAGTTTCTGTGGTGTGAAAAACTAAAAGTGTAGATAAGGTTCAATATGTATAATTGATAATGTGAAACAGGAAGAAAAGGGCTAAAGGAGTAGGGGAAGTGGGAAGGGGAGGGGAAAGGAAAGAAGGGAAAAGAAAAAATATGAGAAAAAGGAAAAATGGAAACAAAGTCTTTGTAAATAGGGAAGGGTGGAGGGGGTGAAGGGAGGGCAGCAGAATGGGGAAAAAATAAGAACCAGGATTTGTCATGTGAAGGCACAAGATCCCAATGATGAATGTAACTGTACTGTATACCTAAAAAGTACCAATAAACTTAATGGGAAAAAAATATCTCGGGGCTAGGGATATAGTGCAGGGATGGATCAAGGCCCTGGATTTGATGTCTGGCACCGAAAAAGTCTCATTTCTCTTCCAAATTTCTTTAGAGCTCCCCACTCCTGCTCTGGATCCAGAATCCAGTCATGGATCAAGGATGAAGACTACATTCACTTGTCACTGTGCTTTAGTCTCCTGCAATCTAGAAGTCTCTTAGCTCAGGACATCAGCTAGCTGTCCTGCAGAGAGTCCCCACTCCAGGGTTCAGGGTGTAGCATTTTCCTAGCACAAGCCAGGTTCTGGGTTCAATCCCCAGCACTGCAAAAAAGAAAAAGTAATCCCCACTCTGTTTTGTTTTTGAAATGGGGCTCTTGCTATATTGCTGGGGCTGGCCTTGAACTCCTGAGGTCAAGCATCCTCCTGCCTCAGCCTCCCAGGTAGCTAGGACTACAGTACCCAACACCATGCCCAGTTCCTGCTCTGGTTTGGGCTAGGACTGGGCTCTGCATCCTGGCGTAGACCAGTCTAGTCTCCACCATTTAGCTCCAGTATCCCTGGAATGCCCCTCCACCCTCTGCCCATGGCCACAGCTGGGGAATCCTAGGGTGCAGATACAGCCTCATCAGAATCCTTCCTTTTATTAGGGAATTCAGAACCCAGTGTACACATTAACACCAAGAAAGCGCAGCTCCCAGCCTTGGGAGGGACCAGCGCTTGTCCTGACTTTGCCGGCTCAGTGTTCTTTCTGGGAGCAGGGCGCGCTGTGGTGCTTCCTGCACTGCCCACCTCAATGCCTGTGAGGGGAATGAAAAGTGGTTCTAATAACCAGATCCTGCCCTCTATGCTGACTCCCGCCCAGCTGCCCCGCCCTGAGAGGAGCACAGGCGGTGGAAGGGCCTTTCCTGCTGCTGGCCACAGGGGCTGTGCAGATCTCACCCTCACTGTTTAGGCTTCTCTCAGGTCCTCAGGCCCATAATGGGCCACCTCAGGGCCTTGGATGCGGAGGATCCAGGCTGGCGGGGATGCTGCCCCAGGGACCCATTGCAGCAGCTGCTGGCAGCTGCCTGGGGCTCCAGAGCCTCCTCAATAATCAGCTTTGTGAGTCAGAGGCAGCAGCTGCCCCAGACTGCCCAGCCCTCACAGGGAAAGACTAGGACAGGATTAGACGGGTCTGGTTAATGGAAAATGAAGAGGGAGGGAGAGGGGAGTTCAGCGCCATGCGCTCTCCCTCTGGGCTAATGGCAGGTGGGTGCCCACCTCCTCCAGCCCTCCCTGGGCTGCTGACCTTCAGTTCACTTAGGCTTACCACCCAGCCTGTTCTTTTCCTCAAGAGGCCTGCCCTCCAAGCTCAGGCAATGCGAGCATCAGAGGAAATACCCAAGTCTATTTCAAGACCATTTCTAGCCAGCTGCGTCTCCTGTTAGTTCCACCACTGGAACAGCTGGAGAGGACACACACATCTGCGTCCTCTACACTCCCCGACCCAGGGCCTTATGCACAGGCCAGCTCAGAAAGGGCTGGGGAGCTGGACATGGTAGAAAATGCCTGTAATTCTGGAACTCTGAGAGGCTGAGGGAGGAGGATTACAAATTAAATCCTGACCATACAACTTAGGGAGACACTGTTTCAAAAAAAAAAAAATAATAATAATAAAGGGGGGCTAGGAATATAGTTCAGTGCAAAGTCCCAGGTTAAATCCGGCCCAGCCCTCCATAATGGGGACCTGAGGCTCCAAGGGAGGAAAATGATTTATGAATTCTCTGGATAGGTGGGTTCTCTCAGGACAGCCCACACCAGGGTCTGAACTCCTTTTATTGTCCCTGTCCTTCAACGCACCCACTTTCCTTAGAGAATGTGCTTCTACCCAGACAGGGGGTCCCTATTTCAACCCAGACCATTGCATTTAATACATTAGAAGTTATACTGGCTGAGGGCCCAAAGGCCTCACAGAGAAGTGCTGTGACCCAGAGGCGCGGGATGTGACAGTGGGCCACTAACTGCCACCCTGGATTTCAGTCAGGAACTCGCTGCTGGGGGATAAAGTACCATGGTGTAATCAGGGCTGATGGAGGCCAGCAGTGGCCTGAGATGAGTCCAGATGCCTTCTCCTGTGCCCTGGAGCCCAGGGGTGAGGCCAGAACCCCAAACACAGGAGCAAAGGGAACACCTCTGCGCATGTCAGACCCTTCCCCCAGCCAAGACTGCAAGGCCGGCTCCTTCCTCTCTGGGATGCACACAACTGCCCCCTCCTCTGCTGGGCAGGAGCCACTCTAATGACACAATTAGTCACCCACTTGTCAAGCAAAAAGCCTGCTCAGAAGACTCTGGCATAAAGAAAAATGCCACTGAGCCCAGACTCCCTGCCCCTCCAAGCTTTGCTCCAGTGATAACCATTGTGTCCGGCAAAGGGCAGAGTGGGCATCCTCGAGCACCCTGACACCCGTCCCTGCCGCCCTCCTCACTAAGCCAAGACGCTCGGAGGCAGAACAGTTTTACAATCTGACTGGAGATCCGAGGTGGAGGCCTGCGCTGGTCAAGGGGGTGCAATCCCGGGACGGTGGGCCAGGGGGTTTCCGATCTGAAGAGATTCGTGTGAAAGAGCACGGGGCTGGCTGGGAGTGGGCACCGCAGGGTCTAGCTGGCAGCCAACACCACAGCGGCCCCAGGCAGCGGTGGGGAAGGGCCTGGAGGTGTCCCGAGCTCCGGGCAGCGACCCTGAGGGTGTGTGGGGGAGACAGGCCAAGGCCCACTTGCAGCTGGAAAAGGACAATAAAAAGGACTGCAAAGATCACGTCCGGTCCTGCGGGCCTCACGAAAGGCCACATCGACTCTGGAATGTGGATTTCAAGTTGGCCTAAAAAAGAGTCAGCTTGCCTCCCCCTCACCTCCCCAAAGTACTCTATTTTCTAACATCCAGACAACTCCTACTGCGGGTCTCGAAAGAAGCCACGTGCATGTGGATTTGGGAACCGGTGGGCGCCGGAGGCGGGAGGAGGGAGCGCAGCAAAATGCCAGGCGGCCAGAGGCCAGGGAGCGGCGGCGCGGGGCGTCGACCCGACTCGACCCCGCCGGG
>NW_022900935.1:60468188-60468389 GCF_012274545.1 Fukomys damarensis
CGAGGAAACTGCAGCCTGCCCTCCCTCGGCCGCACTTTCTGGGGGAGGATGGAGTCTGAGGGCCGAGACCTTGCACGTCCCGACCCTCGCTTCTCTTCCCGGGGTGGTCAGGCCCGGAGGCTCGCGGGCCAGGGCCAGCGGGGACACCTGGGGCGCGGGCCCCCAGGGAGGGAAGGCCCCGAGCTTACCTGCTTGGCCTCG
>NW_022900935.1:60468664-60480074 GCF_012274545.1 Fukomys damarensis
GGGGGACTTTGCGGGTCGGGGGCAGACTCCGCCGGATGCTTTGGGGAACAGTTTAATCTGATTATCTGAGCTCAGGCTCGGTTTGCACACCACTGAGATTCTCACTTCTCAGGTGCCCTCAGAGTATCAGCTCCCAGTATCACTTCAGCCCTGTATAGAAGATCACCTTGGAGCTGGGGAAGGCGGTGGGGCGGGAAGCTTCATTAACCAGAACGGGCCACGGAAATTGAGGCCCGGGCCGCTCTGGGAGTCAACCAATACCGGTCTCGAAGCCTCACAGCTCTCCACCCTGTGTTTAGGGGAGGGCGGGCCAGCTGCTTTATTCCCGAGCACTGATCTAAGACTCTTCCACCTCTCAGACGACGCTGCACCGCGCGCGCATCCTTCCCGGGCTGAAGCCAGCAGCCTTCAACACAGGCCCACAGTGACAAGGCTGCTTCCAACAGGCCGCAATTCGGCACCAGGTCCTGGGGGTCAACACCGTTTTCCCTGCTGGCCTTCTTTGCACACTTCTGCAGTGTATGCGGGTTGGGAGCGCAGAATGTGGGAAAGGGAGGCTACTGCTTTTCTCCAACTCCTTCCAGGGCTGTTGCTGAACAGTGTATATTAGAGACAAATATGCTGTAATCAAAAACATACTTCCCTACAATTCATCACCCCACAAAACACTGGGCAGTTTGTCAGGTACTAGGCCCAACACAGGGCCTCATGTCAAAAGCAGGGTGGCCGAGCAAGGTGGCACACAGGTATAGTCCCACTACTAGGAAGGCTGAGGCAGGAGGGTCTCTTGAGCCCAGCGGTTTGAGTCGATCCTGGGCAACATAGCCAAACACTGCCTCAAAACAAAGAAAAAAGCAGGATTTGTTTTCCAGTTTTTACTTAGCATACATCTAATACTTTCTTGGGATATAAACTGCGATGCTAGATGAGGGGCTTCTTTTAAAACACAAGATACAGGCACACTCTTGGCTGCTACGTGAGCTCTGGCTATGACACGGAAGGGCTTCATTCTGCTGTATCTCATGATCACAGGGAGGATGCTTTACTTTGAGTGGATGATGAAAAAGGCGTGGTGGCGCACGCCTGTAATCTCAGCACTTGGGAGGCTGGGGCAGGAGGATCGCTGTGAGTTCGAGGCCAGTCTAGCTACATAATGAGTTCAAGCCTAGAACAGGCAGTGCGAGCCTCTCAAAACAAAGAAGAAAAGGTGGAATGGGCTTTGTCTCTAGGTTGCTGCTGGCTTTTGACCACTGTGGGAATTTCGGCCAAATACTGGTGTAAAGTGTATTTTTAAGAGGTCTTGTTCTGCTGACAAATGTTCTATTGATTTTTAAGTAAGAGTGAAAAGGACACAACAAAGCGGAAAACACAACCCCAAATCCAGTTGCTTTATTTAAAATGAACAAGTTCCATCTAAGTGAAAGTTAAAAAACACCAACCCAATGGCAGACCCCATAGGTGCTCCATGGCAGACGCTACAGCACGGGGGACACAGAGCCCAGACTGCTCAGGGTTCTGCTTGACAACTACAGTCACCATGGAGACAGCAGGCAAGGCTGGTTCCCACCAGAGATGGGGAAGGGCTTGGTGATTCCAATTTCTGATCTAACAATGAGACAAACTGAGAGGTACCACCTAGGGGCCCATACTCTTCTAGTTTTGCTGAAAACAGTGTGACAACAACAGGACATCTTGACAAAAGCCAGGAGGAAGAAGCTACTCTGCTGAACCTGTCAGCAGTGTCAGCACACACATCACGGCTGCCTCTCTGGGGAAAGCTATGCACAACTACGGAACGTACACCGTATGCTCACGTGCGTCCTCCTAGACAGCGCCTCTACAACACGGACTGACTTGCTCTGTCCCATTCTCGTGCCTAAAGTCCTAAATCCAGGGCTGGGTTCTGGGTTTGTGAGACTTACCACCTACTTGCTGTGAGCCTTTGTGAATTTAAGTGCCTCCAGCTACTCTACAGAGAGACTGTGTTGGGACCCAGCACGTGGTGTACGGTGGCCATGCCCCTTCATGAAGAACTGGCCTGCTTGTGTTCAGGGAGGATGGCTCTTGCTTTTCTGGCTGTGGAAGTGCACACACTCTCGTGTCCTACCCTTATGAATGGTCACTGCCGAGTAAGTTCCTCGAGGTCAGGAACCCGGGCTTGTCCCTGCTGTACTTCTGACACCCAGAGCAGTCCTGGAACTCCAACTGTTTTTGGAGAAAGGGTCTTGCTGTATAGTTTGGCTGGCCAGCCTTGAATCACTATGTAGCACAAGCTAGCTTCAAACTCCCAGCAAACCTCCTGACTCGGCTTCCCGAGTACTGCGATTATAGGTGGGCACCATGGCTGGCTGGCCCTACAATATTTGCAGGATGCTTGAATTATGAAGCAGTGGCAGCACAAGAACAAAATGTGAGTGGTGTCCCTGCTTTGGGGGCCTCACCCTCAGCATCCCAGGACCACTGACGACTCCGGGGCCATCTACACAGCTGCAAGGGACTCTTCTTGGCTGGCAGGGACCACATTCCCAGAGGCCCAGTGCCCTCTAGATGCCCTGGGTCCTACTCACGTCGCTTCTGTCCTGCCAGTACCCCTTTTTCCAAGACACAGCTCTTCAGGTTTAAGATCAGCAGCCAACCTGGAGAATAATCCCCAGAGATGGTCTCGTGCTGCGTCCTTCCCTTTCCTTCTGCTGACTCGATTCAAAGGAGGAGCACGGGCCAGGTGGGAGGGAAGAAAGGAGCTCCCCCGCCTCACCCTGCTTTCACAGTGGACTGCTGAATCCTTGGCCCGGTACCCTACAACTATTCATGGGGTGGCACGAGCATCACATAATCTGTGCTGTCCAGCACTGTCGGGAGAGGACTGTGGCCAGGTCCCTCGCTCCTGCTGGTGTCTAGCAACCAGGAATCACCTCCAGCATCTGGAGAAATGGGGAGCCCAGCTTTCAGTTTCAAATTTGTGCTCCATCAGAGCACACATCCCACTGCGCCCCCTAGTGGCAGGGCCCTTCTTTTGGCTGAAATTTAGGGGGAAGGGGTAGTTTGAAGATGGCAAGAAAAGTCTTTTTAAAAGCTGCAGGTGTAGCTGGGCAGGGTGGTGCAGGCCTCTAATCCCAGATACTGGGGATGTGGAGACAAGTTCAAGGCCGGTATGGGCAATATGGTGAGTTCTTGTCTTGAACGGGTTGGGGATATAGCCCAGTGGTACAGCACTTGTCTGGAGCACAGGAGGCTGCATCTCATCTCCAGTACTGGGGGCAACGACCCAAAACAAAAACTCAAGTAGGAGGAACATCCTTCAGTATTATGTCAACTTTCAGGATTTGACTTGACTCAGAAACAAGCACATCCCGGCCCACCAGGGACCAGGGGAAGCTGCCTTCCAGAGAGAAGGCAGAGCCCAGCAGGGAGTGGCAGCCTCTGCAGGAGAGGATTTCTCCACCCAGGCACGCGGAGGGGCTGGGGTCTGAGGATGCAGAAAGCTGCACTGGGAGAAAACAGGGCCAGCCTCCTAGAGCAAAGGCGCACAACCCAGGGTCAGGAAGTGATAACCGGTCTGTTTTCCTTGAATTTAGGGGCAGATTAAGGCAAGCAGGTGAATCTAGAGGACAAGACGGGGAACCTGCTGGTCCATCCCCAAGTTTTCCAACAGAGCTCTCCAAGAGCCCTCATCCTGTCTCTCTCCTGTGTGCAACAAGAGCTGCCTGCTTGACGACTGTAGGCTTTGAAGATGGGGGACACAGCAAGGAAGTCCCTTTCCGAGGCGGGAAGGACGTGCTGCTGGAAGGAACCCCGTTCTTAACTCAAGTTCCGAGACAAAGCACACTAAACACCCTCTCACTCTGTGAGCAAACAGGTGTCATCCTTGCCCCCGAAATGCACCACAGAGGGCACCTCTGAAATCCCGCAGCCTGAGTGGACAAAGATGCAGAGTCCTACGGCGGAGCAGGGGAGAGCTGGACACACTGGGCCTCTGCACACAAGCTCGGCACGGTGTTTCCCCATAGCTCCGAGTGCACTTGCCTCTCCCATCTCTGCTGGTGCAGCCACTGCTCCTTACCGAGGGCAGGGAGGAGACAGGCAGAGCGAGATGCAGGAGGGAGCACAACCCTTCAGCCTTGGGGTCCACCCGCGTGGTTCTGCACAAGATGACACGGAACTTTCTTACCCAACATCATGGTAGCTTCAGTGTTTCACTGAGCTGGCCGAGCTTTTAAACTTCTTGGCAATCTAGTCTTAGCAAGCAGTAAAACCAGCATCTGATTGAAGACAGGAGCTTGGACCAGAGAAGGAAGATCCAAATTCAAAGAAGACAAAGAAGTAGGAGCAGAAGACGTGAGAACTGAGTTGGATGGCAGCCAACAGCACACACAGAGCCACCTCAGGGAGTCTCTATTTGCTCAGGGATGAGCCCGGCCTCCACATGTGTCCCTAATCCTGCCAAGGAAAGTACAACCGCCTGTCATCAGCGTGTAGAGAGCACAGCTGGCCGCGGCGCTGGACAGCAATGTTAACAGCGGAACCCTGGGTCCCCAAACTGAAGTGATGGTGGGGCTTTCTACAAACCTTTCCTACAAATTACAAAGTCACGCGTCAGATACAGAAGCGAGTATGTAACAGAAACAACTTAGTTGCAGGAGGAAACCTAAGCATGGCTGTAAAAAGGACAGCGAGGGCTGAGAAGTGTACATTCTAGACTGATAAAATTCCTTGAATAAGAACCCGACTTTCCCCATGGAGGTCCAGCTGGATCACTGGGATCACAGAGACAATGCCACAAAGGAACATGGGTCCTGAACTTGTATTACTCAGATATCTAAGAAAACAGCTGCTTTTCTTTTGTAAGAAGGCAACGGGGACGTCATCTGCAGCAGTCCAGGGTTCACACACTGAGAATGCTACAGACTTCAGTATTCTACTGTCTTCCCCCAGCCTCACCTCTCAACTTCTCTACCAGTGCACTGAAAAAGGGTCTCTGGGATCGCAAGACCCCAGGGGCACACAGCAGGGACAACCATCACCATGCGCCTGTCACACGCTCCACAGGACAGGGTCTGGCAGGCACATTCTCTCACTGCTTCTGAAGGTGAGCTACAACTAATTTAGATCCAACTGTGTATAAAAAGAAAAAACTTCAAGATGCAATTGAGATGTTACAAGAAAAGTCAGGTATGTGGCACATGCCTGTAATTCTAGCATTTGGGAGGCTGAGGCAGGAGGATCGCTGTGAGTTCAAGGCCAGCCTGGGCTACATAGTGAGAGCCTGTCTCAAACAAACAAACAAAAAACAAACTGTAAAACAAGACAAAGATGTAATAAAAAAAAAATCGGAGCCCTTTGCTGTTGTCTGACTTGAACTGAGCATCCAAAGAAGCAATGGTAAAGTGGGAAAGAGGCAAAAAGCCCTGCCCGAGGGTCCTCAGATGTCAGATGACCCTTAGAAGTATCTCCCACTTCATCAAATTCCAGCTGGAAAGGCCCTGCTTTCTCTAGAACTACAGGAGAGAGCAGTGGCGGAGGCCTTGGTACTACTCAAGGAAGAAGTGCTGAAGATATAAAACGGACTCATTTTATTAAATAGTATAAAGGGTCGCCTTGGCACCCACCACACTTGCCGATTTGCAACAGTAGCAGAGAAAGAGCTACTGCGGCAAATGCTGAGCAAAGGTTCAGGTTCCGAGGGCCTCAGCCTCCTCCTCCTCCTCCTCCTCCGCCCTCCCTGGGCCCTGGCCCTCGCCGCAGCGTGTCCTGTAGGCAGAGAGCAGCCGTGTGTGGTCACCTGGAGGAGCTGCGTTCTTTGCTCACGCAGTCGTCCTGTGAGGTGGTGTCCCCGTTGCCCACCATGCTACACGTCCTCCTCTTCTTCCTGCGGTGCATTGTCCCATCGCCTTCTGACCCAGACTCGCACTGGACATGGGAGGAAAACAAGAACTCAACCAGGATGCAACCATTTCTTCGCAAAACAAACTTGTGTCCTAAGAGACCGCACGGATATTGATCACTGTCTCCTGGAACTGAGCGGCCCAACAGCAGCTCCACAGCACTGCCTGAGCATCCACGCGTGCTTGGGCTCCCTAAGAGTTGCAGACTTCTCACTGACGCTGATGGCCACCCCACTGGTTTCTCATGACAGGGCTATGGGTTTGCCATGAAGACCCCACTGTGAAATATCTCACATTTGGCATTCCGAGCTTTCTATGGCATTCCCCTGTACCACGCAGAGCTCAGTGTGTAAAAGTACATGGCTACAGCACTTAATAGTCTAAGCTCCCTCCCCCATCTACTGGAAAAAGACTGAATCAGTAGAGTCAGGGATGGACTGCGGATTTAGCTCAGTGGTTCCGCTGCCTGCTTTGCAAGCGCAAGGTCCTGAGTTTCATCCCCGGTACCAAAAAAAAAAAAAAAAAAAAAAAAAAAAAAAAAAAAAAAAAAGGGGACAACCCGTGAAAGAAAACAACACTAAGCATGGTGGCATAAGACTGCGATCCCAGCACTTGGAAGGCTGAGGCACAAGGATCACCACAATCTGAAGCTAAACTAGGTGATAGAGTGAGTTCAAAGTCAGCCTGTTACATAGCAAATCTGTCTCAAAAAGAATAAAACAAAAAACAAAAACAAAAAAGCAAAAATCAGCTGAGTAAGGTGAACTCAAGAGGCTAAGGAGGCTTACAAGTTCAAGGCCAGCCTGGATTGCTTAGTGAGCTCAAGGCCAGCCTAGACTGCATAGTGAGACTATCTTGCAAAGAGAGAGAGAAATTTCATGTACTAAAGCATAAGACCCTCTTACCCACTATTTTGTGTTAAGCTGGTTTTCTGAGTCAACAGTATACTATCCACAGGGAAAATTTTTCACATGTGCTTTGAGGTCAATGGGATACGAATTTGAATCCTGACACCGCTATTTGCTTGCCGTGCCATGGTGGGCCACTTATAACCCTAAATGCCCATAGCTCGGCGGCTGACAGGTCTCACACTCATAACGCTGTCAAGTGGGTAAGGCGCGGCCTTCTGCAGGAACAGTGGCACCTGCAGTCCTTGGACAGAGGCGGGCTGGTGTGCACAGGGGTCTTAGCCACAAAGCCCCTGCAGGCGAGCCAGGCCCCCCTCACCTCAGAGTCCGAGTCGGACGAGCTGGAGCTGGAGGAGCTGGAGGAGTCACTGGAGCTGTCCGAGGCGATGCCCGTGGACTCCTGGAGGTCAACGGCATCTGCTAGGACCGCCAGCTCAGGGTGCTCCTGCTTCAAGATCCTGAGAGGCAAGAGACATTCTCAGCGCTGAGACAGGCAGTGATGCCTGCATGCGATAACACAGACTCAAGGTGAGACCCACACTTTGTGGGGATGCCTCAAGTGCCCAGTGACTCCTGTACACAGCCCCACGCTGGAACAGACCCTCGCAGACTGCCCATGCTGCTCCAGGGGAAAAGCTCCATCCTAGTTCCACGCAATCCCCTGCTTGAGGGAGCCACCCGGACGGCACAGCATGGGTGCATGGGAGGTAGTCTTCCCTGGGACTAGGCTAGTCATAGTTTTCTTCCTTTTCCTAGTTTTTCCCTAGTCGCCGAGACTTCTCTACCTGTTTGTTTTTTATTTATTTATTGTTTAATCTTTCATTTTCACGGCACAGCAGTAATGACGGGAGTTTGGTTTGGTTGGATTCTACTGGTAAGAGCACAAACAACTAGGTTTTCAAGAAGCAAGGTGTCAAGTAAGAGAGACTGTTCCCTGCACTTGGAAGTCAAACTTATGGACCCTAAGAGATGCAGCCTCCCCTGTAGGGATTTAACCTGGCTCCACTGTCACCAGCCACAAAAGACCTGCTGTCTGTCACAGCCTTGCAGTGACCATGCTGGACACATGGTGGTCTAAGGGCAGGGGTGGGCTGCAGATGCCCAGGAGTCTAGGGGAATAGAGCCACCACCCTTGCTGCCCTCTCAGAGGGACGAGGCGCACTGAACAAGCCAGAATCCCTCTCTTACCCCGAGAGCTGGTCCCTCCAGGTCAGGGTTGGGATACAGTGGCACGGGGTGGCTGGGGGTGGCTTGCACTGCCGCTGCCCGTGCTGTATCTGGTCTGTGGATAAACAAAGGAGCTAAGTCTCCAGGGCAGTCACCTCACTCACAAGAACTCAAGGCAGTAAGTTCAAATGGGAAGTGCTTCTGGGCAAGAAAAACAAAGAACCAAAGTAAAAACTAAGCAAAAGGGCTTCTTTTGCTAGTGCTACTTTTGAAAATCATCAAGTAAGCAAACAGACCAAAACAAAAAACAAACAAACAAAAAAGAAAAGAAAAGGAGAAATAATCCTAATCACAATCATGTTTTGATTGTGTGGCTTTGAACGAACATGCAGAGGCTCCCTGCCACCTGGAGGCCGGCAAACAACCTGAAAACTGGCCCTGACCTTGGTGCTCTCTCCCCTACCAGCAAAGCCCAGCAGCCCCAGCCTTTCCCAGGCCTCTGCGTTCAGCACTGAGTACTGCAGGGCTCTTTTTACCTCCAGGGTAGGAGTTGGAACAAAGCAAAAATAAGAAAGAAATGCTTCTCACCTATACCATTTCCTCGATAACTTTGGTCTCCCTCTTACCGTCTTGTGCCACACAACAGGGAAGTTGGTGCTGCTGGCAAAATTCTGGGTGATGGCAATGGTGGTGTCAAGATTGAGGACGACATGCCACCAGCCTCCTGAAACCCAACAAATAAACGGTTCAACAGTTTGGTCCTCTGCAAGCACTGGGTAACACCGACTGTAGGAGCTGGCCCTTCTTATCCAGAAGGGACAGCTCACAGATACATGATGCAGCTCGGTAAACGCTGCTGAACCAGGGACTGGAAGTGGGCTGTTTGTGTCCATAAAATGTGGCTGGAGTAGAGCCACACCCAGCCCTTCAGATACTGTCTTCAGCTGCTTTCCTGCTAGAGGCCAGAGTCAAGCAAATGTGAGACAAACTATATGAGCCTAGAATATTTACTCTGGCCCTTTACCAAAAGTCTGAGCCCTGGTAACCCAGAGCTATGCCTCATAAAACTGTAAAGGCAGAAAGTTCTTTCGCTTCTAGGAGGACCCTCACCTTAATCCTTCCCCTAAGCTTCACTTGTTAACCCCTCTTTATAGAAACAGGCAAAGTGTTACACTGAAGAGATACTAGGTAACAGAGACACAATTACTTTCACCTTGCCTAAGAGTTGTCCCATTGAGACTCTGCTACACAGTGTCACCAGATTAGGTCACTTCATCTACATGGCAAGTATATGGCCCTTTTTAGACTCATTCTAAATACAGTTCTACTCAGAAATGACAACACAAATTACTGCAATCAAAGAATGTACTGGGGTGGGGTGGGGTGTAGCTCAGGGGCAGAGGATGGCCTGGGATCCATGGCCAGCAAGGGGCTCAGCTATACCTGGGACAAAGACAGTCTCTCCTGGTTTCTGTAAGATTTCCAGGGGTCTGAATTCAGGGGGCCAAGTTGGAAGCCGTGTCCGGGGATAAATGACACTAAACCAGGTAATTGCTTCATCTTGCTGGTTCCCGCCTTCTTCTCGGGTCACCTTGATGAGCTCTCGGGGAGTGCTAGTTGGGAAGAGGCACCAGCGCTTGTGGCCCTGAACTAAGGCATTCCAGGCACTGGTTCCCAGAGGGTCAATGTGAATCCCAGTCCCGGAACGTGGTGGCCCCATCACAAACCACCTACAGAAACCAGAAACAAGAGGGAAGGGGATTTTAATTATAGGTACATGGCACAAAACAAGACTAAGTTCTCATTACATATTAAATACTATGTTATGGATACTTCAGACTATACAAATTTTGGTACACAGGCACGTTAAGTGAAGTGTGCATAGGATGATCTCCCACAGGGGGATGGGAATCACCGTGGTAGTGTGTCCCTGGACCTTGACTGCTGAAACTTCCCTGAGAAGTCAGTGAGTCAACTTCCACTGCACATGCAGATCACCTGAGGAGTCTGACTAATCCGGGATGTCCCAGGGCACCCCCGACCAATTAAATCAGTCTCCCCAGAACAGGACCCTAAAAAGTTAATGTGCAGCTGTGGGAGAACCACTCACTGTCTGGAAGAGCAGCAGACTGAACTTTGGCACCAAGTTCTGTTGGAGTTCTTTTTTTTTTTTTTGGAGACAGGGTCTCACTATGTAGCTCAGGCTGGCCTTATAACTCTCAGCAATCATCCTGCATCAGCCTCTGGAGTCCCGGGATTACAGGCATGTGCCACCACACTGGGCTCTCAAGGTGAGATTTTAAGCACCGAGCAGTAGAATATCTTACCTGTAAGGAGGCCTTCGCTTCTCCCCTGCATACTGGAATAGGTCATCAGTGAAAAACTTGGGCACCTTGTAGTCTTCCAAAAGTTTCCTTCTTTTGGGGTGTTCACCATAGCTGCTATCAAAGATGTAAAGGGGGCTGTCATCCCGAGTGCTCTCCATGTACTCGATGTAGTATTTCATCTTCATCTTCACTGAGTAGCCATCATTGTCCTCACCACACTTGAATTTCTGGTTGCGGTACTTCCTTTTTAGGCGCTCCAGTGTCCATTTCTCCTGTGCAGACCAGCCTTCTTGGGCATTCAGCAGAACCACGGGCTTGTAAGGTCTTTCATATCGCTCCACAAACTCTTCCACGGACAACTGTAAAGCATCTGCCCTTTCCACGTTATCCTAAGGGAATTAGAAAAGACTTCTCCAGTTAAAAAAAAAAAAAAAAAGGCCGATGGCAGGCAAGGGTGTCTCCCAGGGCCAATTAGCAGCGACAGACATCGCCAAGGAATGGGACTCCGGCTCCCCGCCCCCCGGGGGAGGGACGTGCTTGTGACCACGTTGCACCCGGAGCCACAGCATCTCTCTTCCACGTGTGGGTTTTGACAGCCGGGTTCCCCAGGGTCCCCGCCACCCGAGGGGTCAGAGGCGACCCGCCACCTGGTGTGAGGAGGGAGGTCCGCCCGGCCGTCCGGGCCTCGGGGGTCCCGAAGGGAAGGTGCGGACGCCCGGGCCCCCACTCACCGCCACGGCCGCCGGGTTCAGCGGGAAGCTCTCGTAGTAGTTGTGCCGGGTCCAGTCCAGCGAGTCCTTGAGCTCCGGCCGCGCACTCCGCTTGGCCTCGCGAATCCGCTTCTTGCTCTTGTGGTTCATCCTGCGGGGTCACCAGCTGATGCCCCGGCGTCCTCGATGCAGCTCGCTCTCTGCCACTAAGGCGCCCTTCCCGACCAGGGCGGCGGCTACGGCGACAGGCACCAAAACGCCCTTCGCTCTGGCCCGGCGCCTTTAAAGTCGCCTTCCAGAAAATTCACTCCCCAGCCTCCTCCGGAGCCTCGGGTTGGGCGTGAGGCAACTGTTCTTCCCACCCCGCCGCATCTCGCCGTCCGCCATTGGCCTCCACACCTCCGAGCCCCGCCCTC
>NW_022900935.1:60480585-60488824 GCF_012274545.1 Fukomys damarensis
GCGGCCCTGGCCGCGAAGCCAGCCTGTGCCCTGTGCGGCTCTCGGCTGACCCAGGCCGGGTAGCGCAGCGGGTGGGGCCCTCAGCCAAAGGTTTGGTCTGGAGCCCTTTGGCGGGTTAGATGTCTCCGTAGGACGCCCGGGTACCGAGCTGGGAAGGAGTCTTCGCTCCGAATGTGTTTTCTGTCGGCAAAGTGGCGTCCCTGACCCCTAATACTTTGTTGGAAGGCTTCGCGTTTCATCCTGTCCCTGGCTGCCTCTCTTTTTTCGGTTTTGAGGGTGGTAGCAGAGACTTAAGCATTTAAAGCAAGAGCTCTGTCTCTGAGCAGCCCAGCCCATACTTCTCTCGGAGCCCGAGTAAAATTCTTGGGTTGATTCTGGCTCTTTTCTGCCAGAGCTTTCTGCGTTCGGTTTTTCAAGAGGTAGAACCAGCCTGAGAAGGTTAAAAGGCTGGAGTAGAACTCACTTCTGTAGTCTCCGAGTAGCTTCACATCAAAATACTCTTGAATCTCTACATTTAGGGGGTTGAAGATTTTCTCCTTAAGTAGGGCCCCGTATTTTACTGCTCAAATCTGCACAGCTGTCCTCTGGTTAGACGTCCTTCATTAGGTATTGTACTCCAGCCCCCACATGTAATCCCTAGCTTGTTGCCCCGGCCTCCATACTGGGGAAGGGGCCTTGGGACTGCGCTATATCCCCAGCCCTTTATTTTTTGGGACAGGAGGACCTCACCAAATTGCCCAGGTTGGGCCTATATATTTGTGGTCCTCCTGCCTCAGCCTCCCGGAGTGCTGAGATTGCAGGTGTGTGCCAAGTTCAGTTGTGGGCACTGCTTCTGAGTGTTCTGAATGATTGAGCTTGGATCCCTGGTTCCTTCTCCACCTTTGATACGTTCCCCCTTGTAGCCTTTTCTGCCACCGCCCTAGGAGCACCCTCTGCTCCCGAGGACAAAGAGTTTTGCAATTTTATTGCTATTGATGGGTGCTTTGTGCCTCGCACTGAAGTACCCTTTAT
Organism: Fukomys damarensis; assembly: GCF_012274545.1. NCBI lineage: Eukaryota > Metazoa > Chordata > Mammalia > Rodentia > Bathyergidae > Fukomys > Fukomys damarensis. The sequence goes on from NW_022900935.1 coordinate 60,481,597, forward strand.
CACTCGATGGAGACAGTATCTTGCAGTTGAGGAAACCAAAGCACTGACTGGTTATGAAACTCATGAGGTCAAGCAGCTAGTAATAAATTAGACTGAGTTTGGACCCAGGTAGGCTCATTCTGGATTGTGAGCTGTTACCTTGTCTCTAAATGACAGGTGCTAATGACTAGCCTCCCAAAGGCCTTGAGAGTGTCTTCCTTCCTGCCCGGAGCCCAGCTTCACTCACACCTCTCCCAGGGTGTCTTCCTAGGCCTCTTGCCCACTCCTTGCCATTGGGTACCTTGCAAGTTGCACTTGTTCGAGTAAATTCTGAGCTAATTACTGCGGCCAATAAGATCCACGGGCCAGGCCCCTGCCTTAGCTCTTCAGAACGATCCCATAACCACGCGGGGGGGCTGTTTGGTCCAGCCAAGGAGCCTCTGAATCGCTCCAGCTACAGCAGTTATCTTGTGACTGCCCCACCCTACCCCATTATGTTCTTAACCCTATTTTACTATTTGTATCACTTCACCACTAATCAGAGCTCTATTATTTGCTTGTTTGTCCTTTTTCTCCAGATGTACAGTCTATGTCCTCAGCATAAGAAGGGCTCTTGCTTCTTAGGCACCGTTTAAATGCTTGTGGAATCCACTGGGAGCTGTTCCATGTTTTGTCACCTTGCTTTGCAGGATCGTCATTTTTATAATGGATGCCATTGCCTGAGACTGATTACTGTACAAACACTGGTTTCCAGCAGGGTTTTACAGCATCTATAGAAAACATTCTTTTTTTTTTTTGAGACAGGGTCTCATACGTAGTTGAGCTTGACCTGGAACTCACTGTGTAGTCCAGGTTGGTCTTGAACCCACAGCGATCCTCCTGCCTCAGCCTCCTGAGTGCTGGGATTACAGGTGTTATGCCACCACGCCCAGCCTTATACAAAACATTCTTTCCAGGTCCTGCACCACCACTATGGAATGTACATTTGGCCTTGTGCTGTGGTCCTAGCCCAGTACCTCTGGTTTCATAGAAGAGCTCTGCCGGGCAAGGCCATTTTAGAGGTATGAGGGTCCATTTCTGGAATACTGGGTATGTTCAGGGTTGAACCTTGATGCTAGTTACCAGCTCTGTTATTGGTAAAGTAGATGGGTTAGCCACTTGAAAGGTCTGTGAGCTAAAGAAAGCTCTTTTATATTTTTGTTAAAAAAAGAAAAAAACTGATAGACCAGGAAATGGCTCACAAAGCTTAAAATAATTAACTAGACTTTTGACAGTTTGATGACTCCTAAAGTTAGTCTGGGCACTGGCAGCAGTCTTTGCTGACCTTTCCAAAGATGATTGATGGGTCACCCAAGTGCTTCTCACAATTAGGCTGCTATATGTAATAAAATACCATAAATTAGGTGGCTTATTAACAAATTTCATGGGTTCTCTGGAGGCTTGGGAAGTCCAAGGTCAAGACCAAGCTTCTGGCTTACAAAACTGAGCCTTGGATTCACCTTGAGACTGTACTCTTAAGTGAGATAAATCAGATGGACACATTTAAATACCATGTTGTTTCTCTGATGTGAGACACCAAAAGTGGAAATAAGAATAAATAAAATGTATTTTTTTGTTTTCTTTTTTTTTTTTTTTTTTGAGACAGGGTCTCACTAGCCCGGGCTGGTCTTGAACTCACAGTGATCCTCCTGCCTCAGCCTCCCAAGTGCTGGGATTACAGGCGTGCACCACCACCCCTGGCTCAGCCTGGGCAATCTAGAGACTTAGTAAGACCTTGTTTCAAAATTTAAATAAATAAATAAATAAATAAGGCTGGGGATGTAGCTCAGTGTGAAAGCCCTGAGTTCAGTCCCAAGTGCCACCATGCCCAATGCTAGAACTAAAATGTATAATAGATGGGGGAAATGGAAAGCGGAATGTTCAAGGGAACAGGGAGCGGGGAGGAAGGAAAGGACATGAAGAAAATAGAAGGAAAAAATGGAAACAAAGCTTTTGTATATAGGGTGGGGGAAGGAGGCATGGGATGTATGTTGTATAGGTGCAAATTCCCTATGATGAGTGTTATTGTATCTAAAATGTACCAATAAATGTTTTGCTTCAAAAAATTTTCCTAAAAAAAAAAGTTCACCTTCTGTGTCCAAGGAAACTCTCCAGGGCCTTTGTTTGTTTTGAGACAGGTCTTGGCCATGCACTCACGGCAATCCTCCTCCTGCCTTAGCTTCTCAAGTCTGGGATAATAGGTGTGTGCCACTGCCTGGCTTCCACAGCCTCTTTTTTGGTGGAGGGAGCTGTAGCGGGCTGCACTGAGGATTGAACTCGGGACCTTGTGCTTGCAAGGCAGGCACAGTGCCACTGAGCTAAATCCCCAGCCCCTGGAAGCCTCTTTTAGGGTCACTAATCCTAAAGAGCACAGCCTTCATGAGCACCTCCTAGAGGCCCTACATCACAGTGGTATTTAGGTGGGCACAAAACATTGCCCATAAGCATAGCCTTTTATGTTTCGTGAAATGCTGGTATTAACTTTAAAATACATCCCTCTGGGCTGGGGATGTAGCTCAATGGTGCCATCCCTGCCTGCCTCGCAAGTGCAGGGTCCTGAGTTCAATCCCAGGTACTGCCGTAGGTGAGCAGGAATCCCTCTGCCATGCATGGGGTGGTACATGCCTGGAATCCCAGCACTCGGAGGCTGGGGCAGGAGGATCACCAGGCGTTTGAGGCCAGCCTGGGCTACGTTGTGAGTTCAAGACCAGCCTGAACTACGTAGCTGAAAAACCAAAAACAAAATCCCTTTATAATTTCCTCACCACTCCACCTTGCTTGGGTTTGCTGAAGGCTTGGAAAAACCTTACCTGTTTCTACAAATGGTAAGACTTTCATGCTAGTTTTTGGCTTAAATATCCGTTAATACATTCAGAAAGTTTCTATGCCCATCTTTAAACTAGAAAACAGCAACCTTGTTGAGTGTGCCTGTGACCAAATTTCTATTATCCGTTAGTGTTTACAAAATTACCTTTCAAGATGCAGCTGGACAGTCCCCTTTAGTAGGAGGCTGTTGTAGATCCATGTTTAGCTACAGAAAAGCAATTAACTTTGGGACAACCACAGTTAGCTAGCTATACCTGCGAGTTACCACTGCTGGCACCCTCTGAAATTGGTGGCTTTTCCAGCATGCTAATAAGAGGGCTGAAAACCACATTCCTTGTGCCTTGTAATTGAACTGCCCATGACACATTAAGTTGGAAGCAAAGCCTTTCAGTATCAAAATGGGAACTGGTATAACTTATTTCCACTCCTGGACCCAGTAATTAATCAGGAAGGAATTCACTTTTGCCTGACAAATATAAAGCCTAAGCTTCTTGGAAACAGGACAAACCTGACTCATTCAGTTCCTCACACCTTTCAGGATGTCTCCCTAGGACTACTTGCCATTAGTATGCCTTCCAAGTTACACTTGTTAAAGAATGTATCTAAAACCAAGTTCTTTGCCATTCCAAGTGATTTTTGAATACTTTCACATTTTTTATTAGATTGGAGCAGGAGTGAGCCTTCCAGGAATCTTGGCTGCAAAATGTGGTGCTGAAGTGATACTGTCAGACAGTTCAGAGCTGCCTCACTGTCTAGAAATCTGTCGGCAAAGCTGCCAGATGAATAACCTTCCACAGGTGGATGTTATAGGGCTGACTTGGGGTCACATATCTCAGGGTCTTTTGACTCTACCACCACAAGATATTATTCTTGCATCTGATGTGTTCTTTGAACCAGAAGGTAAACAATTTTTGCTCACTATTAAAGAGTCTGGCCAGCAATACTATAGAATAAATCCCATTTAAAGAAATGCCTTTTCTCCCTAGATTTTGAAGACATTTTAAGCACAGTGTACTTTTTGATGCAGAAGAACCCCAAGGTTCAACTGTGGTCTACTTATCAGGTTAGAAGGTATGAGTAATTTTGATTTACTTAAAATCTCATTAAAAGTGCTGGGCATGGTGGCACACACCTGCAATCCCAGCACTCGGGAGGCAGAGGCAGGAGGATTGCATTGAGTTCAAGACCAGCCTGGGCTACATAGTGAGTTCCAGGTCAGTCTCAACTACACAGAAAGACCGTCTCAAAACAAAAACAGGGCTGGGGATTTAGCTCAGTGATTCGGGGGCCTGCCTTGCAAGCACAAGAACCCGAGTTCAATCCCCAGTACCAAAAAAAACAAAAACAAAATTTAAAGGGCAGAACCAAAGAGGTGTAAGTTTGAACATTTTTTTTAAAGTGCCGACTGGTCCCTTGAAGCTCTGCTGTACAAGTGGGATATGAACTGTGTCCATATTCCTCTGGAGTCTTTTGATGCGGATAAAGAAGATATAGCAGAATCTGCTCTTCCAGGAAGACATACTGTTGAAATGCTAGTCATCTCCTTTGGAAAGGGTCTCTGAATTATACCCATAAGCTGTTATGGACAATGTTGATACCAGGATCAGACCGCTCCCAACTTCCCAGGAAAATGAGATAAGCTTGAAGACGGACAGATCTGCTGGTCGTAGACTGTATGACAAGATGCTAATGGGTAACATCAACCATACAAACAATTAAAGCACAATGTGATGAGTAAGGACTTGGATTGTTCTTAATTAAGCATAAATTAGGTTGAAAAGGGGTACTTACAAGTGCTACCTCGAGGCCATGGTATTAGGGGCTCAGCTGGCACATCTAATGTAGGAGAAACAGTACTACTACTTCGTTGTTGTCTATGCTGTATAGCAACAGTGGCAAACCTATGGCATGTGTGCTGCAGCAGGCTGGCTGTATCACTGAAAGCTCTGAGGTTCACCACCACTGTTACATAGGCAAGTGACACTCCAGACATCTGCACAGGTCTTTCAAATAAATGGCAAAAGAGACCAAGGCATTCTAAGAGTTAACACCAAGAAAACATTTTTAATTAAACTACAGAAACAATGGTTATAGTACAGAATATTCATAAGCAAAGATACACCATGTTTTAAGTACTTACAAAGTTACAAACCATTTGTTTCCTTAAAACATTTTCCATATTTTAAGTTCGTACATGAAGATGATCAGATTTACCATTTTGGGGGAGGAGTAGGGGAAAAAAGGTGTATTTATCATCAGCTAGATGTGCTCACTGTATGCTCCGTTATTTATATGCAAGGCCCGGGTGACTGGAAGTGCAGTTGACAGGCATTTTAATAAACTGGACAGCCATTTGTTTCTGCACGACAAGGCATCTTTACACAGGAGCAATCGGGAGAAAACAGGAAACAGCCAAGCACTCTGCACTGCAACACGCCACCTTAACAGCTAACCAGCATTACTCAACTGCTACACAACTGCGCCTAGTGCACAAAAATACATAAGAGAAGAGATTAGAATTGTGTTTGGTAAACAATCCTTTCAAAAAATCAAGTCTTTTCACCTGAAAAGTCTTTATACAAATTTGGGTTCAGATTACCATTTAGGCCTGAAGGTAAATAACATATAAACAAATTTACACCAACTTTTGTAGGTTTTTAATTTTAAGGAATGAAGGCAATGTTGAGTCAATCTCTTGACAGCTTTAGGCTGTGTGTAATGGCTGCACTCGTTTCCTTAAAAGTCAGGAGGCCACAAATTAGGTTATCAATCTGTTTAATTTCAAACAAAAAAAGTCAGCACTATATAAACAAAATGAAATTTTACCTCAAATATCCAATCCAATAATGAAATCTGAAGTCGTTCACCTCACTAAATTACAAGAAATTTGAATAACAGCAACAAAATGGCACATAAAATGAAGTTTGCCACCTGAGGCAAAGTTTAAAACAAGTAAAAAGTTAGACAAATGTTACAAAATAACCTTTTCAATAGCCAGTTGCTTGTTCCAAAGACTCTTCGATGGACCGATGGACTGAGTTCGTGGTCCTTTTTCCCAAAGTCCTCTGTTATGCTGCTTGCCGATATATCTAGGTTTGAAAAGAAAAAAGTTCAGCTTACTTTCCCTTATTAAAAAGGTACCAAAGTGCACATGGTTTCAGTTTTCTGGTATGTACTAAGGCTCTGGTGAAACAAATAGGTTACAGTAAGGTTCCACCCAGCCATTAAGAGATTTTTAAAGGCCCAATTAGGAAATTTTCAAAATCAGTATTTACAAGTTCGAATTTATTATTTCTTGGCCAAATAACCAAAGTGAAAAAAAGGTAAGGTGGGGAAGGGGGGGAAAAGAAAAAATGGGGAAAAGGGCTGTATCCAAACAAAAGCGACATGAAATCTTATTACATTTTAAGAAATCCTTTTCAAATGAAGTATTTGACAATCGAGAATGTTTTCATCCGAGCTACTTAGGGCCCTTTCCTTTTAAAAAATAGGACCAAACAATTTGAGAGTTAAAGACACACTATCCTTTCCCCACCCAGTGCAGTACCTGTAAACTTTCTTTCTTTTGGGGTTCCAAAAGTTCATTGCTTCTTAATTGCAATTCCTTTGCCACATCCATTAGAATAGGAAGTCCCAGTCAGTACAACAATAGTTGAACTGATCGTTTTTCTCTACCAGGATAGTGCATCTTTAACGTTTAAAGACAAACCTGCTCCAATACACGCCCACAGAAACTGGTCCCTGGAGGATCAGCCAAATCAGTTAAAATCTGCAATACTGGCCAATATTCTTTTATCAAACAGGAGACCGCAGCTTTAAAGGGGGAAAATGCAGACGTTGGATAAAAACAGCAAGAAATAATCATTTTCATTAATAGGTCTCAAAACAGTTTACGAAACAGCCATTACTATCTAAGCTTAATACACATCCTTTCTGCAGACCCCTCTCTTCAGTTTTACTCCCAAAGCCGAGTAACTTCAGAGCAGCGCTCCTAACACCAGGAGTCACTTTATACTAGTTTGGCTAAGACCTACTCCAAACCCCATTTACGAGTCAAGGCTGCGCCTCGGAGCCCGCGGACATTACCATTTTCTTACGAGGACACCGCTCCTTCCTCTTCTGGAGACTTGGGGGGGCTCTTGGATCGCGACCTGGACTTCGATTCTCTCTTGGACACGGGGGGAGGACTCCTGGACCGCGACCGGGATCTGGACCGCGACCGAGATCTGGACACCGACGAGGACTTGGACTTGGACCTTCGCGCAGATCTGGACTTGGAGGTCGATCGCGAGCGAGAGCGAGTGCGGGATCGAGACTTGGAGCGGCTGTAGCGAGAGCGGCTGCGGGAGCGGGAGCGGCTCCGACTCCGGGATCGGCTGCGGCG
>NW_022900935.1:60489055-60493289 GCF_012274545.1 Fukomys damarensis
CGCGCAGCTCGCGGCCGTCCAGCACGGCCCCGTCCATGGCGTCCATGGCGTCTTCGGCGTCGCGCTTGTCGTGGAAGCGGACGAAAGCGAAGCCGCGGGACTCCTTGGTGTAGCGGTCCCGCGGGATGTACACGTCGCCGACGCGGCCGTACTTCTCGAAGACGCGCCTCAGGGTGTCCGGCGAGGTGCGGTAGGTCAGGTTATCAACCTTGAGAGAGGTCATGCCCTCCACATCGGGAGGCGGGCGACCGTAGCTCATGGCTATGAAGCGGCCCGGTGTCCCGCGAACTGGCGCCGAGACTCTAACGCTGTGTGCGGGCCCGCAGGCTCTGATGAAGTGGCAGCTTCTTCAGGTTGCGGCGGCGAGACGCCGCGCCTCTCCTCAGGCAGTTGCCGTCCGCGTGGGGAAGCTAAGAGGGGAGGCGGGCGAACAAGGGGATACCGCGGGTAAGGATACCTGAACAGCAAATGAGCTGGCGGATCGCCCCAGCGCCCTCTTATATCTCTCGTCACAAAATGGCGCCCGCGCCACCCGGAAATGAATCCTCTGATTGGCTCGCCTCGCTCCGGTTTATAACGTCGCGCTCTGGCGCCCCGCCTCTGTGTTCATTGCGCCTGCGCAAGGCCCAGCGGGCGGGCAGAAAGCGCGCAGTCACGGCTGGTGAAGCGGGGAAAGGCGGTCGCGGGCAGTTGGAAAGCCCGCGAAACGTTTGCTGCTGGCGAAGCTGGGCGAGAGCGCTCAGACTAGCGGAAGAGGCGGTGCCCGTCCTCCGGGTTCCCCCTCCTTTTTATGCTAGTGCCTACGCGCCACGCTCCTCTTCCGCCCGCCCTTCGTTTCCGCTTTTGTCAGAGAGGTACTCCTGTCCCTGTTGGCCTGTGTCCCGGGTCTCCTCAGACCCGCCTCGTCACTCTAGACGCCCTCCCACAGCTCCCGGTGGCCCTTCGCGGGGTTTCATTCCACAGCCCCTTTCGCTTGATTACCCCCGCGAATGGCGGGGAGTGTCGGAACTTTCGCAGTGCGCGTGCGTGCTGGCGCTCCGATCCTTCTGGACTACTACTCCTCCCAGGGGGCGCCGCGGCCATGATCAGCTGACCTGTCCCATGACCTACAGTGAGTCAGGCCTCGTGGGCGGGGCCGCGAGGCCGCTCAGCTTGCCCTTGCTCCTAATCCCCCCGCGGGCCCCTCAACCTGGAGTGGCGACATTCTTGGCTCTTTTCCGGTATTGGGCTCTTCTCTATTCGGATCATATCCCAGGAATGTCCTAACAGGACCCGCTGGGGAAACTTCACCCCAAGCCTGGAATTGTGATCCAAGAACTGGAAGTTGACAGCTTGGCTGCCTCGCTGCCGGATCTGCCTCTTTCTTTCGCCGTCTCATTTCCCCAGGATTGTCAGGGGCTTGCCCGGAGGAGCGCTGACTGTCCTGTGCCGCTGCTGACCTCCGGCAGAGCGGAGCCAAAATGTCCCCGGAATCCAAAAAGCTTTTTAACATTATTATTTTAGGAGTTGCCTTTATGTTTATGTTCACCGCCTTTCAAACTTGTGAAAATGTGGCGGTGAGTTGGAATCCGTTCTCCCTCTTTTTTAAGTGCCTGTGCAGTTCATTCGGAAAACGCTTATAGATTTCGATTATATCTAATAGCATGCATAAATGGCATCTTCCGTTTCTTCACTTAGCCTTTCTCGTTTTCTGTGATGGGGTTTGATTTCATGGGTTAGACATTTCTCCTTTATGGGGTGTTACCGTTTATTTCTCCGATTTGATTTGGGGTTTGTATGTCGGCAGTAGTTACTTTATTTCCTTTCTGTATTAAGCTCAGTGTTAATAACTACTTGAGTGGTTAAAGTAGTAAAATCCAGGGTGCGGATTCTGTTGTCCTTTTTCTCCTCTCAAGAGTGGACATTCAGCATTGAGTACTGCAAATCTTGACTTTTTTTTGAGTGCTTGGAGTCAGATTTTCAAAGGGGCAAAAGGATTACAGAACGTTTTAATTGATTAGTTTTATTTTTTACACAGCAAACTGTCATCAGGAGCTTAAATAGCACAGATTTTCACGGCAGTGGATATACCAGGTATTGTATGTGTGCTTGATTTTACTTTGCATGTAATGTCTTAAATTCCATCAGAATCACCATCAATATAATACAGTGATTGAATTAGTGATGGCGTTTTTTGTTTGTTTCAGTATCAGGACTACAGTACTCTATTTGGGAAACATAATGCAATTAAAGGTGCTGAGTTTAGTTTCCTGTGGAATTAGATTGGGCTTGAAATCCTGGCTTCATAACTTAATTCCTTTGTTCGGTGAGGCAAGTTATTTCAATGAGCCCAGTTTCTTTGCTTGTAGGGTGGATATAAAGTACTTGTCATAGTGGATGACGTTTAATAAGTGCTCAGGATTGTCACAATTGCATTTTCCCAATCCTAAACAGGTATTTTTTGTGAGTCTTGAAACGTTTTATCCTCCTGTATTAGTAATCTCCTAACAATTGTAATTTCATCCTGTTTTTAGATTTTTGTTGGTGTTTAGTCTCAGCTCTACAGATGAAATAAATGAAAAGAGTGTCACAAATCACTAATACCTTGTGATTGTAGCTGGAAATGTAATTCGTATATGTGTATAGGTACAGATTTCTTTAAAAATCTAATTGACAAAATTATATATGTTTATCTGCATAACATTGTTTTGAAATAGGTATATATTGTGAAATGGCTAAATTAGACTACACAAACAAGTTTCTTAATTTTTGTATAGTTAGCTCTTAGCTCTTACATTGTGGCACCCTCAAACCCAAACCTTTTTTTTTTTTTTCCATGTTTGTTTTTGGTTTTTTGAGATTGAGTCTTGCTATGTATCTCAGGCTGGCCTTGAACTTGTGGCAGTCCTCCTGCCTCAGCCTCTACAGTGCTGGGATTACAGGCATGCACCACCATGCCTGACATCATAATTTTTTGTAGACTTCATGTGTTTTCTAAAGAACAAATGATTTGCACTCAGGAGGGTGAGGCAGGATGTTTGAAAGTTTGAGCCCAGCCTGCAAGATTTAGTGTGAGACCCTGTCTAAAAATTAAAAAGTGGTGAGGAGGTAGCTCAGGGCTTGAGTGCTGAGTTCAACTCCCAATACTCTAACACGCAAGTAAAAGAGCACGATTGAGCTGGATGTGATAGTGCACACCTGTAATCCTAGCACTCAGGAGGCTGAGGCAGACGGAACACTAAGTTTAAGGGCACTGTGGACTCATACATGAGTTCAAGACAACCTGAACTACACAGTCAGACCCTGTCTCAAAAAAACAAAGGGCCAGGATTTAGCTCAGTGGTTCCTCTGCAAGCACAAGGTCCTGAGTTTGATCCCTGGTACCAAAAGATAAAAAAACAAAAACAAAAACAAAAAACCTCTCTCAGGTTCAAGGTCCCGAAGTTGATCCCTAGTACCAAGACAAACAAACAAACCAAAAACACATTTGATATTTGAAAAATTGAGAAAAGCCACAGAATAATTTACTTTGAATTTATAATACCGGCTAGTAAATAAAATCAGGACCCTCAAAATGATACACTTTCTACAAGATAATATATAGTAGGGCTGGGTCGCTAGTAACTGAAAAATGTTCACATAAGACCAGTATTTTCAGTTGTATAAATTCTGGATTAAGCAAGTTACAACTCAGTGCTTGTTATTTATAGCAAAGAAATGTCACGCAGTCGCCAGAAGTTGTAGGCTAATTTTGTAGTGTGGCCCGATTGACCTGGGTCCCTGGAGTTATATTGCCAGAGAGGATCCTGGCTCAGGACTTATCAGCCATCAAACTTCTGGCAATTTATTTCAGTGCACTGTATTACGGTTTTCATCTCTGTATCAACACCTTCTTCTTAGAACTTCAGGATTGAAAAGGGAAATATCTATGAAGTATTTGGCCTAGTATCTGTCTTACGGTGGCTTTATTATAACTTAGTGTGTTGAAAACATTGTCGCAGGCAACTGATTCAAAGAAATTTCTGATGGGACTTCAATATTTTGGACACATTATTTATCTTAAGGATATTATAAATTTTGACAAAGAATATTACAAATCCTGGAGACCCTAAATAGAGTTTTCTTTTTTTTTTTCTTTTTCTTTCATTTTTTTGGTACCAGGAATTGAACTCAGGGCCTCGTGCTTACCATGTAGTCACCGTGCCACTGAGCTACATCCCTGGCCCCCTCTTTTTTCCTTTTTTTTTTTTTTGCC
>NW_022900935.1:60493479-60525832 GCF_012274545.1 Fukomys damarensis
CCCCGGCGTTTCCCCCTGCCCCCTCTTTTTTTCTTTTTTTTTTTTTTGGCCATACTGGTATTGAACCCAGGGTTTCTCACATTCCAGGCAAATGCTGTACCACTGAGCCTAAACCGCCAGCCCTATATTTATATTTTATTTGTAGAACCTTGTTGGGTTCTACAAGTGAGCTGTTGAGCCGAACAGGGTGGTGTACACCTATAACCCCAGCACTTGCAAGACTGAGGCAGGATTGCTGTGAGTTTGAGGACACCCTAGGCTAAATAACAAGACCCTATGTCCAAAAAACAAAAACACAAAAAGTGAGCTTTTGAGACAGTGCTTAACTAAGAGTTTTATCCCCTTTTCCCTTTTGTGTATTATTTGTGCAGCATGGCAATTATTTATGGAGTGTTCTCTGCTTCAAATTTGATTACGCCATCTGTGGTTGCCATTGTGGGCCCTCAGCTCTCTATGTTTGCCAGTGGTTTATTTTACAGGTGAGTAGCACACTCTTACTCCGCTTGCTAAGTTAGAACACTTCCAGCATCTTTGAAGAGCATAGAAAACTTGAACAGAACTTGTAGACTTGGGCTGGACAGAATAGAGGGTGGCATTTGAAGGATTGGCTCTCTGCTTATTGCTCAGGGATACCAGATCGTTCTAAGTGATGGGATGCATGTGTATCTGCTTCGGTTTTACTATAATCAATAGCATCTGAAGATCTCTTTCCATGGGGGTTGGAAAGATCTCTCCATGAAATAATCTTACCTTCTAGCAAGTTGATTAATGGAGATTCAAATGAAGTAACGAAATGCTTCTGAGTGCTAGAGCTGCCCTGTGTAATGTACTAAGCTGTTGGCAGATGCTACTGCAAACCTGTATGGTTTTGACAAAGTTGAAATAGTAGGTCAAGAAACAAGCAAGTCATGTTTGTCCCTTTTTTCAAAGCCAAGGAAGTCATTTACAGGTTGGATTTTTGAGGAGAGCCCTCAGAACTGACTCTAGAAGGATACTTGGAATTCTATTTCAGGCATCCTTTGACCGTAATACATTGACCTGTTATATTTTAGCATGTACATTGCCGTTTTTATCCAGCCCTTCACCTGGTCTTTCTACACGGCGTCTGTTTTCCTTGGAATTGCAGCTGCCGGTGAGCATTTTGATTTCTACCTACCTATTTTCTTGTGCGAGGCCAAGGGGGATCATGTATGGGCTCAGTATGGAAAGCCAAGTGACTTCATTCCCTTGATTGACTTCTGGTTTGAATTTTAGTGCTTTGGACAGCACAAGGAAACTGCCTGACAATAAATTCAGATGAGCACACTATTGGGAGAAACAGTGGAATTTTCTGGGCACTCTTACAATCTAGGTAATAATCCTTTGGAACCCAGTCTTTCTGTTTCATCTTGTCGGTCCCATCATTTATGAGGTCTTCCATGTTGTGGGACTTAAGTTCTTTGCTGAATATGAATACAGATTCAGACTTTTTAGAGTTACTTAGAATGCATGAGGCTACCTCATTGGAACATACGATCACTAAACAGTAATATTCGCTTCTATGTTCCATTTAGCGTTTGCTGTATTTCAGGGACTCTTGGATACTACTTAATTTCACATAATCCCCATACAACCTCATGAAGTGAGGAAGTATTCATTCTATGGATGAGCAAACAAAGACTAAAAGGAAAATAACAAGTCCGATTTAAACTGTCATCATCTGGACTTTGGCAACCACATCATTTCCACTGCCTGATGGCTGTTAGCAGATACGTTAACATTTAGAAATGAAACTACACCAATACTGGCTGATACAGCATGTTACATATTCCTGAGAGAAGGGCAAAACCTATTCTGTCCATGACTGTTGGGAAATCTGAAGGCGTTATCTTGGGATACTGTCTAGAATTTTCCCTTGAACAGGTCTTGGCATAAATAAGTTTCATCTTCAGGAGCTGTAGAGTAAGAAATAGGAGTGTAAGTGAATGATTCCTTCCCCGGGAGAGTATGCAACATAAAGTTTCTGTTTAGATGCAGATAATGATTTAGTTTAGAATTTTTCATAGATTTCTTTGAAAGATTTCTTTTTAAGTAGCATAAACTTGTTTCCAAGGACTCACTCCCAGTGTTCCACTGAGTCACATGTTTCAAAGTGAGTCAAGTCCTGCACAGGCAGGCGGCTCTGGATCAGGTTCCTGTCACATGGATGGGGTCTGAACTCTATCTGGGTCAGTTACTTTCTCAGAAAGGGTGCGGTCGAGACTTTCGAATGACCTAGGGCAGGTAGATGGTTTAAAAATTGAACCTCCCTCTCCCTCTCTCTCTCTCTTAACAAACAGTAGGAGTAATTGTTTTTGTACTGTAAGTATTATAATCATTTCCCCACACCCTCTCTCCCCGCTTTTCTCCCCTCAGCTTGTTCTTCGGAAATCTCTACATATATTTTGCCTGGCAAGGGAAAACCCAAATATCAGGTTTGTTTTTTTCCGTTGTTTTATTTAGATACATTCAAAGCATGCCCACAGTGTCACAGAAATGTTAGTGCTTTGTTCAAGCATTGTCCTGATGAATTTCGGTTCCTCAGGCTCTCCTAGATGTTTGCTTTTGGGAAACTTTCTCCTGGGTTTATGGACTCAGGTGTGGATTATAGATTCGGAATCTCGAAATCTGACAGAAGAACATGCTGTGTGTGGTTGTCCTTCGTGAATCATCAGTAGACAGCTGAGTGCTCAATTCTTTTGTCCTTATGGTTCTTGATTAAAAGAATGTGATGGGATTCTTGCGCTGTTGTTTGTTGGTTTGTTTTTGGCTCGTTAGTAACTCTCTGACAGATAGGTGGAAGTGGCCTACTTATCTTCTCTAAATTTTTACTGTTGCATTAAAATAAAAATTTAATGAGGAAGGTTTTACCACTCAGAAACAACCTTCAACATAATAATAACTCAGGCCAGGCACACACCAGTAATCCAGGTACCACCAGGTGGTACACACCAGTAATCCCAACACTCTGGAGGCTGAGGCAAGAGCATCACCATGAGTTCCAGGCTCCATAGTGAGACTCTGTCTAAAAAAGAAAAAAAAAAAAAAAGTAATGACAATAGTTATTATTCAGGAATTGTCTGGTTGATGCTATCTACTTTCTTCTTTTTATCTAGAGAGTGACCGAAGAACAGTGTTTATTGCCCTAACAGTGATTAGCCTTGTGGGGACAGTTCTGTTTTTTCTCATTCGGAAACCAGATCCTGAAAATGTCCTTGGAGAAGATGAATCGTCTGATGACCAGGACCTGGAAGTCAGCGAGTAAGAAGTGGGAAGACATTCCTTTTCCCGTTCAAAGATTTTGAGTAAATCTAGTCTAGAGAGGACCCAGTTTGCTTGTTCTAACTGATAGCCAGTCCTGTCTGACAGTTACCACAGACAGACAGGAGGGAAAAGTATTCAAGCAGAGAAGAAAGGAAGATGTCGGGGGAGTTGTGAAGGAAGAAGAAGGAGAAGGTTGCCTGAGAAAGGGAGGGAGTGAGAGGTTTCCAAGGACTTAGGTTTGTTGCCAGCATTGCCCGTGACGCGTGTGACCCTGGGCAGTGGCGGTGACCCCTTCCTGTATCCAGGCCTCCAGTGTGTTCCCGGTGTCAGGGTGCAGGAATATAAAGTGAAATAGAAAACAGTCTTTGCCTTCACTTCCTGTTGCTGTGATCCAGCTGTAAATCTCTTGGGTTCCTGTGACATGTGGCAGGGCCACCAGCGCTTGTCCCCACCAGGCTGTTGGCATACAGTAGCCGGCTCTTGCACTAATCAGTCCCGGTAGCTTTCCCCGCAGTGGTCTAAGTAGGGAGACAGGCATGGAGAGGTGCCCCTGAGTACTGTAAATTAAATTACCTGGGCATGTTTCCATGGTGACCCTTCCAAACAGCACAGGTGGTTTCTCTGCTATCATCTAGATTTGGGAAGGAAAAGAGAAATTAACCTTTCCACTCTCATTTTGCTTTGTGAATTGATAATCAGGAAGATTGTCTTGCAGCTTTTTCCTGTTGTTAGAACTCATGCATTAAACCTTCTGTGTTGCCTTTTCCATCCAAAGAAGGCCCAGATGCTCATTATCAAATCACTGTGTTCACTAAGTTTGCACTAAGTTTCTTTAAAGCAAAGGAGAAGGGGATACTTGGGTGTATGTGTGTGTTTGCACACGTGTGTGATACAGTAGAGGTGCGTACGGTCATGCACTGCTTCACATCCCAGGCAGTGACTGACTGCATGTGTGACCGGGGTCGCATAAGACTCCGCCACCCAGTGAGGACCGAGGCGCAGTTTGTGTCAGCACTCTGATGTCTGCATTTGCCTAAGGATGCATTTCCCAGAATGCTGTCCTGTTGTTCAGTGACAGTAAGTGTGGATATTGGAGAGAAGAGAATTGTGTACCTGTGATAGGTACAGTCCTTAGGAAGACTGCTCAGCCCATCGAGCAGTCTCGCAAACACGGAGCCTCTGTGTCTCCGTTCTCCAAGTAGCGCCCATTGTGTGGCAGCTCTTTTAAACCTGAGGGTCAGAGCTGTGCCCAAGACAAGCCATCCTGTTCTCTTGGGACTTGGCTTCAGAATGGTGGCAGACAGTACGCATGCAAGGAAACACCACAGTAAGCCTGGGGAGACCGCGGAGGAGGGGAAGGCCAGAGCTGGGTGCTGCGGGGGAGCGGAGAGCCATGGGTGGTCGGCGCTGGACCAGGCAGCGGAAGGGGCAGTGGAGCAGGTGGTTCTGCAGAAACAGGCCTGGAGCTTGCAGTTTAATCGTGGTCTTAGTGGAAGCCATTGAGGGTATAAGTAGGAACTAACAGTGGGAGATCCCACAGAAGATGACGTGAAGGTGGAAAGAGCAGCTCGACATCTGTCCTTTATCTCAGGTTCTTTTTTGTTGTTGGTTTTTTGAGACAGGGGCTCGCTTTATAGTTCAGGTTGGCCTTGAAGTCAGTGTGCTGTAGCCTGGACTGGCCTTGAACTCATGGCAATCCTCCTGCCTTAGTCTCCCAAATTTAGGATTGCAGGCGTGCGCCACCATGGCTACTTAAATCATCTGTATCTCTGTCAAAAGGTCTTTTGTTTTTTTAAAAAGTAATCATTTAACTCTCTGAGAAGCAGGATGTGGTGTCACATGCCTGTAATCCCAGCACTGTGAGAGCCTGAGGCAGGAGGATTGCAACTTCAAGCCCACATTGGACAACTTGGCTGCTTGGCAAGACCCTGTCTCAAAAAAATAAAGAAAGTCTGGGATGCAGCTCAGTGTGAAGGCCCTGGTTTCAATCCCCAGTGCCATAAAAATCAGTCAGTCGATAATAAAGATCTAAGAAAACTAGACTTGGCTGATAGGGTAAAAAAATATAATCTTTTAAAAACTATCTAGGCTGGGTGTGGTGGCACACACTTGTAATCCCAGCACTCAGGAGGCTGAGGCAGGAGAATCACCTCAAGTTTGAGGCCAGCCTGGCCTACATTGCGAGTTTAATTACATAGTGAGACACTGTCTCAACCCCCCCAAAAAAACCCCAAAATATTTTCTCACTGTAATGTTACTATCGCTTATACTTAAATTTAAAAAGATTATACTTGAACTGATTATATTTAATTGTAGATGATATTTATTCTCACCTAAATCCTGCAGGTAAGTGGTAGAGTCCTTATTTTACAACTGAATGTGGTGGTGCACGCCTGTAATTCTAACACTGTGATGGGAGGCAGAGGCAGGAGGATTTTAAATTGGTGCCCAGCCCAGGCAGCTTGGTGATTTAGTAAGATTCTGTCTCAAAAAGAAGGCTAGGATGTAGCTTCATGCAGTGGTCCTGGGTTCAATCTCCAGTACCACAAAACAAACAAACAAACGAGAAAGTAGAACTTAGACGAAGACACTTGCTGCCTTAGTTACTTTTCTCTTTGCTGAGTCAAAATATCTGACATCCAAAATTAAGGGAGGAAAGGTTGTTTTGGCTCAGTTTGTAGAGTTTCAGCCTGTAGTCAGCTGGCTCCAAGGCAGGGTGGCATAGCACACAGGCATCCCAGAGAAGAAACAGTTCCTCGTGGGCAGAAGGTAGCAAAGCCAGCAAAGGACGACCACAGCTCTTTCTGTCCCTTATATCTCATCTGGGCGACTTGGGGCAGGCAGCACTCACACCCTTAATCCTAGTATTGCACCGTGAATCAATCCCAGCTCACACACTCTGGATCCAGCCATCTCTGGAAAGGCCCCACCTGTGACTCCTTGAGGCTTTGGGGGACCTTAGGCACAGCCATCACCCTTGCCTAAAATGTTACAACTATGTAGTAAGTGACAAAGCCCGGGTGTGGACCCCAAAGTCCATATTTTCAACCAAGAGGTAATTGTTTTCAGCTGTACTGCCCAGAGGATGGTTATTTTCTTTCTTTTGTTTGTGGGTGGCACTTTAAACAGTCTGTCAAGCAAGGACCCGGGCCTCGAAGGGTCCCTGTCACTGGACACGCTTGCCTAGCCGGAGAGCACAGAGCTGTTCCAGACTGCAGTGAAGAGGGGGTGGACATTTCATAGCTGGGTAGTATTTTTCTCTTTTTAATTTTCAGAGGGAAAATGTATTTTCTTCTGTCTTCCCAGGTCTGCCCAGAACAATATGACAAAGGCAGTGGATGCATTTAGTAAGTATTCTCTGTGTCTGAAATGCGACCGCTGTTCAAGAACCTTCAGCCTTTGCGTTTCCCCTTCCCCTGGTAACTGGAGTGACGGGCCCCAGTGTTTCCATTTTGCCAGGTACGCTGGTCCCTCCATTACTGTCTCTGTGACCTGGGGGTGGAAAAGGGGCTGACAGAGCTGCTGTCCTGAGCAGGTGTGGAGATTAGGGGCCAAGGTATCGGGGTCTCTTGGGTGGGGAGCACTCGGGGAGCTTGGGGGGTCGGGCAGGCTGATGGCCACTTGGCCCCAGGGACCCAGAGACGAGTAGGAAGAGGAGTGCTCATCCAGTGCGGGTTCTTCATGGCCGCTGACTCTCCTCAACTCTCAATGTAATGTAGTTTACTTTCCGTAATGCTCACAACTCTGTGAGTATTCCGTAATATGAGCTATTATTCTTAACTCCATTTTAGAGAAGAGAAAACTAAGGTTTAGAGAGGTGAAATAACTTCCCCAAGGTCATCCAGCTAGTGGTAGGTGCTGAGCCGGGCTTGGAGGCCACGCTGACTGCCAGGTAGAGCAGATGTGCAGAATGGTTCCTTCTGACTCCTGCTTCTGCCCACGGCCCTCTCACCCAGGCAGTGACTCCACAGGGAGCGTGATGGCCACTGCGTGGTGGCGACAGAGCTCCCAGCACCCTTAAGTATTTATGATTTGTTTACGGAAAGCCTTGGGCTAGTGCAAAGTCCCTGATCTAATCTGCTGTGGCCCAGCTCAGAGGACACTGACATTGTCGCTCAGGAGTCCCTGTAGGCCTTTTTAGAAAGGACCTGTGAGTCTCGGTGTCTGAACCCTCCATACAAAGTGGTCACGTCATCCCAGCTGTTTTATCAGACTCTTTTTGTTTATTTGTTTGTTTTTTGGAGACAAGGTCTCACTATGTAGCCCAGGCTGGTCTCGAACTCACAGCTATCCTCCTGCCTCAGCCTCCCGAATGCTGGGATTTCAGGCATGCGCCACTCACACCCGGCTATCAGACTCTTATTTTATGCGTGTTTTGTATTTCATAATTATAAATCAGGCTATTGTTTTTATTCAATGGGATATAGCCTGATTCCCCAGCAAGATGGGAGGTCACTACCACTCACAGTCTGGCTTTTAGCTCTGCATGTATAGGATCTTTTTTTTTTGGTACGGGGATCAAACTTGCCACCTTGTACTCATGAGGCAGGCAGCAGAATCCCTGAGCTAAATCCCTGGCCCTTTGAGTCTAAGATCTTGTATAATCCCACCACTCCAGACTGAGGCAGGAGGATCACTGTGAGTTCAAGACCAGCCTGAACTGCATACATAGGAATACCCTGTCTCAAAAAAACAAAGAAAAAACCCCCAAAAATAGAAGAGCCATTATCCTCAGAGGATTCAGAAGGGAAATGACTCAAGTTAAATTCTAAAGAAATTTCAGTTTAATAGTTGATGCAGTTATTTAGTGAGCCCTTTCGTAGCTATTCCTTTCTTTTTTCTTTCTTTTTTTATTAAGCTATGCCTTTCTTGTTCTCAAGGGCCTAGAAAGCCCATTGGCTTCCTTGGTGTGCTTGGAGTTAGGGAAGAGAGCGTACGTGACTTCCAATTTCCAGGGGTCCCCAGGAAAGTGAGGCATGGTGCAGCCTCTCTGCTCCCAAATACAGCACCCCCTGGTGGGCTGTGGTGAGCTGGCCGACCGAGGATTTTCTTCCTAGACTTTGCCCCAACTCTGCCTATAAAATGCAGCATAGGCTTCTTCTGGTTGTAGATCTCGTCAGTCACTTGCTAGGCTGCTCCGGGAGAGGAGGGTGAGCTGGCAGGTTGGAACAGAGAAAAAGAAGAGGGCAACAGCCGAAGAAGGTGTGCACATGCAGGGTTAGTGGGGTTTAGCGGGTTAGGTAACAGGGTGGGTGCAGCGTGAGCTGTGAGGTAGCCTGAGAGCCGAGGAGTAGGGGAGGAAAAGAGAAGGCCAAGGCCTTGTATAGCTGGTCTGTGGCCAGGGTTTCACTTTTCATTTATTAATCAGTCCTGACCATCTCCCTGATGGTGCTGTGAAGTTGTAGACTGCTTTCATATGCTTATTGGCTGTTTGTGTCTGTCTTCTTGGGAGAAATGCCTGCTCATGTTGATTGCCCTTTTTTTTTCTTTTTTTGCTGGTCGTGATAGTTTACTGGAGATTGAGCCCAGGGCCTTTGCACTGAACTACATTCCTAGCCCTTTTTATTTTGATCCTTTGCCATTTTTTTGTTTTGTTCTGTTTTATTTTGTTTTTCCAGTACTGGGGATTGAACTCAGGACCTTGTGCTTGCCAGACAGGTGTGGTGTCACTGAGCCACCTCCCCAGCCCACTTTTGAGGCAGGGTCTTGCTGTATAGCTCCGGCTGGCCTTGAACTCATGGCGCTCCTCCTGCCTAGGCCTTCTGCGTGTTGGATTACAGGTGTGCGCCACCATGCCCGGCTTCTTGGCTTTTCTAAGTTGGGTTCGCTTTTATTATTTTGAGAGTCCAAATCATACACACACACACACACACACACTCATAAGTACTTTTTCTTCTATTCATTTCTTGATGGTCTCTTTTAAAACAAAAGTTTTAAGTTTCCCATCCAGCTTAACTGAGGCATAGTTCACAAATAAAAAATTATGTGTATTTGTGGCATACAACAGGATGTTTTCATGAAAGTGTGTACTGTGAAATGGTTGTCACCATCGAGCTAATTAATATAACTGTCACCTCACGTAATTGCCTTTTTTTGTATGTGATGAGAGCATGGGAGAGCTACTCGCGTAGCAAAGTTGGAGCAGCGTGCAGTGGAGGATTGTCATTAACTGTAACCACCAAGCTGTCCCTAAGCTGCGGTCTTACCGCCCTGCCCAGTGGAACTTTGTGCTCGCTGATCAGTAATCCTCAGTCTTCGGCTCTGCAGTTGTCGCTCTCTCTGCTTTTGGCTCTGCTCCTCTGGATCCCGGCTGTGAGCAGGGTGGTGCAGTATTTGTCCCTTCCACATCTGGCTTATTTCACGCAGTATAGTAACCTCCAGGTCAACCGTGCCGTCCCAAGTAGGAGGATTTCCTTATTGTTTTTAAGACCGAATAATATTCCTCTGTGTGTGTTTGTCTTGTTTTCTGTTTTTCTGTCAAAGGACTCTTAGTTGTTTCTGTCTGCTGACTGTTGGGAATGACACTGCAGTGGACCGGGTAACAGATATTTCTTCAAGAAGTGAGATCCCTGGTTTGTGTGATAGTTTGTTTTTAAGTTTTTTGAGGAACTGGCATATTTTCCATAAAGAGTACACTAATTTACGTCTCACCCACAGTGTACTAGGGTTCCCCTTTCCTTCATCCTTTCCAACACTTGGTATCTTTTCCCCTTTTGATACTATCCATGCTAACATATGCAAAGTGATATTGCGGTTCTGGATAAAAGTTTTTAATTCTGATGGAGTCTGATTTATCTACTTTTCTTTTGCTGTGTGTGCTTTCGGTGTCCAGTGACGTTCTAGTTGTTCTGTTTAGGTCTGTAATCCATTGTGAGTTAATTTTTGTGTTTGGTGTGTGAGGCAGGCTCCAGTTTTGTTCTTCGGCATGTGGGTCCACAGTTATCTCAGAACCATTTCCTTTGAAGTCTGTTCTTTCCCCACTGGACGGTGCTGTTGCCCTTGTTGAAAATCAGTTGTTCATGAATACAAGGGTTTATTTCTAGGTGTGTTTGTGTGGTGGACCCTTGACTTACAAACTCAATTCATTCCCGAGGGCTGGTTGTAACACAAGTTGGTCAGTTGAAGGCTTGGGCTCCTGTACAGCCTTCGAAGTCTCTCTCCTATATACAGGCCAATCTGAGTGCCCTTAGAGAGATAACTGGCCCAGGATTTCTCGGTTAACCCCACACAGGAAAGGATGTTGTAATGTTCCTTCCAGAACAATTCAAGGGTTAAATCTGTATCTGAGACCATCTGGAAGCACAAGTGGCTGGGATTTGGGTAATAGCACCAGACTGTTCATAAGTTAGAACTAAAATTCCATTCGTAACCCAAGTTGTTTGTATGTCAGGCCCGTGGTAACTTGAGGGTCCAACGTATCTGTTTCTGTACTGGAATCATGCTGATCACTGTGTGTTTAGATAGTGTGAGTCCTCTACATTTGTTCTTTTTTTATTTTTTATTCCCCACCCCCACTCCACCCCTGGTACTAGGGACTAAACTGAGGACCTTGCACTTAAGAAGCAGGCACAGTGCCACTGAGCTATATCCTTGGCCCTACATCTGTTCTTTTCCAAGATTGTTTTGGCTGTTCTGGGTCCCTTGAAGTTACATATGAATTACAGGATCAGTTAAACAATTTTTGCAAATAGATTTTATGTTGGTGGGCTTTAATAGACTTCATTGTTTTTAAGAAATGTTTTAGGTTTACAGCAAAATTCAACAGAAAGTAGAGTTCCCATATTCCCCTTGTCCCTACACTTGGGGACACAGCTCCCCTGCTTGTCACTGTCCCCCCTCAGTGGTACCTGTTACACTGGATAAATCTGTAGGGGTGCAGTGTTATCACCCAAAGGTCATGGTTTACATTAGGGTTCATTCTTGGTGTTGTACATTCTATGCATCTGGACAAATGTGTGATTCTGTGTATCAGCTATTAGAGTATCATGCTAGGTAATGTGTTAGAATTTTGTCTTGTTAGCTAAACCTTCTAGTTATTTTAAAAAAGAATATGTTTTGCTAATGTAATTTTTATAAATTAAAAATGTTTTGGGCCGGGGATTTAGCTCAGTGGTCCCGCTGCCTGCCTCGCAAGCGCAAGGTCCTAAGTTCAATCCCCGGTACCCCCCCAAAATTAAAATGTTTTAAAAACTGTATTGTTTGTGTATTTTCTCCTGAATACCTGGAAGGGATCAGTGAAAATTTCTTACTGCATTTATTCTCACTGTATTTCAGTGAGATTAGAGAAAAAAAATGTCCTCTTTTACCTGTGGAGAGCGTAGGACCTCTTCAGGACAGTGTTGGCAAGGCCAGTGGTTGAAAAAGATCTAAGTCTGGGTCCACGCTTAGTTTAGTAATGTAGGTGAGCGGTCCTTAGGTTATAAGAGGTGAGCAGCTTCAAATGTGGGGTTTTTATAAATGCATTCTCGGTTGCACATTTCCACACGGTCGCACATGCGCTGCAGTGATTGGAAGCAGGTATGAGGCACTTGAGGTTTTGTTTTTGGTACCGGGGATTGACCTCAGGTCCTTGTGCCTGTAAAGCAGGCGGCTGAAACCACTGCGCTAAATCCCTGGCCCTGGGCCCTGAGGTTTTGTCTCGGTCTCCCCGAGTCCTGGGAAATGCCAGCTTTCCCTGCTGACTCTCACCTTGAGCCCGGCCACAGGGCTGCCCCATGATGGTTCCTGGGGGAGCTCGGCCCTTGGCTGCCGTTGACTCGCTTCGCAGTGCAGCTTTCATCACAGCCGTGGAAGTCCTTGGTGGTTTTGTTCGATTCTGTTTTTGCCCTCCTTTCACACTGTTTTTGTTATAAGAGCTATGAAGTATTTTGAGAAAAATGCAACTCCGGAATATATTTAAGCTCTTGGAATAAACATTTCATTTTTAGGCAGATTTAGTTCAGACCTTAATCATTTTAATATGAATATTGAACTTCTGTCCCAAAGTATTTGATTACTGGCGTTATTGTCAAGGGATGGTTTGGTTGAAGCAATGTATTAGAACATTGATTAGTTAAGCTCTAGTTAAGCAGTCCTACCTTTTTTTTTTTTCCTTCGCAGAAAGGTCTCTTAAGCTCTGTGTCACCAAGGAGATGCTCCTTCTTAGTATCACAACTGCTTATACAGGTAAGGGTATTGTCAGTGTGCTTCCCTGCTGTTGCTTAATGACGGTAAGAGGTACAAGCAGTAGCCATGTCATTATTTCTTGAGCTTCTGTGCTTTGACCGCTCTAAGCTGTGGCATCACGTGGTGTCTCCTGAGGTTGCTTTTCAAGGGCACCTGGAGCTGGGGCTTCTGAGGCAGTTTCATTCATATGTCTGCTACCTTGACAGGGTTGGCAGAAAGCCTGGGTCTGTCTGTCTGTCTGTGTCTCTCCTTGTAGTCTCAGAGCCCTCCCAGCCGCAGGATCTCATGACCAGGCAGGAGAGTCAGAATTCTCAGTTAGTGGCTAAAGGCACCAAAAAAGGTCAACAGGAAAAACTGCCAGACCTCCCTAAATGTCCAGCCTGGGTCCAGCCCAAGATCATTCCTGCTGCATTCTGTTGGTGACAGTAAACCACAGGGCCAGCCCAAGTCCAGGGTGGGAGAATTCTGCAGGAGGGCAGGACCACCAGTGATCAGGGTTCTTGTGATCTGAAGGTGACAGGAAATCACCAGACAAAGCCCTGGAACTTTATATGCACTTTAGTCTTCACTTCTAATGAAATCGAAGCAGGTGAGAACAGGGTGGGAGAACAGGTGAGGAGCTCTGAGGCCCTAGGAATGATAAGAAATCCACTTCCTTTTAAAAAGTGCTGTGCTGATTGCTGTTCTCTGAGTGCCTCACCTTTTTAGAAGAAAAAGAAACATTAAAGCATTCCCGCCAATTCGAACCACCGGTGATACAGTCATGACCATCTCATTGGGCAGCTTGTGCCACTGGTGGTAAAAACAGATCTAATCACTTTCATTGGTCTCTTTACTAAGAAAATTAATTTAAAAGTCTATAAATGGGCTGAATCTAGTTAGTTGCATACATTTGAATAATTACTGCCCAAATATAAATATTAATACTGTTCAGAACAACTGAAAATGATTATAATAGTCAACAAATTCATTGCATTAAATTAAAAGAAATTAATTTATATTGCTGAATTTCTTTTAAACATTTTATACATAAAGGTGGCTGATTTGTGCAGTGTGCAAAACATAATATGTTTGTCCTTTTTTTTTTTGCAGCCATTGCAAAACCCAGTTTTTCAGGTAGTCATGCATGTACCACCAGGGATCAAGCTGGTGGGATGATTAAATTCAAATCACAGCTGGCCGGCAGCAAGGCACAGGAATTATAGCCCTGTCATGAATGTGCCAGACATCTGTAAGATTCACAGTTAAGGTTTTGTAGCATTAAGAGATTAAAAAAGTCTTCTATTGATTCATCCTAAATTTTTAATCTTAATTTTAGGAATTTTCTTTTCCCAGAAAAAACTTTTTTCATTAAAACATGATCTATCTTCAGCAACAGTGGCTAGTGTGTTTTGGCTTCCCAGTGCGGTAAGAATGCAATCATTGCAGGAATAGGGATGCCCCTATTCCCGTGTTCACCGCCATAAATTTATGTTAGCTACATCCTCTGCCCATCCCCTGCCTCCAGAAGAGTGACAAATTTTAACATAAGGGTGTCTTTATTGGGGATTTATGTTTTAATCAAAATATATGTTAGCTGCTCTCTGTGGTGTCCTAGTTTGAGCTGCTATAACAAGTTGCCATAGACCAGGTATTTGACACTACATGTGTACTTGTTATGCTTCTGGAGACAGGACTTCTGAGCCTGGAGAGGTGGCGTGGTCAGTTTCTTGTGAGGGCCTCTTCCTGGTTTATAGACAGCAGTTTTCTCCCTGTGTGCTCACAATGCAGGCAGAAAGGGGACGGGAAGTCACCTTGCTGGTGTCTGTGTTCAGGTGAGGGCACTGACCCCATTGTGAGGGCCCCACCCTCCTGATCTGATTACCTCCTGAAAGCCCCGAGAGCCACTGAGACAGTGAGATCTGTACAAACCAAGCTTGTGCTCTTGCAACGAGGAGTGCAGTCACGGACTGAAAGGAGCAATTTAGAAGAGTGTTTGTTGGAAATCAGGAGAAGAAAAAAAAAAGACCCCTGCTTCCTCCAGGAAGGGAATCTGAAAAGTGGAAATTTCCTGTTGGTCTTGGGGTCTAGAACTTTTTATGAATAAGAGGAGCACAGGAATCGCTCAGTTGTTTAGTGGCCACCTGTCACAGGTGGCTCTGAGAGCTTAAAATGGCCGACTGGAGCACAGGCGCTGTAACCCACTTGCTCATCATGGAGGGTTTAAAGGAAACTGGGATTTTAAAGAACAAAGTGTTATTTTATATTTTAAGTTTCTCAAAATTCAGGAGCTTAATATGGAGGGGCTGCATTCCATGTGGCCTGAGGAAGTTCATTCTTGGTCCAGAGACCTTCATTATTACTCTTCTTTTCATTCTTATCAGCAGAGCATTTCCCCAGCTAGCTGTCTGTTTGTAAGCTAGTTTTTATGCCATCATGTTTGTAGTATTATGGTTTTTGGTTTTGGTTTTGATTTACTGAGACAAGGTGTTGCTTTCTGATCCAGACTGGGCTCAAACTCGGAGCTGCGTCTGTCTCTAGGGTTGACCTTGAGCTCATCATTTTTCCTAGGCTTCCTGGAATTTGTAGCAGTCCTCCTGCCTCAGCCTTCTCGGAGCTG
Source organism: Fukomys damarensis (assembly GCF_012274545.1). Classification (NCBI taxonomy): domain Eukaryota; kingdom Metazoa; phylum Chordata; class Mammalia; order Rodentia; family Bathyergidae; genus Fukomys; species Fukomys damarensis. The sequence continues at coordinate 60,508,526 of NW_022900935.1, forward strand.
GGATTGTAGGCATATGCTGCAGTTTTGGAGGCAGCCAGGCATTCAGTTTTTACCACGTGGCTAATTCCCTTTCATTAGTTAGATAGTGCAGAATTATTTCTCTATTTAGGAATGATAATTCAGCCTCAATGAATTTTGTTTTATGTATATATACCTCAACTACTGTTAGACGTGAAAAACTAGGAAAAGGAGAATGTGAATGCAAGGTTAAATTAAATCTGACTTTTCTTTTCTAAAGGTCTGGGGTTGACTTTCTTCTTTGGAGTATATGGAACCTGTATTGGTGCCATAAATAAATTTGGAACAGAAGAGAAAAGCCTCATTGGACTTTCTGGCATTTTCATCGGCATTGGAGAAATTCTAGGTTGGTTTTTTAAAAAAGAGCCTTTGAATATTTGTTAGATTGAAAATACAAATTTTAAGTATATTTCTCTGTCCTTGAATTTTTGTTTTTCTTACTTATATTTTATCCAAACAGGAATGTTTTGTTTTTCTCTTATCACTATTCCAAGTAAATTATAAAACATTTGCCAGGTGGAAACCACAAGTAAGTAAACATGGTCTCTTCCAGTTCTTCCTTTTAAAATAGGGAGTGTCTCTGACTTTCCAGTCTTTCCCATTCTCTGACTATAACATCTATTTTGTGTCTAGCATTTCAATCCTGTGCTGATACCAGCTTTCCCGAGTGAATGCCAAACTCCTTTTGAAGGGCAAAACTGCAACAATTCAGTTTGGAGATCTCAGTTGGTTTTATATTTGACTTGCTTCCTAACACAGAATAAGCGCTCTTGTTGGCTCAGCGGAAGAGACTGGTTTTATAGATAGGGAATCCCTGAAAAGGGCAGAAACAGTGAGCAAAAAGTGATCCTCATTTTGGAGTGACTTTCCTTGTAAGGCAGGACAGAGAGATGAACAACAGACAAATAATTTAATGGTTAACTTCAGGTTTCTTTGCAAGGATGTAAGGATTAAAACCGAAGTTCGTCATTGTCATGCTAATTGGAAATTTTGGCTATTGTGTGTTTCTAGGAAGATCTGAAAACAACTTAATTTTGTTTTGGTGACATGGAACTTTAGCACAAGTGACTCCATTTTGACTTTTAGTCGGCTCTCTTGGTGCCCAGAGCATAAGCTTAGTTCCAAACAGTGGCCTCCTGTAATTTTTTAACACTCTGCAAATATAAGGATTCAGTCCAACAGACCACCCTCACATCAGACTGGTTGCAAGACTACCCCACTTCTGCCTCACCCAGCTATGAATTTGAGGGTTCTCATGACCCCTCCCCTTGATGGCTTGATAAATTCCTAAACAGCTTGCATAATTCAGGAAAACGCTGTACTCACTGCTATAGTTTATTTACTCTTTTTTTTTTTTTTTTTTTTTTTTTTTTTGGTACCAGGGATTGAACTCAGGTCCTTGCACTTGCAAGGCAGGCCACTGAACCGCTGAGCTAAATCCCCGGCCCCTTCATTTATTTATTAGCATTGCATTGTAAACATAATTTACAAATATGTGTAAGTCATGAAGTTTATTTCATCGTCAGTATTTGACTCAATCCAGTTTTAAAGCCCTTGCAAATTAACATGGTGTCATAAAGAATCCACTTGTCAAAAACAGGCTTTTGAAAGGAAAGTTTATTCCAGTGAACAGAGAGTAAAATCAGGAGATTCTGGCAGCTAGCTGGGAAAAGCCGAGTTTGTCACATCCGTGTGTGGATGGGCTGACATGGGGAGACAAAGATAGTGCTGAGATGTCATCCCCGAGAGGATGGGCCAACACCAGGGGAGAGAGCTTAGCAACCAGCCGGCAAAGGCAGTAGGCTTATGTAGGTATTGAAGGGGCTAAGGAACCTGGGGTGAAATCTGTATGACTTGGACGCCCAAGGTTGGCCTCCTGGGTGTATAGACAGTCACGGGACTTCTCTGTGCCGCGGGGTGGGGGGGTACATGCTATGTTTTGAGTCTGTTTGCCCTGTTTACCAAGAAGCTGTTGTTTGCCAGAAGCAGCCCGTTTGCTTTGTCCTGTTTGCTGTTGAAGGACTCACTAAAGTCAGGCCTGACACACGGTATTGGAAGAGAACCAGGTGGAAGTACCTGGGTATGTAGTCACTGGTCGGCAGTAATACGGCAACTATGAAGCTATTGTAACATGCAGTCTAAGAATTTTAATAAATATACACTGAAAACCTACCTCCAAGGCCCCACCTTTACACAGCCTCACACAGTTATATAGTCTCTTGTAGTTAAGATATCCCATTTGTTTTAGGGGTAGCAAGTTTCCTCTGCCATCTCCCCAAAGTCAATAAAAAAAAAATTTTTTTTTTAAATGCTGGATCTTACTATGTAGTTCAGGTTGGCCTTGAACTCACTTTGTAGCCCAGGCTGGTCTCAAACTCATGGGAATCCTTCCGCCTCAGCCTCCCAAGTGCTGGGATTACAGGCGTGCGCCACCATGCCTGGCTTTTCCACTGCTATATTTTATTATAAAGGATGCAAATGAATAGCCAGGTGAGTAGGTACAGGGGTGAGTCTGAAAAGCCCCCTCCCAACCCCATGGAGTTAGGTTACACCACTGTCCTGGCACAGAGATGTGCTCACCACTGGAGAAGTTCTGACAACCCCGACGGGCTTGGGGAGATTTTGTTCTGTAGGTGAGCCAGATCAAAGTATTGGCTGGCAGTGGTGATTAAATGAAATTCTTAGCCTCTCTTCCCTCCCCAGGGTGGGTGGGGTAAAGAGCCTGGAAGCTTCAGCCCTCCAAGGGTACCCAGTCTCCTTTCCTCTTAGGGTTAGGGTTAGGGTTTTACCTCGCTGAGCTACATCCCCAGCCCTACAAAGTCTCACGCATTTGCCTGGCTGGGATGGAACTTGGGCCTCAGCCTCACAAGGTCCTGGGGTTATAGGGATGCATCACCAGCTTGTCCAGGGCCAGCCCTTCCCTCTAAGTTTCTCCTTGGCGACCAGCAAGCACTCTCCGGGAGGCCTGTGGAGGCAATGCCCCTGTCCTGTGGCACAGCAGTTTCTCCTGATTTAGCCTCTCTTGGTGATTGTCTCCTGATCTGCTCTTTACACTCATAGCGGCAAAGATGACTTCCCACCCACTGTCGGCCCTTGGTGTTCTCCCACAGGCAGAACCTTCTCCCGCTTTTGTGTACTTAATGTTTGTATGGACTCATGAATTCCTGTTTCTTCCGAATGGTTTACTATCATTGCTGTGCTCAATTATTTTGATGCTCACGTTGGCCCAGCTTCGGTCCGTGGGAACCCTCTCAGAGCAGACTTCTGTATCTTTGTGTTGTGTCCCTGCTACTTGTTTTTTGGAGACCAAATTTCTCTGGGCAGTTCAGGCTGTGCTTGAACTTGCTATGTAGCCCAGGATGACCTCAAACTCAGTGGTTCTCCTGCTTCAGCCTCCTGAGTGCTGCAGTTATAGGTGTTCTCAATACACCCGGCTCCTTCTACTTTGTGAGTGTTTACATCTGACAGATGGCTTTTCCCCAGCTTATGGCATGCCTGTCCTGCCCCAGATATTTGTTTCTCCAAGGGGCCCTAGTTCCTCTCAGTGGGGAATGTGGCACTGGGGATCTCACAGCCATTGAGATGTCTTTGCTTCTTGGCTCCTTTAGTGGACAGGTCTGGGAAATACTCGGACGCATGCATGCACACGCACACACACATGCACGCATTAAAACAATTTCTAATCTTTTTTTCTTTCCTTTTTCAGTGGTGCTAGGACCTCATGGGTGCCAGCATACTTTTTCACTGAGCTACATCCTCAGCCCTTTGAATACTTTAAATTACAAATAGACCTTGGTCCTTAGTTTCCAAGTCCTTCAACTTTTGGTCCTCCTGTCTCAGCCTCCCAGAGTGCTGGGATTATAGGTATGTGCTACCACACCTTTGAGTTTTTTCTCCATTCTGCTAAGATTTTGAGCCCTTGCTCAATTTCATATTTTCTTCATAAGCTGGGAATGGTGATGCACACCTTTCATCCCAGAACTTTGGGAGGCTGAAGCAGGAGGATTGCCACAAGTTCCAGGCCAGCGTGAACTACATAGTAAGACCTATCTCAAAAAATTTTTTTTCTTTATAAAATTAGGGAGCTCTTTTTCTGAACTCTTATGTTGGGAATGTTTCCCCCACTTTGCCATGTCTTTAGCTTTACTTATGGTGCTTTTTCCAGAGTTTTATTTTTTATGGAGTCAAATTTACCAATGTAAATTTTTTTGCTCCTGGGTTTTGAGTTGCAGTTAGAAAGCTATTCTTTACCCTTAGGTTGAAGAAGATTTACCCAATTTTTCCTTACATCTGTGTGCTTTAGCTTTCATATGTAGATCTCTGACTTATTTGGAATTTGTTCACACTTGTCTCTTATTTTTTTCCAAACGTCTTCCTGGTCAGTTTAATTTATAGATTTGCTGGTGTGGATTTCTAGGGCAGAAATCATGTAAGGATTTTAAGTGTAATGGCTTTCTTTTCTTCTGCCTTTTGGGTGGAAAGGTATTCTCTTGTCCCTCACTTTGTTCCAAACTGTCCTGAGTGTGGAAATACCCAAACCTTTCTTTCCACCCTTTCAAGGTTGCACATGACCCTCAGCTTCTCAGTGGCTGCCTCTCCATGAGGTGCTTGGCCCTTTCAGCTATGATTATAGCAAAAACATGATAGCCACAGATAAGTTGTGTCTTTGAAATTTTATTTTATTTCTGTTATAAGGTATAATTCAAAGAGGATCATTTTGGGGGTAAAGAAACTCGAAATGTAAAGAGATTATTGGCTAGAAAGAAATACGAGTAATTTTGATACCTTATTTTTGTTTAATAGTCGGTGTTTAATTGTGATTGTCTACAAGTGCTGAGGTGTTGAATATTGGCAGATATTGGACAATCAATAATATTTATTCCATGACTGTTGGATCATAATTCAACACCAGATATGCTCTATAATATGTTAGTACTTTATTAATGTTTCTACTATCTTAATTTGTAGGTGGAAGCCTTTTTGGCCTGCTGAGCAAGAATAATCGTTTTGGTAGAAATCCTGTTGTGCTGTTGGGTATTCTGGTGCACTTTGTGGCTTTTTATTTAATATTTCTCAACATGCCTGGAGACGCCCCCATTACCCCCGTGGAGGGAACTGACAGCAGCGCTTACATCAGGCCCAGGTAAAGTCACAGCTGCTTTCCCAGTGATTCGATGGGAGGGCAGGTGCTGGATGGCGAGGTCTGGAATGCAGTATGTAATCCTCTCAGTCTGTTATCCTTTCGAGGCCACCTGTCCGGTGTTAATGGAGCCTGAAAGAGTTTAAGTAGGGTCTGTAAGGAATCCCAAGTTCTTTTTTGCAAGAGTTGCTTTTAACCTTTTTTCCCAACTAAATCATCTTCTTGATCAAGGAAGGATTGCAGAAGTATCTGATTCGAATTTTAGATCCCTGCTTTTTATTTTATTTTATTTTTGTTTTTTGAGACAGGTCCCACTGTATAGTTGAGACTGACCTGGACCTCACTATGTAGCCCAAGCTGATCTCAAACTCATGGCAGTCCTCCTGCCTCAGCCTCCTGAGTATGGGGATTATAAGTGTGTGCCACTACACCTGGCCAGTCCTTTTTATTTTTTATTTTGAAGCAGAATCTTGCTAAGTTGCCCAGGCTGGGCTGGAATCTGGGATCCTCCTGTCTCAGCCTCCTAGAATGCTGGGATTACAAGCATGCACCATTGTGCCTGGCTCTATTTATTCTTATTTGATGTGTTTAAACTTGATAAAATGTTTTTGTGGGTAGGTTACTTTTACATTGTAAGTGGCTCTAGCAAATATTAATACTTCTTACACTAAATTAATTTTTATTTTCCTCAGCAAAGAAGTTGCCATTCTCTGCAGTTTTTTGTTGGGGTTGGGAGACAGCTGCTTTAATACCCAGCTGCTTAGCATCCTGGGCTTTCTCTATTCTGAAGACAGTGCTCCAGCCTTTGCCATCTTTAAGTTTGTCCAGGTAACTTCTTCAGATTGTATTGAGAGTTCTTTTCCTTCATGCTTTGCTTTGTTTTCCCTGGTAACTAGTATTATGGTCTTTAAGTAAGAGTTGACAGGTAGTCATGATGGCTCACGCCTATAATCCCAGCACTCTGGGAAGCTGAGGCAAGAAGGTCTCAAGTTCAAGCCCAGCCTGGGCAACTTAGCAAGTGAGGGAGACCCTGTCTCAAAATATAAAAATAAAAAAGGCCTGGGCTGTAACTCATTGTAAAGGTCCTGGGTTCAATTCTTAGTACCCAAAGAAAGAGAGAGATTAAGATTTGCAGGCCTCCTTTAAAAGGGTTTGTGAAGCCAGGCATAGTGTCACATATGTTTAAAACCAACACTTGGGAGGCTGAGGCAGGATCGCTGTGAGTTCAGGGCCAACCTGGGTTACATAGTGAGTTAGGCCAGCCTGAACTACATAGCAAGACCCTGTCTCAAAAAACCAAATAAGAAATAAAAAGGTTTGGGAGAGAACGGGGAAGCAGTAAGCAGTGAGAACACCCTGCCCACTTGGGTGAGGTTTACATTCTGGTCTCCTGCTCATTCTGGAGACTTCTGCGGAGACCATGACCCCCTTCCCTCACTGCATGGCCGAGTGTGTCTCCTGCTCTGGGACTCCTTTCTCACGAGTGCGCTGCACTTCGGGGAGCCCGCTGCTCCCTTGCACATTCCCACTGTCCCGGGGAGCTCTGGGTGTGCTGGGGAGCCCGTGCCTGGGTGGTCGCATCTGAGTTTGGGAAGCAGCCAGTGCTGCCAGCACAGTGGCGTCTGGGCTCCAGGCTCTGAGGTGGTGAGGCCACCTGCGCCCACCTGGCCCTGCGTGCATCTGTGCTGTCTCCTCTGTCTCCAGTCTATCTGCGCGGCCGTGGCGTTTTTCTACAGCAACTACCTGCTCCTTCACTGGCAGCTCCTGGTCATGGTGATATTTGGATTTTTTGGAACGATTTCATTCTTCACTGTGGAGTGGGACGCCGTTGCCATAGTGGCCCGGGGCTCTGATTACCGGAGCATTTGACGCGCGGGGCTGTGGCTTCCGGAGCAGAACAGCCGCTGGCCTGGCCGAGGTGCCTGATGGAGGAAGCCGCCTTGCATCTCCTCAGCCCATTGGTAGAGGTCGGGTGTGGAAAATCAAGGAACTAAGGCTTAAGTCAGCCGGAGTGGGAATTAAAGTTTACGGATACTTAAAACAAGTGCGATAAGGGAAGTCTATTGTGTCAGTCATAACTGTTCAAAGATGATTTTCGGTTGTGTCAAGTTCCCTCGAATCCTGCTCGCGAATGGAAACCCCCACCCCCGAGATCCAGGCCGTGTGACATGGAGAGACTCTTGCTGGGCGCAGATTCTGTTTTACTACATAGTATCGGGAGCATATGCTGCTGCACATGTTATCTGGGAATGACATTCAAATAAACCGGGAGATGCTGAGTTGCAGTCAGAACTTTGGGAAGCTTTCTTCCTCTTTAAATGTTTATTTTCAGTGAGTTTTCTTACCTAGTAGTTCCTAGCAATGAGTGGCCAATTTAGTTGTATCATGAAATAGGGTAAAATTGTCTCGGGTCTTAAAAGATGACTGTAGCATCCATAAATAAACAAAAAGGCACATTTAGAAAAATAAACACACTCCCCAGGGGAGGTCTTCTGAGAGTAATTTTCCTGAAAGGTAGAGAAGAAAAAAAAAAATCCCAGGCCTGTAGTGAGCTGAACTTGTGGGGCAGAGCGTGGTCATGTATACATTTTACAACAGACACTGCTTGATGGTCCTAGGCCTGGGAAGGCAGTGTCACTATTTGGAAAATGTTCACATGCAGATGTTGAGGCAGGCTTGGGAGCACACACCTGTAATCACAGCACACAGGAGGCTGAAGCAGGAGGATCACCATGAGTTCGAGGCCAGCCTGGTCTTCATAGTGAGCTCAAGGCCAGCCTGAACTACCTAGTGAGACCCTGCCTCAAAAAATAAAAACAAACAAACAAAAGACTTGCAAACCTTGAAACCTGGGCTTGGGCCGTTCATACTGAAGGTTCTTTTCCTCTGGGAGTTTTTGTTGGTTGGTTGGCTGGCTTTTTGTTAACTTAGCATAAATCCCTGGGAATCTTTTAAGTTCTGAAGCTACAAATGAGTTCTAATTAATGGTTAGAATAATTTTGAGTCCTAACGCCAGTTAGGGTAGCTCATAAACACAGAAAAACCTGGAAGAGAAGAAGTGTTAGATGATGCGGACGTGGAAAACGGTATGGCAGTTTCTCCCCACGAGTGAGCAGCTCCCTTTCTGGCTACATACTCAAAAGAACTGCGGGTAGTGACTTGCGATGTTTACACACTCGTGTTCAGAGCAGCATTATTCACAATAGCCGAAAAGTGGAAACAACTTCAGTTCTCCGTCAGTGATTGAATGGATACACCAAATTTGCTTTATCCATGTGGTATAGTATTATTCAGCCTGCAAAAGTCAGTGTCGCAAAAAAACTAAAAATAGGATCACCACCTCCAGCAGTTCCACTTCTGGGCATGTCCCCAAAAGAACGAAAGCAGCTGCTTGACTAGGTATGTATATACCCACATTCATGATTCAGAGTAGCCAGCCAGGTGTCCATGGATGGAGGACTGGACAAACAAACAGGATGTATCACGCAGGCATGTTATTCCTCTAAGAGGAAGGAAATTCTGGCACATGCTACAACATGGGTAGACCTTCAGGATATTAGGCAAAACTGTCACAAAAAGTAAATACCATATGACTCCAATTATTTGGGGGATCAAGTGAGATTTATAGAGATAGAAAGCTGAATGATGGGCTGGGACAGATGGAGAAATAAGGAGCCAGTGTTTAATGAGGGTACAGTTTCAGTATTCCACTTTTTTTGTGGGGGGGTATCAGGAATCGAACTCAGGACCTTGTGCTTGGTAGGCAGGCACAGCACCACTGGGCAACATCCACAGCACCATTTCTGTCTCCCAAGTTATGAAGAACGTTGGTGAAACTTGCATAACAAGGTGAATATTAATGCCCTGAAATGTGCTCACCGTGATGGTGAAAATGGTATATTTTATGAGCAGTTTTTCACAATTAAAAAAGAAAACACTAGGGTCAGGGATTTAGCTCTGGTGCTTCTGCCTGCCTCACAAGTGCAAAGTCCCAAGTTTGATCCCTGGTCCAAAACTTTAAAAAATAAAACTCCAAATGCTTTTGTGAACTACATGAGTGCTTGTACCTCAGAACACCCAAGGACCACCCTAGATTTGGAGACTCCCTGGGAAGACTGTCAGGGCTCAGCCTGTAGTGGTGCTCCCCGTTGTCCATTGGGATCCAGACATCCCCCCAAAAGGCCATTGATTTGAAAGCTAGTTGTTAGCTGATGGGATGTAAGGAGCTGATTGGCTCCTGAGGATTCCTAATTTCATTCAGGGGTGAGTTTGTAACTCGGTGGGTTTACTGGGACGGGGAGCCATGCCTTTGGGGTGTATTGGGTTCTGGCCTCTTCCTCTGTGGTTCTTTCCCTCTCTGCTTCTTGGCTGCCAAGCTCTCTGGCCATGATGACCATGGACTGAAACCTCTGAAACTACAGGCTGACGTAAACCTTTCTTCCTTTAAATCGGGCATTTTGTCCCAGTGACGAAAGGCTGACCAACAAGCCACGGCTGAGATCTGTGCCTGACACGGCAGGCATCCACAGCTGGCTTGGAAGGAGCAAGACCCGGGCAGAGTCTGGAGGCCCCGCTCCATCTGGCTCGTACACAGCGCTTTTCCCGCCATGAAAATGCAGCCGCCTGTGTCCCTGCTCCAAAGGCTTTCTCTGAGGTCTGATCCCAGAGGCAGCCTCTGCCTGGCCAGTGACAAAATCCGGGACTCCCAGAGGTAAAGCAAGTGCATTGTTAGCATAAGCCATGTCGTTTGCACCGAGCTATTTCTTTGTTGTTTTGTTAAGACAGGGTCTCCCTTTGTAGTCCAGGCTGACCTCAAACTGCCATCCGCCTTCCTCAGCTTCCTGAGCGCTGCGATTACAGGCACCGGCCACTATGCCTGGCAGGGCTACTCTTAGCAGCTGTTGCCTGGAAACGCGCCTAGCCCATCCACCTGCTGGGCAACCTTGTAGCAGAACTGTCTCAGGCCTGTTGTGCACCCGCCTGCACAGTGGCAAGCAGAGTTAAGTCTTTGTCTTACAGATGAGGTTGGATTGTGCTGTGCTTTCTTTGCCATCATGTAGGGAATCCTCAGGAGGAAAAAGCCTTGAACTGAACTAGCTCTGGCCTCCTTTTTGCCAGGCATTTCCTTCAGGGCCAAAGTCCTTAGGAGCGCTGGGTCTTGCTCTTGAGAGCTGTAAATGGACGTTAGTAGATGAGAATCCCCAGTCCCCCCACCCATCCTGAGTCTTCCCAAGAAGAGTCCTCACTCTCAAGGACTTCATCATCCCTGAACCCCTGTTTGAGGCACGAGTCCCTAGAACGAATGTCAGAGACAAAGATAACAAGGGTCTGAGTGGTATCAAGAGAGTGATGCATCCTCCTCTATTTTCTCAGGTAAATTTATTACGGAACTGGAAAAAAAACAGACCCAAAACAACCTTTGCAATAGGGCCCACCTGTCCAGTTCTGTTATTTTCGGTTGTCCAGGAAAATGAAAGCTTTGGACGAATCGGATCAAGTGCCCTTCCCGTGGTGGGAGGGACTGTCAGACTGTGAGCCTGGGCTGTCCCCGCTGCAGCGCATGGGTGTGGCTTTAGGAAGCCCATTAAGAGAAAACGTTTAATGAGTTCATGTCTCGTGGAAACACGATGTAATTACTGTGCTTCGTTTATTTGGGTTCTTTTGATTTGGTTACCAGCATATAAAAGAGACAAAGCATGTTCTCGAGGGATTTCTTTCTGTCCAACCGTACTGGGCTGTTCTCTGTTGTGTCGGTTTTTCCTTTTTGCAGGGCTGGGGTTTGAACCTAGGGTCTGGTGCCTGCTGAGCTACACCCCAGCCCAGCACTAGTAAGTTTATCGCGTCAGCCTGGCCGGCCAAGGAACGGGTGTCTGGACTCTGCAGGAGGGTGCGTGTGCCAAGAGCACCTCTCTGGCACAGCCCGTGCTGGCTGGTGATGGAGCTGCTACGGAATCTGGAGGGCCTGACGTTCTTGGCACGAGTAGTTCTGCCTCGTTCTTGGTGAACGGAGCCGGATAATTTAAAGAAAGAGCTGATTGCAGATTCAGAGACATCTCATCCTGGGGAGGCTCATTTGAGCATTTCAATTCCTAGGTCCTCTTTTTCCTCCTTAAAATGTTGTCAGATATCCCCGGTTCTTCGGCCTTTTTTGTGTACACTCTAAGCCTGTTTGACTTTTTCTTTCTTTCTTTCTTTCTTTCTTTCTTTCTTTCTTTCTTTCTTTCTTTCTTTCTTTCTTTCTTTCTTTCTTTCTTTCTTTTTTAAATTGGTTTAGTTCTCTGTTTTACATTTTGAAAGGGATCTTCGGGGATAATTGTCACATGAACAGAAAGCCAAGTCCTGATGACTCATTGTAGGTGCTGTGGGAGGGTATACTGAGGGAAAAACAGATGGTTTCTCTTTACTACTTCTTTTTTAGTGTTTACAATTGGACGAACCAACTCAAATGAGAGATGAGCCCAGCAAAGTCTCCAGTTGCTTGGTCTGCTGAACCCCCAGTGCTGTGGGAGGAGGTGTGGGGCTCTGGCTCTGCTCCTCCTGCAGGCGGCGGAGCCCACAGCTCACTGTGCACCCGGTGCTACAGGAAATGGCTTGCTTTGCAGGCAGTGCTTGCTTTAGACCCAAGGCTGTTTCCTTGGCACCAGCGAACCCTCTGGTTTTGGAAACATTTTGGCCCATCCCATTATTTTGTAGGATAGTACATATTTGCATTCAGTATACAGTTTGGTTTCTTTTTTTTTTTTTTGGTTTTTTGAGACAGTCTCACTATGTAGTTGAGACTGACTTAGAACTCACTATGTAGCCCAGGCTGGCCTCAAACTCACAGCGATACTCTTGCCTCAGCCTCCCGAGTGCTGGGATTACAGGCGTGCACCACCATGCCCAGTGTACAGTTTGGTTTCTTTCCCGAGCAATTAGTCCTTTCCTTTTACTCCTTTTTGAATCATATAATCACCAAAACTTAGGGAAGAGGGAATAGCCTGATGTATTTCTGTTAAATATTTAAATATGATAGCTGAGCTGGAGCACAGGGCCACAGTGCCACCCTGCCCTCCAAGGCCTGATTTGGCAAGGATGATTTTGTCTCCAGGCTTCCTAATTCCTATCAAGGTAGGTACTGTTACTATACCCATGCTGTAAAGAGAAAACTAAGGCTCAAAGAGACCAAGTGACACACCCAGGATGACAGTGTCGGTAAGTGATGGGGCAGAATGAAACCCAGTCGGTCTGTTTTAGGACCCAGACAACAGCTCCAGCTGAGGGTCATGGGCTGCTGTCTGTCACTACAGGTGCTAGGACCGTCATGGCCAAGGTGGAGGAAGCCAGATGGCTCTCTGCTTCTGGAGCAGAGCATGGTATGCAGAATGGGAACCCTCCAGAGCCCGGGTCTCGTCAACTGACCCGGGATGGGAGGTTATCCTGGGTTATCTGGGTGGACCCAGTGTAGTCACAGGATCTTTATAAGTCCAAGAGGAGGCACGAGGGCCAGGGTCAGAGTCCAAGTGATGTCACATGCAGAGGCCTTCATCTGCTCTGCCACTAGAAGCTGGGAAAAGTAAGGAAAGCAGATTCTGCCCTGGAGCCTCCTCAGAGAGCCAACCGTGCCATTCAGGGCCTTGATTTTGGCCCGGTGAGACTCATTTCAGATTTCTGACCTAACCCATTAATTTGTGGTGGTGGTTTTATTTTCACAGCAGCGATAGGTAACTAGTATAAGGAGAGATGGATTTTTAAAAATATTCTCTTTCTAGCATGACTGTAATCCCAGTACTCGGGAGGCTTAGGCAGGAGGATTGCTGTGAGTTTGGGGCCTTCCTGTTATAGTTATTACAATAAATGTTGTCATTTTCATTAAATTTCTTCACTCAGAAAATATCAGTTCCAACCTCTTACCGGATCGAGCCTAAAGTTTTTACCTAGCCCAACGACTCTGCCTAACCTTAAAGCTGCAAAAACCAGGGCTGTTGTAGAACCTCCGGAGCGCAGAACCGTGCTGGTCTCCAAAACCCTGTAGACAAGCTAACTTCTTCATTGCGACTGTGTCCTACCATCATTCGCGTTGTTTTTCTTTATGGAGTGACCTGTTTTTCCCCTTCTACCAGATCCTGCTGTGTCAGGGAGGCTGCAGGAATCCCTGACTTCAGTGAAAGCCCTGGGGGTATAGAACCTCGTCATGTGGCTTCCTTTCCCTGTGCACGTTGTTGTTCTACAACTAGATGAACTCCTAGAGGAAGGGACCCTCGTTTTATACACGTTATGTACACTGATTGGTCGGACAATTATTATTATTTTTTTTTTGCAGTATTGGGCTTTGAACCTAGGAGTGGTCTATTTATTACTGAACAACACCCCAGCCTTTATGAGTGAGTGGTTGATTGATTGTAGGATTAGGGTATAAACTCAGGACCTTTGAACTGAACTTCATCCTCAGCCTTTTAAAATTTTTTAAATTTTTGAGACAGGAACTCACTAAATTGCTGTGTTGTCCGGTCTGGGCTTCAATTTGTCACCCTCCTGTCTCAGCTTCCTGAGTAGCTGGGACTACAGGGTGCACCACTGTTCCTGGGACTTTGTTGAAGGATCTTTATGTACCTTATTATCCAGTCCTTCCTACCCCCTGCCAAGAGGTTGGTGAATGGAGCTCTGTGCTACCTGGGGCAGAAACCAAATCTACTTATGTCACAGGGTGTATGGGGCAAGCCCCAAGTCTGTTCCCACCTTCTCCTACCACTCCCCTGCCCAAAGCTTTATTTTTTGTTATTTATTTTTTGAGACAGGATCTCTCTGTGTAGCCCAGACTGGCCTTGAACTTGGGGTGTTCCTCCTGCCTCAGCCTCCCGAGTGCTGGGAATACAAGTATGTGTCACCACACCCGGCCAGTCCAGAGCTTTAAAGTCACTAGAACCTCCTGTAGGGGAACAAGACTGCGGTGTGATTTCTTATCCAGTCAGATGCATCCCCTCCTGCCCCTCCCTACCCTTCCTTCTTCCTGCCTTCTTGCTGTTCCATCCCCTCCTGTAGCCTCAAATATTAACGTTTTTACCTTTCACAAACTATCTGGCTAGTACTTTTTCTTAGAGCCAAAGTACCGAAGTGGTGTCCTTAAAGGACATAGGAAGTCCAAAAGGTAGCTTAAGTGTCCCACAAAAAAACTGATTTTGACCCACAGAAGAAAGAACGGCCTTGGTAACGGTCGCCTGTGAGGTTCTGTTGCGCTGGCCCCTCCTTCGTGCCATGGTCTCTGTCCTGGCGGGCCATTCTTGCTGGGGTAAGAGCCAACCCACAATGGGTTGTTGCTGCTATTAATCCTTATTTAAGAAAGAAGATGCTGCACATAATAGCCTGTTTGAAAAAGCCCTGTTGTGGTATATAATTATTTGTCTCCTGGCTGTGGAATAATGGGCACAGCGTAGAGCTGTCTGTACTTTTCTCTCTGCTGCAGAACTAATTGCAGGGAGACAACCTGAAACGTTTTTCCATTTCAATGCAGAGGGCACCCTTAGGACCCCTGTATTTAGCCCTCTCTAAATACCATACCCAGCGGGGTTGTAGCTGAGCCGTACAGTGTGTGCTTTGTATGAGTGGGGCCGGTGGGGTTCAGTCCTCAGCACAAAACACAGAAACAGCAACCACAAAAATGCAACCAAACGAACAACAAAAAAATACCACAAACGTCTCAAACACGTAGCGAGGTGGTGGGCGCGGTCGTGACTGCGAAGAGCAGTGAGAGAAGGTTAAACGTGTGAGTGTAGGAATGAGCAAGACCGGGCCGTGTAACAGTGGTCGGAATCCAGGTGGAGTCCCTCGGGCCAAGTCCTGGTAAAATGGGCTCAGGAGTCCATAAAAGGGAGGGAGGCGCTCACACACGTGCCCGTAATTAAGACTGCGGGAAGAGTCTCGGAAAACCACACAAAGAACATTTCTGAGAGCTGCCCGGCAACCGCCTGGTATCTCATCTTGGGCCGGTGACACCTTTGTTATTCTCCTTGCTGACAGGCTTTACTGCTTCTAAACAATGTATGTGGCGTTCTTATTTTATTTTTTAAAATGTGTGTCACCAGACAAACATAGAATCCCAGCACTCGGGAGGCTGAGGCAGGAGGTTCACCACCAGTGTGAGGCCAGCCTGGGCTGCATAGTGAGTTCAGGGGCAGCCTGAACTACGTTGCAAGATCTTGTCTCTGACAAACAAACACCCCCCCCAAAACACTTGTCCTCCGTTGCCTCCTTGAGGACGTCCATGGTCCTGTGCTTGTCCATGATAAGTGTACTGCTGATTGCAGTCCCCTGTCATTCCTGAATAAACTCTTTTCTTTGGATAGCCTTTCTCTGCTGTTACTTTAAGGTCACTAAGGGTTGACAGTGAGTACTGTGACTTCCAACATTAAGTATATGCAATATTAATGAAAACTAACCTCCAAAAGGAGAGGGAGATTTGGACAACCGAGGTGAAGGGGATGAATCCCTAGAAAGATCCTGGAAGTGACTCTGGCAGAAATAGGGACTTTACACCTCTGACAAGTGACAAGATTTACATAATAATTACAAGTATTCCCACAAAGAGACTTCCAGGCCCAGTTGGCTTCCCTGATGAATTTTACATTTTCTTTTTCTTTTTCAGTACCAGGGATCGAACTCAGGACCTTGAGCTTGCCAGGCAGTCACCAGCACCACTGAGCTAAATTCCTGGCATCTTTTTGGTTTTTTTGAGACAAGGTCTCACTCTGGAGCCCAGGCTGGCCTTGAACTCATGGCCATCCTTCTTGCACTCAGACCACAGGTGCGTACCACCACGCCTAGTCTCCAGGATGAATTCTATCAAATAGTTAAGGGGTAATACTTATCCTTCATATAGTTTTTTAGAAAATAAAGGCAGAAGTCAGGTGGTGCATGCCTGTAATTCTAGCACTCAGGAGGCTGAGGCAGGCCTGCCTGGGCTATATTGTTAGTTCAAGGTTAACCTGAACTACATAGAGAAACCCTATCTCAGAAAGCAGGTGGGCGGGAGAAAGGAAGAAAAAAAAAAACCATGCCAGGTGTAGTGGCACACACCTGTAATCCCAGTACTCAGGAAGCTGAGACAGGCGGATTGCTGCAGGTTGGAGGCCAGCTGGGGCTGTATAGTAAATTCAGGAACAGTCTGGACTATAGTGAGATCCTGTCTCAAAAACAAAACCCAGATGGCGCCAGGACAGTAGGATATCTGCATGTAAAGGAAAATGAGCCTAGAAGCTCACTTCATGCCATAGAAAAAATTACTCGATCATAGATGTCATAATAAGAGCTAAAACTGCAAAACCGGTACGTGAAAACAGAAAGAAAATCTTTATCATTCTGTCTGGGAAAAATTCCAAAATATGACACCAAAAATTAATAAATAGATCCAAAAGTATGATTAAAAATGGATAAATTGAACATCAAAACTGAAAACTTTTGTGCCTCAAGAGACAATTTGTAGGCTGGGGATGTAGCTCAGTGGTACAGTGCCTGTGCATAAGGCCCCAAGTTTGATTCCTGGTACCAGAAAAACAAAAACAATACCAAGAGACAGTTTTCAAGGTGTAGAGCCAGGTGTGGTGGTGCAGGCCTATAATCCCAGCACTCTGGAGGCTGAGGCAGGAGGATCCCTGTCAATTCAAGACTAGCCTAAGAGGCTGGTAATGTAGCTCAGTGGCACAATACCTGCCTGGCAAGCAAGAAGCCCTGAGTTTGATTCCTGGTACCAAAAAAAAAAAAAGGAGACTAGTTACCTGGGTGTGGTTATGCACACCTGTGATCCCAGCACTTGGGAGGCTGAGGCAGGAGGATTGCTGTGAGTTCCAGGCTAGCCTGGGCTACAAGAGTTATTTCAAGGCCAGCTGGAACTACACAGCAAGGCTTTGCCTCAAGAAACCAAAACAAAATAAATAGCTGATCTCCAATTATGTGTATCAAAATGACCAATGTAGCTGGGCATGGCAGCACACACCTGTGATATCAGCACTCAGGAGGCTGAGGCAGGAGGACCCATGTGATTTCAAGGCCAGCCTAGGCTACATAGTGAGTCCAAGGCCAGCCTGGACTATACGGTGACGCCCTGTCTCAAAAACTAAAATAAAATAAAATGGCCAGTCTATCAACTGTTTAAATGAAAAAAAAAAAAAAAAAAC
>NW_022900935.1:60525962-60542325 GCF_012274545.1 Fukomys damarensis
AACTATTAAGACCTTTTTTTTTTTCTTTTTTTTCTGGTGCCGGGGATTGAACTCAGTCCCTTGTGTTTGCAAGGCGGGTGGCAGAATCTTTGAGCCAAATCCCTGGTCACAATTAAGTCACATTTGATATGTGGGATGAAAACATTCTTATATAGTGACAGATTAATTTCATTCTTTACCCCCCCAAAACATATGAGCATCAATATTGTCAAAGAACACCTTACATTTTATTTATTTATTTATTTGTATAATTCAGGCTGGCCTCAAATGTGTGGTGATCTTCCTGCCTCAGCCTCCCCTGTGCTGGGATTACAGGCATATACCACCATGCCTGACACTTTTTTTTTTTTGGACTGGGGTCCTTGTGCTTGCAAGGTGGGCAGCGGCACCACTGAGCTAAATTCCCAGCCCACTTAACATTTTTATAAAACAAGAATGTAAAAAATAAGGAAGGGGGAAAAGTATTTTCAAAAGGAAATCTTTGGAAATCCATTTACTGCAAATAAAACATACTAGGCACACAGAAATACTATCCGTGGGTACTCAGAAATGGCAGTGCCATTTAAACCATGGGTATAAAATAAATGAAAGGTATTTCCGATTCAAAGGGTAAAACAAACGGGTCATTACAGAATGAAGGAACCATCTCCACCAACTTAACAAGACAGGGCGGAGTGAAGGAACCCAGCTGTTCCCCACAATGTCTTCATCAGCAGTTTTTCTTTGCATGCATTAGTACTATCGTAGCATACTTCTTATTTGTCAGTCTCGGGGTTAGTTTACCCTCTAAGGAGAAGGGTCCGGAAGGGAGAAGACGGAGACGAGTCACCACCCACCCTGCTGTGCTTTGTCACACTCTGGCTCCTAGAAGGGCACAGCACCGTCTGGAGAAATAACACACTTTGGAAGCTCGCCTGAAGTCCAGGACGCAGCTGTTGACACGTTTCTTTATTTCACAACTAGAATGCAATTTGGCTTCAAAAAAAATCTGTTGTTTAAGAAAAGAAAAGATTCTGTACACAGTTAATAGTCACAACATTTATTAGAAAATGTATTAGAGTTAATGTTTTTGTTAAAATTTCCAGCAATATTTACATTTTCTGCCATAGGACTACAGAGAAGGGGTCTGGAAAAGAAATGCAGAAAGCATAAAAGTTGTGTTCATCAAGTACATTTCAAGTCAGGGCTAAGCAGGTCAGCTATAATTACTTCGGCAAGATGTGTTCAAAGACAAACATTGATCACATTTCTTTTTTTTGTACAAAAAGCCTAAAGTCCTATGTAAACACCACTTGAGTATAAAAATCCTAAATAAACCAATATCAGTCAATGAAATTGAAGATGTAATTAAAAACCTACCAACAAATAAGAGCCCAGGCCCTGACCAATTCACTGCTGAATTCTACAAGAAATTTAGGGGAGACCTAATGGTGCCACTTCCCAAACTCTTTAATGAAATGGAAAAGGAAGCAATACTCCCAAATTCATTCCTGGAAGCAGGTGTTACCCTGCTACCAAAACCAGAGAAGGATCCACCCCAAAAAGAACAGGCCAACCTCCTTAATGAACATAGATGTAAAAATCCTCATTGAGTTACTGGCAAACAGAATGCAGCGAATCATCAAGAAGCTTATACATCCTGACCAAGTAGGATTCATCCCATGGATGCAGGGATAGTTCAACATATGCAAATCAATAAATGTAATACACTGTTTTAACGGAGCCAAAGACAAAAGCCGTATGATCATCTCAATAGAGGCAGGAGAATCATTTGACACAATCCAACACCCATTCATGATAAACACTCTACAGAAAATTGGAATAGATGGTCTTTAGCTCAACCTGATAAAAGTCATCTATGATAAACCAACAGCCAGCATCATACTAAATGGGCAAAAACTGAAAGCTTTCACTCTAAAATCAAGACCAAGATGTCCACTGTCACCAGTCTTAGTATAGTTCTGGAAACATTAGCCAGAGCAATTAGACAAGAGAAAGAAATAAAAGGAATAAGGATAGCAAAGAGAAATTGTCATTATTTGAAGCTGACATGATACTCCACATAGAAGACCCCCAAAACTCCACCAGAAGACCTCTAGATTTGATAAGCAAATTTAGTAGCATAGCTGGATACAAAGTCAGCATTCAAAAATCAACCGCTTTCCCATACACAAATGTAAACACATTGAGAGAGAAATTAGGGAAACAACTCCCTCCACAATAGCACAAAATAATGAAATACCTAGGACTCAATCTAACAAAGGATGTAAAAGACCTTTACATTGAATAGTAGTCTGAAAAAGGAGATTTTAGTCTAGTACATGGTGAAAGATACAGGTCTAGTTTTAATCTTCAACCAATAAGAGCTGGAGAGCTGTGGGGAAAAAGGAACCCTTCTCCACTGCTGGTGGGAGTGCGGACGGGTGCAACCACTGTGGAAATCAGTGTGGAGATTCCTCAAAAAACTAAAACTAGAGGTTCCATTTGACCCAGCTGTTCCCCTTCTTGGTATCTTCCTGAAAGAATTAAAAGCATCTTACCACAGCGATATAAGCTTAGCCATGTTTGTAGCGGCACAGTTTGTAGTAGCTAAACCTTGGAAACAGCCCAAAGGCCCATCAACTGATGAGTGGATAAAGATGTGGTTTTTACACAATGAAGTACTACTCTGCCATAAAGAGGGATAAACTTGAGACATTTCTAGCTACATGGATGCATCTTGAAACCATACTGTTAGGAGAAATAAATCAGCTGCACGTGTTTAAATACCGCATTGTTTCTCTGGTGTGAGAAAAACCCAAAGTGTAACCAAAATATGTAATAGATTTTGGGAAAGGGGAAGAAAATGTTCAAAGGAGAAGGGGTGCAAAGGGGGAGGGGAAAAGAAGGGACAAGAAAAAATAA
Source organism: Fukomys damarensis (assembly GCF_012274545.1). Taxonomy (NCBI): domain Eukaryota; kingdom Metazoa; phylum Chordata; class Mammalia; order Rodentia; family Bathyergidae; genus Fukomys; species Fukomys damarensis. Next base: position 60,528,867 of record NW_022900935.1, read on the forward strand.
AAAATGGAAACAAGGCTTTTGTAAATGAAGGGAAGAGGAGCTGACGGGAGGGGAGGGAATGGGAGATGAAAAGTGTATTATGTATAGGTACAAATTCCCTATCATGAATGTGATCTATCTAAAACGTACCAATAATATTTTTTAAAATTTTTAAAAAGAAAAGAAAACCACTTGGAAAATATATCCTTGTATGGACTTCAAAAACTGATCATATGCTGGGCATAATCCCCAGCACTTGGGAAGCTGAGGCAGGGTGATTGCCGTGAGTTTGGGGCCATCCTAGCCTGCTAGTGAGTTCCAGGCTAACCTGAATTCCAAATAACCAACAAATAAACAAACCCTATCAAAAAAAAACAAACCAAACCACAAATAAAACAACCAAGAAAAACTGACCACACAACACAAAAGGTTTGAAAAATAAATTTAGATAATTAAAAATGTCTTTCCAGCTGAGCTGGCCCATCAGGCTGTCCTCAGGAGCTGTTTCTATTGCTGCTTTAATTGTAACTGGGACTGTTCTTTCCGGCCACATTTCAGCCACCTGCTGTGTAGACCCATGTGTTGGCACTTTGGACCCAAGCACATTTTGTACTGTTTGAGATCCATATTGGGGTGCCAGAGACAGGAAGTGAACCACTACTACTTCCTGGCTCCTCCGTGTCTTCAAACTTACCTGGACAAGCTTGAGGAGTTCACATCCTTTCCCCAGGCTTGGATAGAATCATCAAAGCCACCCACTTGGGCAAGGTCTCCTTTATAAATTCAAGGAATGCAAACACACAGTTTCTCCAAAAACCAGGTGTTGTTTTGTTTTTGTCTTGTTTTTTGAGTTTTTTGAGACAGGGTCTCACTGTGTAGTCCAGGCTGGTCTTGAACTCACTCTGTAGCCCAGGCTGGTCTCAAACCCATGGCAATCCTCCTGCCTCAGCCTCCTGAGTGTTGGGGTTACAGGTGTGTGCCACCACACGGGACAAGATTCATTATTAAACTGGAAAGTCCTACTTCAAGGACCAGAACTCTTGGCAAACTCTCCAGACACAGGCAAAACCGGCATGTCAGCCCTTGGATACTTGACATGATACTCTCTCATCAGCCCAACTTGCTTGGCCTTGTTGGGGTTGAAGTTGGAATAGAAAAGCAGAACAACAAGCTTGACATTCTGATCCAGAATGAGACACATGTCCTTGAAGTTCCCCATAAATCTCACAAACATGTCAGAACATCTGGATAGAGGAATCATGATGCGAACCGCATGTGGTAGCTCATGCCTGTAAGATCGCCATGAGTTTGAGGCCAGCCTGGGCTGCATAGTGAGTTCAAGGCCAGGGTGAACTGCATAGCGAGACCCTGTCTCACAAACGGAAAAGGAAAAAAGAAATCATGATGTTTATCTTGGGGCTCTTTGAGCTCCTCCTTAGACCGGGGAGCAGGAAGGGAACAAGCTTCTTCAGAGAACTGGAGGGGAGGACAGGGAGCCAGAGTCCTGGCCAATGCTGCCGGCCCCTCTGGTGCATCCGGCCCTCTGTGCTCCAGGACCTGGATTTTGCTGGAGTCTGCTGCAGGTGTGAGGGCCTCCACACAGGGAATGTCCTCTTCCCTCTGTGGTTCTTGTTCAGGAGCAGCAGGTCCAGGGGTCCACACTGGCCATCCTGTGTCTCTGCGAAGTCAGTGAATATCCTGGGGTCTTGACATGGGTGTCAGCCATCTCTGATGACGATGGCATCCATGGCTTTGGCTTGGGAGGCGCTAGCCCGAGGTGGCCGATGCCAATACAGTAAAACCTTGGTTTTTGAGCATAATTCACCTCAGAAACATGCTTGTAATCCAAAGCACTTGTGTATCAACGCGAATTTCCCCGTAAGAAATAATGAAAATTCAAATGGATTCATTCTATAACCCAAAAATATTCATATAAAGATAATTACAATACTGTAGTATAATACAAAATAATAAAGAATATAAACAGAAAAAAATGAACTTACAGTTACCTTTGAAAACCTTCACGGCTGGCGTGAGGGAGAGGAGGGAGGGGGTTATTGTAAGGACGCGTTCACTATCACTAAAGGAATCGCTGCTATCTGTTGCCTCAGTGGAATCTTTTTCTTTTTGTTCAGCTTTAACAAAGGACCTACCCAATGACACTTGCTTTTGCCTCTTTTTGAGGATTTCACGGAAATGTGACACCGCATTATCATTAAGCAGATTGATCCCTCGCACTGTAACAGCCTTATTTGGGTGGTGTTTTCTACACAAGTTTGCCCCAGTTCCTACATTTTACACATCTCCCTGACCTCACTTGGAGTGGAGGATTCCTCTGCCTTTTTCTCCTCCTCCTCCCCTGCGGAGGAGATCTCCATACCTCTAGCTGTTGGGAGACCATCTCCCACAATCCCGCCGTGTGAGAGAGAGAAGAGCCATTGTCTCATTTGTGATCATGTGACGTGGTCTTGCAGGCTGCCTTAAACCACAGGAAGGAAGGAAGGGGCCCCCAGCTGGAATCTTCCTTATGGGGCTCTGTGTTGCTGCGTCTGCACGTCAGGAGGCTTTCCCGGGGAGCTGGATCGTGCGATGCAGCAGCTCAGTGATGCTGATTGGGCAGCATGTACTGGTAGGGCAGGTTTTTATTGGGGTGCAGCATGACGGCTTGGCAAGTTTACCATTGTGGAGCTCTCTACCGTGCCCCTTGTTCTGTTCATAATTCTCACACACAAAAAACTCTGCCGCATCTCTTGAAGACCAGATACTCCACACGTTGGAGAGCCACTGGACGCCTCCTCCGTCTCCACATCCTCCTGGGTCCTGTGCATCTCCCGGGGACCCTAGCCAGTGTGGGGGACCATTCTCTGACACACCCCCTGGCTCACTGTCTCACCAGGCCCTCCCACCTGTGCAGACCTTCTCGGCGGGCTTGAGGGCCGGTTTCCTGTTTCTTCCACAGCGCCCAGTTGGGTATTCCCAAGAAAGGAGGGGTCCTGCTACGGAGCTCCGCAGGAAACGCCCCGGACCCCCTTTGGCGTGAGCATCGTGTCTTGCTCTCAGAGCCACGCATACTCGGTCACGCAAGTACTCGAGCATCGCAAAAGACTTCGGGGTCATAGGAGTCATCCACGCCCTTTAGTGGCACTTGCCAAACTGGCACAGATGCATCTGAACTCACCAGAGGATGACGGAACTTTCCGGAGACTGTCGCGGACCACATCCTGTAGGGCACCGCGGGGCAGGTCTGCGGTGTTTCTGGGCGGTCACGGCTCGCGTGGGAAGATGAAATGCCCTTCACGCTGGCTGCCATCGGGCCAAACCCTGCGACCAGGACTGAGCCCCACCGACTCGGGGCCTGCCGGCGCTTACCTGCACCCTCTGAGCCAGCAGGATGCCGAGGCTTGCTCATGGCAGCTCGGATGTGCGGGGGCAGGATGAGCTGGGGCCGCGCTGCTCCACTGCCTGGCCACAGTCGCCGTGGCCTCCTCTTGGGCTGTTTTATTTTGCTTTCTTAAAATGTTTTAAAACTTTATTTCATTGGCAGTCTGTACTTTTGCTGCAAATGCCATTTAATATAAGTGGATTTTTAAGTAAGTGCAATTTCATTGTGATCTCCTGTATGTTGCACACAGAGCCCTAGGTACCATTGACTGAGGGCCTTTTGAATCAGATCCTGTGCTTGGCACTTTATTTACTTAGCTCCTCTAAGCCTCAGAATTTGCCTTAATATTAGAATCTCTTTTCATGGAAGCGATTTGAATTTTATAGCTGTTATAGCTTGTGTGTGTGTGTGTGGTTTTTTGCGGGGGGTACTGGGGATTGAATTCAGGACCTTGTGCTTGTGAGACAGGCAGTGGAACCACTGAGCTAAATCTGCGGCCCTGAAATTTCACTTTCTTTGGAGACAGAATCTCATTATGTAGTTTAGGGTGGTCGTGGACACACTGTGTAGCCCGGGCTGGCTTCAGACTCATGGTCTGTGCAAATCAGAATCAGGATGGGGGCTCTCAGTAGGAGAGAGGCATCACTCCCACATGGTCCCTCCAAGAACCTATACTTTCGCCAGCTGCCTATTAAGTATGTCATGCTTGTTACAAAGAGGAGCAGGCAGGCAGGCAAGTGCAGCCAGGTCTGTAAAATCATCTCAAACGCAGGACAAAATGTTTCAAGTCATGCACACTTAATGGGATAAGGTCTGCAAACACCAAGCCCCTGCCATACATGAGTGGAGAGAAATCCCACAGGAAGCAAAGGCCACAGAGGTCTCCCAGAATTTCTTGTCTAACACAGCACTTGGGAGCTTGCTGGGGACAAAGAAGGACTTGCCACGCTAATACAACAGAACTTGCCTAGGGGGAAGAGAGCTGGGCTTGCAGGTCTGAGTAAATTCTGCATCCAAGAAGGCCAAGCCCAGCTCCAGACACCAGGCCCTGGCAGGCTTTCTCTCCCCAGGTTTCTTCTTTCCTCTTGACATTGTTGTCTGGCTCCGTGGGAGGACGGTGAAGGCTGGCAGCCGAGGAGCCTGGATTCTGGTCCCAGCCGGGCAAGATATTCTCTGACTCTCACCCAGCTGGAGAACCTGCTGGAGCCTGGCCCAACGTGGCTTGTTTGCGAGTCCTGGCCAACCAGACACCATCAACCCTTAGCTGGTGATTTAGACTAATTCAAATGGCTGGGCAGAATCCCACATTGCTTGAGAAGTTAAAAAGTTCCAGGTGGCACGGGTGTCTTTCCAGCCGCCTAGAGCATAGAAAGTGCTGATTTGGGAGCCTCAGGCTGCGGAGAAAGGCAAAGCCCTTGCATGCCCTGCAGAGGGCGGCCTGCTCCTGTGCTTGGGTTATTCCTTTGGAGGTGTCTGCCTTGAAGGGATGGGAGAGGAATTGAGTCCGGGGAGCAAATGCCAATATTCAAGTTCAGCTCAGCCCCTTAGAGGACGTCCCCACTGCAGCTGCCGACCCACACTCAGCCCTCCAGGATGGCGAAGGCATTGGATCTGTGGCCTGTTCTGAGGTCCCTAAGTGAGTCCTTAGGTTCATGGTTTGTCCTCATCGTTCATTTTCTCTTGGCCAAGCAGTAAGAATTCAATTATGGAAAACTGAAAACCTTCCTAGATACCCCCCATCCCCCCATACCAGGGATGGAACTCAGGACCTTGCTCTTGCCAGGCAGGCGCGGTGCCACTGAGCTACGTCCCTGGCCCTACCATTTTTTTTTGGCCATCCTGGCGATCCAACCCAGGGGCATTCTTCTGCTGAGCTATATCCCCATCCCTTTTTATGTTTTATTTTGAGACAAGGTCTTGCTAAGTTGCCCAGGCAGGACTAGAACTCTTGATCCTCCTGCCTCCGCCTCCCTTGGGGCTGGGATTATAGGCATGCACCACCACACTTGATCCAGATATCACTCTTTTGAAAGTAGTTTTGTCTAAAACCATATATAGGCTCCAGTAAGAGTGGTTCATTTAGCTCTTGTTGCTCTTGACCTGGGAAGAAAACACAAATCAAGAAGCTTGGAAAGTAATAGTTGAAGAGACCAAATAAACTCCTTTTTAAACAAGGATGCAGTTCCCCCCGCGCCAAGCACCAGAATTCTTATAAAGTCCAGTGGCCTGTTAGCTCTTCACTAGTATAACGAATACCTGAGATGCATCAACTTGCAAAGAGAACGGTGTATGGCTTTTTGCTCTCATTTTAGAGGTTGCCCATGACGGCCACATATTGCTTTTAGCAGCATGTTGTAGAGGGAGGAGGAGCTTCGCCTTGTGCTGGGATGCAGAAGAGAGGAAGAGCCCAGGGTGGCACAGTTCCCTGGACGGCTAGTCCCTAGCGACCTGAAGACCTCCAAGTTGCCCCCTCAGGAAGGATCCGTCACCTCCTGACAGTGCCACCCTGGGGGCCGAGCCTTTAACACACGGGCCTTTGGAGGACCCTTGAGGTCCTAGCTGTCGCCAGTGGAATGGGTAATGTAGATCTCTGTGTCTAACTATGTCTACCTTTTTTTTTTTTTTTTTTTAAAAAAAAACAGGGTCTCACTACGTAGTTCAGACTGCTCTGGAACTCACTATGTAGCCCAGGCTGGTCTTGAATTCACAGCAATCCTCCTGCCTCAGCCTCCCAAGTGCTGGGATTATAAGTGTGGGGCATGACGCCTGGCTGTGTCTACCCTTTTAACCAGAGACAATTCAGTATGGCTGCGGCTGGCTAGGAAGGGGCTGGAGGGCGGAACGCTGGGTGCAAAGGGGGCGCTTTAACCTGCTGCCACTGGCGCACTGCCCAGGAGTTGTAGTCCTGCCAGTCATCGCTGCTGGTCACCCCCGGCCCTCTGTGGTCCCCTCCACCCCCTTCGCTCTCATACATGTGCTCAGGCTGGCTCCGGGCATCAAGGGTCCCTCATCTGCTCCGGTGGCACTGTCCGCCAGATGTGTGTGGGGCATCCTCCACCCCCGCCACCGGGAGAGGGAGCTACTTACCGCCCAACGCAAAATATTTCCCGTTCTCGGCTGCTCTTCGGCCGTGGCTTGAGTGGCTCCCCCAGAAAGATGTGTCCAAGCCCCAGCCCTCAGGGCCTGCGACGTGCCTGTGTCTGGAGAGTCTTTGCAGGTGTAATCGAGTTAAAGCACCTGCAGATGGTCAGGGCAGGTGCCAACCCCGAGGGCTGGTGTCCCTGGGGAGTGGGAAGGGAGATCTAGGACGGGGAGAAGGAAGGCGATGTTCAGTTGGAGGCCGACGGGAGGGAGGGATCCGTCTACAATCACTAAGGCTTCTTGGCCACCATCAGAATCCAGAGGGAGCCCTGGGACAGAGTCTCCCAGGAGCTGGGAAGGAACCGGTCCTGCCAACTTCTTGATTGTGGTCTTCTGGCCTCTATCTAGCACGAAGAGGAGATAGTTCCCTGTAGTTTTAAGCCACCTGGTTTATGATCATTCATTACAGTAACCCAAGAAAAGGAAGACACCTCTCAGAAGCCTTTAAAATTCTGCAAAGAGTGAAATACCTGTCTCTGATTTTTGGCCTTCAGTTAAATGATTGTGTTTGAATCACTGGTGTCCCGGGGCTTCTACTTTATCTGCATCAATCCTGACTCCCCTCCCCTTGGGCCACTGCACACTTCCTGTGAGTGGATTCTCCTCCTCTGGCCATGCCTGCTCTGCCAGCTTTGCCGACAGCCTGAGGGGCAGAGGGCCCCCCTTTCTCACCTTCCTGGGGTGGGCTGCTCACGCCGAGGTCCAGGAGTGCAAAGCTGAAGGAATCTTTGAGGGCAGGAGCCGTTTTCTCCTACCTCATCTTCAGTTTGCTGTCAACTTCCTGAAGACCGACTTTCCCTTTTAATAAGTGCTCAGCTCTCCGTAATTGCTTGGTCTCCTACAGTCAGACAGATAGAGAGGCCAGGACCCTGCGGCTGCTCACATTCCTCCTGAGAGAGAGGGAGAATAATGACAGTTGTTCAAGGGCATCCTCTGGCCCTGGTGAGACCCACTGTGGAAAGAGAGATTTACCCTGATGTGGGGCCCAGCTTCACGTGGGTGAGGTCCCTGCTGCTCCCAGCTGCCTCTTCAGTGCAGAAATGTGATCGGTCTGCTAGACTGGGGCACCAGAGGCCCTGGCTGGTCTTGGCGGGTAGGGCTGTGCTGCTAAGGAGCAGGAGGCCGAGGGATGGCTCTGCAGGTGAGCAGGTGGCCTTGCCAGCTGTCTGGCTCTCCGTGTCTAACCGTGGGACTGGGCTGTGGTTTTATGCAAGTAGACAGGGCAGGTTCTTGAGACTCGGTGGGAGCCACAAGGGGAAGAAATGAGCACAGGGAGGCATGGGCTGCAGAGGCAGTGGGTGCTGAGGACCGGTCTGCACGCTGTCTGGGCAGGAACCATTCCTCTCTAACCCCTGACGCCTGCCCAGATGGTGGCCCATCCTGGAGCTTTGCTGCTGTTGGGACCTGGAGACCTGGTCGAGGGCCGGTAGGGGGTGCATCTTGCCCAGGAGCAAAGTGGGAAGCCACATGGTGACAGGTGGGATGACCCCCTCTTTGGGCCACGGTGGATGACACAGCCAGGTTCACGTTACAACTGGCTGCTTCTTAGGTAGCACCCTGGGTGGAAGGTTTGACTCTCCTGGGCCTCGATTTCGTCTCGGGCACAGAAGACAGGGCTGTGACAGGGTTCTTGTGCCCTGGTTTAGGGGACGAAAGGTTGTCCTTCAGTGGGGTGTACATGGAATGAGAGGTCCCTGCACATAGAGGAGACCTGGATGGGCTCAGAGAGTTGAAATGTCACCTTCATCCCCCCTCCCAGGAGGACGGGCGTGCAGAACACCGCTCAGCAAGACAGAAATTCACAAGATCTTTCTCTTTTCAGCAGCAAGTTTTGTCTCTGGGTCCTGCAGTGGACAGAACAGTGGTCAAGGTCAGCCTGGGCTGTGGTGTGCGGCCTCAACCTCTGCTTCCGGCAGGTAGACTGCAGGAGGATTATTTTCTGCTCCTGCCGACCACTCAGCACCACTTTACGTGGCATTCAGTGCTCTCTATCGTGAAGGCTGCCCAGCCCTGCTGCCCACTCAGCAGCATTCAGGGCAGGGCCAAGTGAGGGGGGCAGGAAGGATCTGGAGACGGACCTGCTTAGGTGGGGCAGGGGACAGTGCTTGTCTGAGTGAGTTCCAGGACCCAGTGCTCTATGCCCTTGGCATATCCTGTATTTTTACTGTCAGCATATATTACTTTTATATTGGTGAGAAAAACCCTCATGTTTCATATTTTGATCTACAAAGTCAAACTAGATGTCGCTGAATTATAAGCATCAGTGAGGCAATCCTTGAAAGGGAAGGGATTTGCTGGTTGGCTGCCTTGCTTGAGTCTGTATCACTCCCATCTCCCCCACATACCCCTGTCCTACTCTAAAGACACTTTTTACTGGATTTAAGTTCAACTGGATGATCCAGGTTGGTTTTTCTTGGTGGGGGGGTACCCAGGATTGAGGGAGGTGGCGGAACTACTGAGCTAAATCCCCTGCCCTCCAGGTTGATTGTTAATCTCAACACCCTCAACGTGATTACAAATGCAAAGACTCTTTTCCCAAATAAGGCTCCATTCCCATTTTCTGTGATGCGCACACAGCTTTGAGTTTGGGGGTGGAGGGCAACCAACCGCACAGGACAGCCAGAGGGATGGGGTATGGCTCAGCTGTAGCCCTGAGCTGCCCTCTCTCCCTGCCTACTCTCTAAAACGTGGCCTCCCTGTAACTTTTTCTCACTTTTTCCTCACGGTGCAAAGACTTATTCTTCAAGGCCGCTGCCCTTTGCTTTCTGTCCATGCCGCCTTCCCTAGCTCCCTCCTGCCGCCTTGGGCTCCCCTTCTCTCTGCCCTGCCCTTCTCACTGAGCCTGGCTTCCTTCATGGCCAGGGCAGCCTCTGCTCTCAGGCCTCAGCATCTTCTTCTTCTCCACCGTTTGTGGAGTCATCTCTCCCCTCTGCCTTAGGACAGCGCCCCCGTCTGGAGCACAGGGGAACAGCCAGGATGACTGGGGACAGGCAGCGGGGGACTCAGGTAGGTCTTCCTGGGCTGTGTGGTGCGTGCCACCTGGGCCTCCCAGAACTGGGAAGGTTGAACACAGCATTGGTAGGCGCTACACCAGGTGGAGGGGGCCTTTTCTGCTTCTCCTGCTCAGAACTTGGGTGCCCAAGAACACGTGTGACCCTGCTATGTACCCGTGACCTGGCCTCCTTCTCTTTACTCTTGAGGGTGAAAGGGTGCCAGAATCGAGGTTTGAACACCCCAGGGTGTCTAGCGTGGCAGCACAGGCCTCATCATCATGTGGTTCGAGTTTCTCCCAGCTGGGTAATGAGGCCCTGCGGCTGCTGCAGCCTGGCGGGAGTGACTGTGATTTTCTGCTGCTGAAATTAATTGTACGTGGATTAGTTAAAATGGGGGAGGTGTTTCTCCTGAATTATTTACTAGCTTTCAGGAGCCCAGACAACCTGGCAGTCGTGGGTGGGGGTGCAGGCCTGCTCTGAGGGCCTCAGGGTGGGGAACAAGCCTATCTGGCCAGGGGGACTTGGCCTTCCCAGGGCTGGCCAGGAGAAGGGTGCCGAAGGTTCCTCCCACAGAGACGCTGGAGCCTTGTCTGCTTTTCTTTTTCCCCAGAGATGAGTGGCACATTCTCTAGGAGTTGGAACTCAGTTTCCATCCATGTCCTGCCCTGGGCTGTGGCCTGTCCATCCCAACCATGGCTGGTCTGGGGTGAGTACAGGAGCCCCAGATATTCTGGGGGTTTTTGTGGGGTCCCCGGCTATAGGGAGTGGGTGGAAGGCTGGGTGTGGTGGCGCTGGGTGTGGTGGGGTCACTCCTGTGACCCCAGTACTCCTGAGGCTGAGGCAGGAGGGTTTCTGGGAGTTCAAGGCCAGACTGAACTGCCTAGCGAGACCCTGTCTCAAAAAACAAAACAAAAAAGAGAAAATGGGTGAATAAGGATGAAATTAATGAGGAACCAGATTTTCTCTACACCCAAATGCCTGTCCTCAGCAGGTGCTTGTGCGGCCTCAGGAGGGCTGGGTTATGGGCATTCCACCCAGAGCCAGGGGACGCGTGGCCTTCCACACCTGCCAGAGGTGGGAAGGGTGTCCCAGGATAGGGTCCTCTTGGGCCAGTCAGGACTGGGCAGGGCCTGACACTCAATCAGCAGGGCATGGATGGCCTCAAACCTGGGCCCAGAGTCAGCAGCCAGGGGCAAGATCAGAGGCCGCAAGGTGGGAGGTGGTGGTGAGAGAAGACTCAACCCAGAAAAGCAGACTTTGACTTGCCAGAAATATCCAGGTTAGGGAGGAGTCCCCCGCCCCACCCCAGCACCTCTCCCAACTTCCCCGAGGTCAGGCAAAAGCGGACACCGTGCCAGGACTGATCCCGGGCAAGCGTCTTTCAACGCTCACAGACATTCAGACATTCAACCAGAGAAAATACGCACTTTGTAGATACACAGGGGCAAATCATTTTCTCTTTTTGTCCTTCTCCTCCTCTGCCCTCCCAACGATGGGCAATGGAGGCAGATAAGCATAATTCCTCATAGATCAGACAAAAACAAGTCAAATAATAAAGACAGCGTCTCGTATGCGGTGTGGGTAGGGTGGGGGCAGCAAGCTCAGAGCCACCCACGGCCACTCTCTCCATCATGAAACCTTAGGGGCCACCACCCAATCTGGCCCTGTCCCCTGCCACCCTTCTTCTGCTGAATAACAGGGGAACCTCTTCCTCAGAAGGGTGCACCCTCTTCCGCCCAGACATTTAGTTCCCACCGCTGTGGAAAGTGGGAAGTTCAAGATCGAGGTTGGGCTCTTGGTGAGACTGCCCTTCCTGGATTGCAGGATTGGTCCATGTGTGGCAAACACAGAGGCAGCAAGTCTTCCAGCGTCTCTTCCTGAAAGAGCGCCAATCGCACAGTGCCAACTGTCACGACCTCATTTCACCCGAATTACCTCCCAGGGTGCATCTCCAATTACCCGTTGTGGTGAGATTTGGGGTTTCCACGTAGGAATTTGGGGGCACACAAACATTCAGTCTATGGCACTTTCCAAGGTTCCTTATTCACTACGTGAAACACACACACACACACACACACACACACACACACACACACGGAACCCAGGAAGCTGCTGGGCTGCACAGCTCCTGCAGAGGAATGGAATGGGGCTGGATCAAAGGGGCAGCTGCTCCTGAGAGGGGAGCCTGCCAGTCCATAGCATGCACCACCATCGTTTGCAAGAGACGCTCCCAGAGCAGCGTCCATCCTTTCAACCCTTGTCACTGTGCCTCCACCCTGGCCCCTGCAAATACACACACCCTTTGCCCTGTCCTCACTCCTGCTCCAGAGGGAAAAGCCCCTCTCCAGGGCCCAGCTGGGAAGTCTGCAAGCAATTAGAGGAACACTTGTTTGGGTTTAGTCTCTGGGCGGGGAGGAGGGAGGAGTGAGAGGCGGGATACGCTGCGTAACCGCTGTGTAACCGCGAGACGTCCGCCATCCCGCCGAGCTCCTGCTGCGAGCGATTTCATCCTCACACGGAAGTACGTAGCATGATCCGCATCTCACAGAGCTGGAAACGGGAGCCGTGCGGCCAGGATCGAGTGCTGTCCACTTCCAGAGCTCTGCACCTGCTGCCACGTCACACTCCTAGAGGGGCCAGGGGCTCCCACAAAGGGCAGAAGACTGTGGAGAGGGGAGGAGGAAAGACACAGAAATAACGTCCAGCTGATGGCCCTGATCCGAAGTGGCCACGCAGGGGATGTCCCTTCAGTTCAGTGGAACAGGACAACATGCCCCAAGCAGGCCCGGGACATCTCTGGACTCAGATGTCGCTGTCAAACATGCTCTTGCTCAGGAAAGGATGGTGACCTGATCCCAACCTCCTCCCCGCAGGCGCTGGGCCCCACAGTGAGGGCAGTCGCCTGCCTGCTCAGTGGGGTTGTTGCTGCATCAGATCCGAGGCTCACCGAGTCATGCGCAACTGCTGCAGACACAGAGGAAGCCCACTGTCTACAGACCTGGTGTCTCCGGGGCGAGTACCCGGACACGGATTCCTGAGTGCAGATCCGGCCCAGCTGCCGTGGAGTATAAAGTCTTACCCACCTCTCAGGGAGAGGCCCCATCTGCAGAGCTACACCCATGGGCAGAACATTCTTTCATGCTGACATTTTATGGCTGCCGTTTTCGTATATAGACTGCTGTCTGCTGTTACACGGATCCGTAATTTGTGGATTTCAACCAGATGCTCCATCAGAGACAGAAGCAAGTTGTTTGCAAAATGTACAAGTCAAATAAATTAATGGACCAGTAAACAGAGCCTCTCCCTTCCAGATAGCCAGAAAGAGAACAATCCTGATCTATAAACCTGCAGGTGTTCACAGCTTCCTACAAAACCAAAATCGCACCCCCGCCCAGTGGATGTATGCTCTCACAGACAGAGAAGCCAGTAGGGGGCGGCTTGTGGGATCTTCCCCACCAATGCACCTCCTGGCGCCCATGCCTTCCCTCGGTGTGGGCTAACAGAATACATGCCCTATAAAAAGATGTCACTGCCGGGGTTAAGTTACAAAAGAGTCTGTAGCTTCCGTCCTGCCTGCTCCCCACTGGCTCTCTTACTAGTTTGAGGAAAGCTGCCTACCGTGTCTGAGCTCCTCAACAGGAGGCTCACATGACAGGAAGTTGCCTCCTACCAGCAACCATATAAGAGAGCTCAGAAGCAGACTCCCCAAGACCAGCCACATGATGAGGCACAGCTCCAGCAGATAGCCTGGGACAAAAGTTCCACGAGATATCTTGAGGCAGAGGTACCCAGCCAAGCTGTGCTCAGATTCTTGACCCCCAGAATCTATTGTTTCAGGGCTCTAAGTTTGGGATCATTTGTTACACAGCAGTAGCTAACTAATGCACAGGCATAGATATATGATGCATAGACAAGTTCCAGTCTCACATCCATTCTTTTTTTTTTTTTTTTTTTTTTTTGTTTC
>NW_022900935.1:60542545-60559465 GCF_012274545.1 Fukomys damarensis
TTTTGGTACTCAGGATCAAACTTGGGCCCTTTCACTTGTAAGGCAGGTGGTGGAACACCTGAGCTAAATCCCTGGCCCATCTCACATCCATTCTTATAATACAGTCACAAATAAGATGTACATCTTGAAAAAAAAGACCAGGGTCAGGGGGTTTGTTGTTGTATTGTGGTTGTTTTTAATATTCCAAACTTCTTGAAATTCTTTCAAAGTGAGAAAAATCTGCTCAGCCTGTGGCAGAGGAAAGGAAGAGGGGTAACAGGTAACACTTGCTTTCAGGTTTCTGAAGCCAGGAGGTCTGGCTTTCCTGACTCACCTAGGATAACTCTTCCTCTTTCACATAAAAAACAGTCTATCTGGGAGAACTTCACATGTATATATCTTACGTGTCATGGGGTCTTCTTTCTAATCCAAGATTTTAAGTTGCTTATTGTTGTTGTGGTTCGGTGAAGGGAATAGAACCAGAGTCTTGTTCATGCTAGGCAAGCACCTGGACACGTGAGCATCATGGTACATGTCTGTGATCCCAGCCACTCAGGAAGCTGAGGCAGGAATTACAAGTTTGAGGCCAGCAGAGCAACTTAGTGTGACCCTATTTCAAAATAACATTTAAAGAGTTATCCAGGGATTTAGCTCAGTGGTGCCATCACCTGCCTCACAAGCACAAGGTCCCGAGTTCAATCCCCGGTACAAAAGGAAAATGAAAAGAAACGTGTTGGAGGTACAGTTCGGTGCTCTCTGAGTTCAACTCCCAGTACCAGGGGCAGTGAGGCAGGTGGTGGAGGATCTCTTATTTTATTTCTTTCTTTAAAATTTTTGTTTTGTTTTGTTTTTTGAGGCACAATCTCAATCTGCAGCAACCCCTCTTCCTCAATCTCCCAAGTGCTGCAATTACAGGCATGAGCCGCCATGGCTGATTTGGAGGATCACATCTGATTTGAATATCTTCAGTGCATAAAAAAATCTGTCCACAAAACAGTCTCCTTAGCACGGCATTTCAGTGAATTCAAGCCTAAGCCTTGTTACCCAGCATGCCACCTGCCTCCCTTTGCCCAGGGGTAGAGGTGCCAAGATGGGGGCAAGGACCTGGATTAATTTGCTCTTCCTCTGGCCCAAAGCGATTACCCCGTGCTGTCCCACTCACCCTGAGGATCAACCCCGCACCTCTGGTGTGACCCACGTACTTGTCCTCTCTGTGGGGTACGAGTGAGTATTTATCACCCTGAAAGTCATTTTTTTTAAGTGGGGGAGTAATAACATGACTGTCCTGCCTCCGAAAGAGGGTCAGCACCTGAGGCAGAGCCGGCTGGGGATTCTGCTCGGCTGGATGTGGCCTAAAGCTCAGATGCAGCTTGGAAGCTGGCCCGATGGGGTGGGAAAGTGAGTCAGGAGTGGGCGTGGGGCCACTGGATGCGCAACTGTGGACAAGAACCACAACCGCACGCGGGGCAGCCAGTGCTCAGAGCTGGGGGCTCTGTCCAAATCCCAGTAGCACAAAAGCACAAGAGGGGACGGGTCAAAAGCCACCTCCATGGAGGGGGCCCTGGATGTGCCTGGAAGCCAGCAGAGATGGAAGGTTCATCCTGAGGATTCGAACCCAGGCCCTTCCCACTGACTCCATGCGCTGACCACGGGTAGAATGGTTGGCGGCGGCTTGTCCAGCCCTGTCATGGAGGGGCCTCCCTTATCTACAACCACAGGCTCCCCCTCCCCTGTGCTTCTCACTGGCTAATAAAAGCAGGTCAACTGCAGAGTTTTATTTGAGTCTGTCTGCTAGAGGCAGGTCTCTTCCCAGCGCCCCCTTAATATCTCAAAATTGTCTCTGTCTCTTATTCCTCATTTCTCTCCCCAAAAGGAAGCTGAGAGCCTGATCAGCCCTCAGCAGTTCGCAGAGTGGCTCAAGGAGTTTTTATTTCTATGCTGAAATCTTCACAACAAAGACCAAATGTCGTACGAGATGTGAGAATCCAGCTGGTTTCTGTGAAGCCAGAATGTATAAAGAGATTCACGCTAAAGGTTTTTTTTTTTTTCTCAATAATATCATATTGTTTTTGAAAATAGTTTTTTCATAAAAACCGTGATCTATGTTAGTCTATAGTGATTTCTTGTGCTATTTTTCAGAGTTAATAAATGTCAACTCCTTCAGTTTTATGTATTTATTGTTGGTGCTGGGAGTTGAACATAGAGTGCTCTTATACTGAGCTACATCCTAGACCTTTACATTCTTTATTTTGAGACAGTATCTCACTGAGTTGCCCAGCCTTGTGATCTTCCTGCCTCAGCCTCCTGAGTAGCTGGGATGACAGGTACGTGCTGTCACACCTCGGAGATTTAATTTCTAACACAGCCAATATCGAAGAGTGAAATGCAGATAAATGAAAGCCCTCTGAATTATTTGATACTTTATAAGAGGATAAAGGGGCCCTAGACCCCCATAGACACCTGTGTTCACAGGCGGGTCTTTTGGAAAGTGATTGGATCGTGGACGGGTGAATCAGTCTCCATCCTCGCCTCTACTCTGCAAGCTCCGGCAGGCTCCCGCTGCCTTCTCTTGGTTCTTCTGGGCAAAGGGTAGAAGGGGTGTGATTGGGTAACTCGTGCTGAAAAAGTGGCTCACCAACTAAATGGTCCAGGGTTCTGGACAGCTTGCCTCCTTCCGGAGTTGGATTCCAGACTCTTCTCACCTTGAGCAAAGAGTTGAACAAAGGGAGCTAAGAGCAGTGACAAAATTTATTCAAGGAAGCAAAAATGAAGAGTGAGAGACACACTGGCCCTACAGAGTGAGTTTGGACCCAGTAAATAGAAAAAGAGGGAGAGGACAAAGATAAACTCGCTGTGGGAAACACAGCGTAGCCTGGCATGGAAAATTGTGATAGCCATGGCTCCGCATGGCAGCCTTTCCTTTTTTTGTTGTCCAGATCTCGAGGAAACCTACCAGAACTTCTACATCCAGGTCCTGAAAGGTGGTACTGAGATCCCACATCTCAGGCTGAGGTCAGGTCCACGGCACCTTATAGAAAACCTGCTGGAGCTGGATGTGGTGGTGCACACCTGTAATCCCAGCACTCGGGAGGCTGAGGCAGGAGGATCGCTGTGAGTTCGAGACCAACCTGGGCTACATAGTGAGTTCCAGGTCAGCCTCAATTACATAGTGAGGGCTTTGGGAACTGTTCTGCACATGTGTCCTGGATCTTGCAGTTAACAGGTCACGCCGGCTTCCCCAACCAGCCTTACCACACCCTGAACTCCTGTCTCAGAGGGAAGCTGGAATTCCTGTCCGTTGGCTGCCTGCGGGTCTGCTCTGTCCCCCACCTGCTGGTCCTCACCCCCATCAGGGAGCTGTAGGCCCCCAACTTGATCTATTGACAAATAGTTGGAAAGGATTAAGAATGAAGTCCCAAATTAACATGTCTTTTATTGCATCATTAAAATATCACAAATTGATCCTTGTTTCTGTAGCTGGATAACTCTTATATCTTATTCATCAGTCTGTTGAATTGTCCCCTTTTCAGAACATAGATACCATCTGATAACTTTCTGATATCTTTGTTTGTTTCTTTTTTGTGTGTTTTGTTTTGTTTTTTTGAGACAGGGTCTCACTATGTAATGCAGGCTGTCCTGGAATTTGAAGTGATCCTCCTGCCTCAGCCTCCCAAATGCTGGGATTACAGGCTTGTGCCACCACACCCAGCTCTGAAACCCATGTTTTTAACTGCTGTAGCCAAATTGAAGTAGCTGAACTTGAAACAAATTCATCTCTTTTTTCCCTAGGATTAATTTATCCTTCTGGGCTTGAGATACCAAACAAGTAACCCCTGCCCTCAATGGAACCCCAGTGGTACACTTCTCACCCAGGGAATTCTGGATTTCGACGAGAGACCCATTCTCCTGAGTAAGGGTTCCCGGGGAAGGGCACCCACACGGGTGGCCTCATCGTTTGCTGGAAGCCCAGGGCGACACCCTGGACCTTGTTCTGTAGGTGACTACAGATCGTGCGCATGGGAGCCCGTTTCTTCCCCACCACTTGTCCGCCCAGAGCCTCCTCTCTCTCTTTCTAGGGAGCCTGAGCTCTACACGGCCGTGGCTGAAGCCCCTCCACAGGGTTCCTCTGGGGCCCTTGGCAAGGTGTACATCCCTCCAGAGTGACGCTGGAATTTGCCGGGCAGCCTGATTGCCGAGAACAGCCCTCATTCGTGCACAGTCGCTGCGGTCCACGCTGAGCCCACGACAGAGCCTGGACCCCTGCTCTCCTCTCCCTTCTTCAGACTCCAGCAGATCCAGACTCCTGGCATTCCCACCCTGATTACAAGCCAGGGAGCCTCAGCTGTTTGCAGCCCTGGCTGCAATTTCTCTAATTATGGCCAAGGCCCCCAAGCAGTGCTTTCCCCATAATGTGCTTGCTGCAGACTCCTTCCCCCACCCCGGCCTCTGCTTTAACCTGCTGGCTGCCGAAAAGGCAACTTCCTGAGTGGGCACCTGTTCTGGCCTGAATTTTGTTCCCCTCCACTTCCTGTGTTGGGGCTCTAACCACCCCAGTACCTCCCAATGTGACCATGTTTGGAGACAGATTTTGAACAGGTGATAAAGTTCTCAGGAGGGTCTTAGAGCAGCCCTGATCCAGCGTGAGTGACATCTTCATGAGAGGCAACTGGGACAGAGGTGCCAGGAAAAGACTTTGTGAAGGTCTCACCCATCAATGGGAAGACCACCCCTGCCAACATCCGGATCTTGAATTTTCAGCTGTCAGAACTGTACAAAATTAACTCCTGTCACCTGGGCCCTGGGTTCGCTTTGCTGTGTCAGCAAACTTGGCACACTGGGGTGCAGTGGGAGAGTCCTCAGCTGTCTCTGTGGGAGCACCCAGAAGCCAGGCTGCAGGGCCATGTACGGGGTCCATCACACGGATCTGGGTCTCTCTGCTGGTCTGACTCTGGCGCCCAGCACCTCTGGTGGCATCCTGGGCTGGTTGCTGGCTGGGCCTTGGCTGCCCCACACCAGTCTCTGTGTTCAGGTGGGAGAGACCGAGGAGGATTAGCAGTCAGGCTCAACGAGCCTGTGCAGCTCACGGCAGGCCACTTTTGTGAGGGTGTCACAGCCAGCATTCCTGCAATTACCATGAGAAATCCCTGCTAAGTATAGCAGACCTGTGAATTCTTTCAATTAAACTAGGGAGTTGTCATAACAAACACTTTCTTTGGGTACCACGGATTGAATTTAGGACCTTTTGCTTGCGAGGCAGGCAGCAGCATCACTGAGCTAAATCCTCAGCCCAACACATTTTTGAATGTGGCTATCACTGCATGCAGAATGTTTACTTGTACTTTTTGTGTATTTTACAACATCTTGTAGCATTTCATGTATTACAATTTCCAATATTGAATGACAGTGCTGGCATTCTGTCTAATAGGTTTCAGCCCTGCCAAGATCCTCACTATATTTTTGGACCTAGTTCTAATATTGGATTGTTCCATTTGGTTGCATGACCGTATTGCAACATTTTTGACTAGTCAAATATGCACTCACATTGCTGTTTTCTTCATCCTCTGAATCAAGGAGGTCTGTATTCCCTGTGTCTGTATCAGTTGATTCTTATTCCATTTCACCGTCACAGGAACTTTGGTTCATACAGCCAACATCAAAGTCATTATCATTTTCATTGCCCATGCGTGAGTAATCTGATGATTCACTTTTGACTTCCAAAACTTGTAAATCTATTTTCATGTGTGATTTGGCTACTTCTACTAGAAAAATCAAAAGAAAACTTTTTAAAAAGACAAATCCTAAATGCACAGAAATTTAGCAATGAGGATTTCACAGGCAAAATTCACCTGTTGCTGGCTTTTTGCAGCTACTGTTAGTCACATGAAAACTACTACATGTTTTCATAACAGAAGAGTGATGTGGGTGTATTTTACCCCCGGTGATGCTCAGGTAAACATATATAAAACTCATTAGATACAGCATTATGTGGGTTAAAATCCCACTTGGGCACTTTTGCATACACACACAAACCTTTCTGTTCATTGTACCAAGTGGGCAAACACAAAGGTTGCTTCTTGTATCCCCCAGGCACAGTTGCTGAGACATCCAGCTGGCTACTATAATGCTAAAATACAATTTTTTTGGTAGAAAAGTATAGGGTGGGTTGTTGTAATCCAATGTTGTGCCCTTTAAAGGAGGAAAGGTTTATGTTAGCTCACAGTTTTACAGGAGTTTCAGTCCAAAATTGGCTGACTCCAAGGCAGGATGGCATGACAGAAGGTCATCACAGAGGAGAAAAAATCTATGCAGTCAAAAGGAAGCAAAAGCAGCAAGCGGCAAGCAATGAGTGACAATAGCAACCTCTTCATATCCAGGCTACGTACTCTTAGGGTAGTACTCACACCCAGGGTGGGGCTCCCCATTATCCACACTCAGAACTTTGACAAACCAATCAGTGGACTAATTTAGTAAACACACACCCTTAATCCTAGCATGACACACTTAGATCCAGCCACCTCTGAAAAGCCTGATCTACGATTGCTTGAAGTTTGGGGGGAACTTCTAGACACAAGCTACAAAACCCATCAAATCATATTATTTTAAAATGCCCAATTTTGTGTAATGTGAATTTCACCTCCATTTAAAAAGGAACTGGAAGACTGAATGAGGTGACACACGCCTGTAATCCTACTACTTTGGGAGGCTGACACAGGAGGATTGCTTCAAGTTCAAGGCCAGCCTGAACTACACAGTGAAGTCCTATCTCAAAAACAAAAAGACCTGGGGGTATAGTTCAGTGGTAGAGTGGTAGAGTGCTTGTCCAGCATTTGCGAGCTGCTAGCTTCAGTCACCAGTACTGCAAAAAAGGAAAAAGAAAAAGATGAAAATCATACAGCACAGGTCAGGAAGAGCCAGCGCACTGGGAAGGGCTCTGTCCATGGTACCAGGGGCAAAGGGGCCCGGAGCCCCCCTGGGTGCCCCAGCCAAGCGCACACTGGTCTCTGCCCCTTAGACACTTGGCTTTCCCGGAGCCCAGTGACCATGGAGACACATCAGCAGCACACACTGCCACGGAAATGAAATGAAATGATGTGCCGTGTGCACACCTAACCGGCGGTCAACAAAATAACACTTGGGCAAACTTGGAGCGAGGCCTGACAAATAACTGCATTTTTAGACGCAGGACGAAGCACCAAGTCTGCTATTAACCTGTGGCCTGCAGCCTCTCCAGGCTCTGCGGCTTACATCTGGGTCTTATTGGGAAGGGTGTGTCATCCAGGGGCCGACGGTGAGCCTCCTACTTCAGGTCCCTGAATCCCACAGCTACGTCCTCTAAGGGGCAGGGAGGAAGAATGTTTTCATCTCCACCCTGTAGGCCTGAGGACCACCCTGGACTGGGCTGAGAAAGCAGGCAAATTAGCAGGAGAAGGGGCCAGACAGGTCCCACTGGCTGGGAGGAGGCTCCCAGTGCTTCTAGGGTTCCATTGCTGAGACCTAGGGGGTACGTACCATGACTTTGGGGTCCCCTGGGGAGAATGCTCACCCCCTACAGGACCTGTGCAGGCCGCGGGCTGAGCACCCCACTCTCGGTCCTGTGGACGCCTCCTCTGGCTGAGGAGAGGCGCTCCTGATACCACCGTCACGGCTGAGGACACAGGGTTGGAGATTCCAGATGAACCAGCTCACCAGGATGTGGCAGAGCTGTGACTTGAACCCAGGACCCAAAATCTACTTTCATGTTAGGTCCTATGCTAGGGAGTTTTAGGTTAGGTCGGTGATATGGACTGAATGTTTGCGTCCTTCTCCCTCCATCTATATAGGGAAATCCCAGTTCCCCATATGACCTGCTCACCTATTGATCTCGGACTTGAGCTTCCAGACCTGGGAAAAATAAATGGCTGCTGCTGGAGTCACCTGGGATCTGTTGTCACGGCCCAAGCTGACCTTGCTCTCAGGGTCAGGACTTGACCCCCCTCTCAGCTGTGTGCAAGTGGTGTTTCTGTGTATTTCAAACAGAAGCAAGGTTGTCAAGAAGCCTTGGGAGGTTGGATGGGATGGAGCATGCCTGTGATCCCAGCACTTGGGGGAACCGAGGCAGGAGGATCACAAGGTTCGCAAGTTTGAGTCCAGACTGGGCCGTTTAGTAATTTAGGGAGATCCTATCTCAAAATGCAAAAAATAAAAAAGGGGCCAGGGGGATGTAGCTCATTTTGAAGACCCTGCATTCAGTCCTCACTACTGGGGAACAGTAAAAAAAGTACTCCGGGAAACTTTTTTGTGTTTTTGTTTTTGTACCGGGGATCGACCTTGGGCCCTCGCACTTGGGAGGCAGGAGGTGGAACTGGGAAAGACGTTTTGTGAGAGAGTGAATCTGAGCTATTAGGGACTTGGACAGCAGCAGCCCCGAAGTGCACAGAAGTTTGGACAGTGAAGGAGGGAGCTCTGAGTCTGTGCCTCCCCCACCCATGCCAATGCGGCTCTGTCAGGCTGAGAGCCACCAAGGATAAAGTGATAAAATTCTGTTTCCAAGGTCAGTGAGTTCCGCCCAGGCAGGACTAAGGCTGGACCAGGCAGTCCTGTGGGTCCGAGGCTGCTGGTGATGCTGAGCACAGCTTTGTGATTTCCCGAGACTTCTTTGTGTGTGTGTGTGTGTGTGTGTGTGTTATTGAGGATTGAACCCAGGGCCTTGTGCATTTGAGGCAACTGCTCTGCCACTGAACGCTACCCCTAGCCCTTTTTAAACTTGATTTTTAAACAGGGTCTTGCTAAGTTGCCTAGGCTGGCCTCAAATTTATGATCCTCCTGCCTCAGCCTCCCAAGTAGCTGGGATTACAGGCCTGCAGCACCACATCTGGCCTTCCTGAGACTTCTCCATGTGTTACTTGAAGGTTACACAAAATATCTCCTACTCTGGGCTGGGCAAGTGTGGTGAGAGAGGGTGCAGTTTCAGGGGCTGGTGCGGAGGTAGGGAAGGGTCTGTGAGCAGGGGAGGGGGTACTTGGGAACGGGTCAGCTCAAGGTGTCACTCTGCGTCTCCCTAAGAGTTTGGGGTGACAAGTCCCTGGGGGGTGTCCCTTTTTTCTGAGTCTCCACCAGCTCCCTAATCAGTGTCATCTCAGAGCTGCCACTTTGTCTAATATTCCTGAGTGAGACCCAATTCATTATCATCCTAAACACTGATTCAGGGAAGAAAAAAAAAAAAAAAAGAATCTTTAGCTCTAAGAACTGCTTTGATATGGGATGACGGATGGCTTTTATTAACACGCTTCAATTTTGTATTTATCAAATTAAACCAGCAGCGGAGGGGCACTTAATTAAGATTCTTTTCCACCAGCCCAGGAGGAGAGGTCTCCCTAAGAGTTTGGGGTGACAAGTCCCTGGGGAGGTGTCCCTTTTTTCTGAGTCTCCACCAGCTCCCTAATCAGTGTCATCTCACAGAGCTGCCACTTTGTCTAATATTTCTGAGTGAGACCCAATTCATTAACATCCTAAACACTGATTCAGGGAAGAAAAAAAAAAAAAAAAGAATCTTTAGCTCTAAGAACTGCTTTGATATGGGATGACGGATTGCTTTTATTAACACGCTTCAATTTTGTATTTATCAAATTAAACCAGCAGCGGAGGGGCACTTAATTAAGATTCTTTTCCACCAGCCCAGGAGGACAGGATGGGGACAGAAAGGGCTTAGATACATCTTCCAGGAGCAAAGTGGCCAGTGTCCAGACCCCATGCTGCCAGCCCCCAGGGGAGGGACTGGCGGTCTCTGCAGGACAAAGGGCTCTCTTCATACCGGAGCCTGGGCTTCTACAAGTGTCTCAATCAGAGAAGCAGCATTTCTCTGGGGCCTGGCCCTCACAGATCTCTCTGCGTTCTGTCTCCAAGTACATGAGAGCCAGGAACTGGACATGCTGCTGCACGCATATAGGCCTAGCACCCTTGGAGGCTGGAGCAGGAGCTTCCTGATTTAATTTCTTTTTTAAAGGACTGGACTGTAGCTCAGTGCAAAGGCCCTGGGTTCAATCCCAAGTACCAAAAGTAAAAATAAAAAAGGAGAGAGAAAATTTGGTTTCCAACATTGGATGATCACTAGCTATTTACTTTATTTTATTTTTTATTAAATTGAATTTATTGGTACATTCTAGGTAGATGGTACAGTTACATTCATTACTGGGATCTTGTACCTTTACATGCCAGGTCTTGGTTCTCATGATTTACTTTATTTTTAAAAAAATGAGATATGGTTCACATAAAATTCACCCCTATAAAATGTACCACCCAGTGTTTTTAGTACATTCATAAATTCTTAGCATATTTATGATTGTGCACATATCACATCATCATCTGTTTTTGTTGGTTTTTGTTTTGGGGACCGGGTCTCGCTATGTAGCCCAGGCTGACCTCGAACTCTTGGCGATCCTGCTGCCTCAGCCTTCTGATGCTGTGATTATAGGTGTGCTCTACCATGCCCAGCACTATCTGGTTTCAGAACACTTCCATCATCCTGTTATGGCTTGTATCTAGATGTCCCCCTCCAAAGTCTCATGATCTCATAGGTGGGGATTTTGAGGGTGACTGGATCATGGCTATGTGATACTAGATTAGTCCACTGACTGGCTTAGCATATTCTGGGACCGGATGATGATTTACTAAAGAGGGAAGACCCACCCTTCTCTCTTGCATGGCACCAACCAATAGGCTTGTAGCCTGGGTAGAACAAAAAGGAAAGGAAGGAGGGCTGCTGCCTTCCGCCTGCCCTGCACGGACTGTCTCTCCTTTGCCAGGCCCCTCTGTCACACCACCCCGCGTTGGAGCCGTCTGACCATGGACTGAAACCTTTACGAACTCTGATCTAAAATAACCTTTTCTCCTTTAACTTGTGGGTGTTGGGTATTTTGTCCCAGCAAGAAACCTTACATTAGCATTCCCTTGCCTCCCAGCCCTGGCAGTGAGCACCAGTCTACTTTCTGGCTCTGTGGATTTGCCTCGTCTGGACATTTCCCAGGAATAAGATCACCCAGTATTTTGTCTTTTTGTGTCCTGTTTTTTTGCTCAGCATGATGTTTTCAAGGTTTATTTATAATGTAGCATGTACCAGAATTTCCTTCCTTTTTAAAGCTGACTAATGTTTTATTGTATGTGAACACCATATTTGGCATATTTATTCATTAATTGATGGACACTTAGATTTGTTTCCAGTTTTTGGTTTTTGTGAATAATACTACCATGGGCATTGGGGAAAAAATTATCTCTTTGATATTCTACTTCCGATGCTTTCAGGCCTATACCTAGAAATAGAATTGCTGGATCAGGTACTATTTCTATTTTTATTTTTTAGAATTCCTTTCTGAGGCAGGCGGAGTACTACTCCCTTTGAGGGACACACCACAGTCTGTCTCTCCACTCATCCACTGTCTCTGGGTTTGTTGGCCTGCCATGTCAGCTCCTGCAGCGGCTCTGAGGGAAGCTCCTTGGAAAAGGCCTGCCCATGGCTGCCTCTTGGGCCCTTGGTTCAGGAATTTGAGCCCAACCAGTGCAGAGGCTGAGCAAGTGGATTCTGAGGTCTCCCAGCCGTAATACTTCTGCCTCTCTGAACATCGGTTTCCTCATCTGTGAAGTGGGGATACGAGCCCATACACGCACAGCACAGAGCCTGGGAATGATTAGCTCTGAAAAAGATAGTACATGAATTTTTTCATGTAACACACTTAGTAGATTAAAGAAACGTGATGCATTACCTTCCAGTTCTGCAGGTCAGAAGTCCAAAATGGGTCTCAGGGGACTCAGATCCAGGCGCCTACAGGGCTGGTTCCTTCTGTTCCCTGGCTTTTTCCGATTCTGGAGGCTGCCTGCATTCCTTGGCTTCTTACCCCTTGAAAGGCAGCAGCAGTGGTAGTCTTTCTCCCACCCATGTGACTCACACCCTCTCCCGTCTCCTCTTCAGTGTCTAAGGACCTGCCCAGTGGTCCAGGACAGTCTCAGTGCTGTGATGCAGTTGGTCAGCAGCTGAAATTCCACCTGCCACTCTAACCTTGTCGCCTTGAGGAATATGTTCACAGGTTTTAGGGGTTGGGACCATGATTCTGCGACCACAGATGGCAGCCTCACATTCCAGCACTTATCTGTGATACTGCTGAACCAAAAGGGGTCTTTTTTTTTCTTTGAAAGCCACTAGCTAAAACAAATTTAACTAAAAAAGCAGCATAAACATAGTAACGCCTTTGGAGTCTCTGCTGGCACATAGTATGTGCTCAATAAACAGAATCTCACGGTCACGACAAATTTGGCATTCACCTGCTTTGCTGCTGGGGTGAGGGTTACCTGGGAGTGCTGCTTGCCTGGCTGGTCCGCTGATTTTTCTCTCTGTCTCTCCCGCTCAGCAGCTACCTTCCCTACAGCACAACCAGAGCACAATAGCTCTGCTTGCAGCTCCCACAAGCTGTGCCACAGAATGGCCTTCTGGCATAAATAAAAATAAATCCCAGACGCTGCTTTTCAATCCGGGGATTAGCCTAAATGTTGGGAAACAGAAAGCATGAAGTATGCATAGGGGAGACAGCCCCTCCCTGCTCTGCTGGGCAGCCTGCCTTTGAGGCCTGAGGCTCCGGGGCATCTGTGTGCAGCACTTGAGCCCGCCCTGTGCAGATGCTGATGATTTGTGCCCAGTGTCGGCAAATGCTGTTATGACATTATTAACCCTCCCACACTCCAGGAAAGGACAACGGCCTATCTCCTCGTAATGTGCTATCTGCCGCTGCAGCCACAGCTCCGGTGTGTTTCCTCTTCCCTGCCCGGGGCCAGCCTGGGAGCTCCATGAGCCACCTGAAACCCTGAGAAGTTGGGAGCAGAGCAGGGCTCTGATGGCCAGATTGGTCCCAGGGGCCCTCAGGGGCCAGGAGGTCCCCAGGACACAGCCACCTGCCTGTCCCCAGGGTGTACAGCTTCCTTCCAGGCAGGCAGGGGGCTGTGCAGCTGGGCATCCCTGGGGGCTGGGAAGGAGGAGGGCATAGCCTCAGGGGCCCGGATGGCAGGCCAGGTGGGCCTCATTGTCTTGCAATGTTTTAAGAACATTGACGCCTACATTTAAAAATGATGGCAACTTCACACAGAAGCCCAGGTTTCTGGCTCCTCTCAAAGGAATGGAGCCTGCGGTCACACAAAGCAGGGATGGCCTTGGGGACTCCTGGTTCTCAGCAGCTTCTCAACCACTTCAGCCTCTTCTGAGAGGTCCCTGTCTGGATTGAGCAGTGCCTCCTCAAGCGCCATGTTCTCCCGGAAGTTCAAAAGGCAACCTCACTTGAAAATGGGTCCATGCTGATGGGATGGGCCGAGGTGGGGTCATGTTGGGTTAGAGTGGCCGTCCGTCTGTGGCTGACAAAGAGGGAGGTGTGGGCACAGAACCAGAGAAGAGGGTGGACGGAGGCAGCCTCGAGCCAGGGAACAAGAAGAATCCCAATCCCTGGCTGCCACCAGAAGGGGAAGGGCGCCTGGGACAGGGTCCTCCTGGGCCCTCAGAAGGGGCCAACCGTGCTGACATCCGATTTCAGCTCTGTCCTCCCGAGCAGCTAGAAAACACATTGCTGCTGTTTTACACCACTCTTTTCAGGCTTCCTTCCCTCTTTCTTTCTTTTTTTTCCCCCCTACTGTACTGGGGATTGAACCCAGGGCCTTTACACTGAACTACTTCCAAAATAATTTTTTTTCTGGTCCTGGGACTCAAACTCAGGACCTTATGTTTGCCAGGCAGGCACAGCACCACTGAGCTACATCCCTGGCTCCTAAAATACTTTTTTAATTTTGAGACCAAATCTCATTAAGTTGCTAAATTGTCCAGGCTGGGCTTGATCTTGTGATCCTCCTGCCTCAGCCTCCCAGGGTGCTGGCATTACAGGTGTGTGCCACCACGCCTGGCTCTTTTTTGTCTTTTGTTTTGTTTGAGACAGAGTTTCTCTTTCTTCAGATTGGCCTTACACTCACTGTGTAGCACAGGGTGGCCTCAAACTCGTGGCGATCCTTGTGCCTCAGCCTCCCAAGTGCCAGGATCAGAGGTGTGTGCCACCGTGCCCGGCTGTCATCTCTTATAACAGCCTCAGAAAGGACCCCACTCAGTTTCCTGTTTGCCCCACTCAGCCTCTAGGGATTGTGAGTCTGACACCCCCCAAAAGTGGCTCCTCCCCCCTTCCCCCAGTCCTTTCCAGGAAGCCTCCTCTTTCTTGGACAGAGGCCCCCACTGCCTGCTGGGCCTCCTTTGGGCTTTTCTCCTGGCCTCACCAGCCAGGCCAGTGGACCTGAGGGCAGTGGAAGTGTTCTGGAAGGACTGTACAGTGGACCCTCATATTATGACAGGCTTGACATACAAACAACTTGGGTTATGACTGGAATTTTAGATCTAACCTATGGACAAAGCCTTGAGTTATGACCTGAATGCTGGCTGTGCTTCCAGATGGTGTCAGATAGAGATTTGTCCCTTAAGGAGCTCTGGAAGGAACATGACAGCATCCTTTCCTGTGTGGGGCTCACTGAGAAATCCTGGGCCGGTGTCTCTCTTAGGACACTGAGATCTGCCTGTGCACAGGAGAGAGGCTTTGAAGGCTGTTCAGAGGAGCCTGAGCCTTCACTGACTAACCTCAGTTACAGCCAGCCCTTGGGAATGAATTGAGTTCGTAAGTCAGGAGTGCACTGTGTTTAGGGAATGGGGCGGATGCTGAGCCTGTACCTCCCAGGGCGGGGCCAGCTCAGTTTACAGTGGGGAGAGGCTGGGTCTGGCCCACCCTCCACTCCTTGAGTGTGCCCTCCTGTCCTTGCTTCCAAGTCTCCTTCAGGGAATTCCCTTGCCTAGGAACCCTCCTGCCTCATCATAAGATGTTGGGTCTTTGTCTAGAACAAAAGCACCCTCACTGGTTATATTGGCAGAACTTGCATTAAAGAACCAAAGGTGCCCAGGCCCCTCCTTAGGGATAGATCAGAACAAGTTCTCAGTTTCCCTAAGCTCTGCAGGTGTTTGAGCTTGGGCCAGGGACCCCAGACTGCAGGGCAGGCTCTAGGTTTGGGTTCCCCAGAAGCAGATTCTGAAACAAGGATCAGGTGCAAGTAGTGGTGTTAGGAGGTGACCCCAGGAGCACTGACAGGGAGACAGGAGTGAGGCAGGGGGCAAAGGCAGCTGGGGGCTGTGTCCCAGAGCAGGTGACTCTGGGGCAGTCAGGCTCTGTCTTGCCTCCGCTGCAGGTGGCTGCTAACAATCACGGCTCTGAGGAGGCAGGCAGCGGGCTCTGTGAGCGTCCCCAGGCTCCACCCTTCCAATAACCCTAGGAAGTGGGTGTGGTAGGGTTAGACTTCTAGTTGGAGAAACAGACTCAGAGAGGTTGTATCGAAGGATGCAGGACATGGGGATCCGCAGCACCACGGACACAAGGAAGACCATTTATACCAAATTTCACTGTACACCAGAGGCCGACAAAAAGGAAACAGAGCTGGAAAGGAGCAGGCAGCTGGACAATCTGGCACGCAGAATATCGCTGGCCATTGTTGATGTGCCTCCTTGCTGGCCAAGGGCAGAAGGGCTCATCCCTCCCACCTCTGCGTCTTGGCTTCTGGCCACTGCCCTGTGTGACCCAGGCCAGATCTGGCCATGCCTTGGGGAGAGAGCCCGTCTCCGACTGCCAGAGGGAGGCCTTTCTCTGGTTAATGCCACCGCCAAGCTCCCACGACAGAGGCACAGCATCACAAGGGCCATTTCCTTCCGTAGTGAGGCTGTGACTTCGGCCTTGGCAGCCCGAGGTGAAATAATCACCGGGAGTTTGTGGCAGACAGAGGCTCTCAGGCACCTGCTGTGATTTACAGGCCCGGCAGAGACCCCTGCCATCCAAAATCTTCTCGGCCAGCCTTCCACGAAGCCCAGATTCCCACCACCATTTGTCAATCTTCGGCACCAAGGCGCGGTCAGCATGTCCTTGTTCGATGCAAATTTGTTACCTGGCCAGAGTAACATATTAATCTGCCAACACCAATTTATCACCCGTTTTCACATCGGCAGGGAGCAAGGCAATGAGATAATGGAACGGGGACAGGTGAATTTTGATGAGGGAGCCGGAAAAGCACAGAGCATGAGTCACTGCTAGTGAGAAATGGCTTAGAGAGGCTGGGAGGAGGCGGGGCAGGCAGCCGAGGGGCTGGGGTCCCCTGCTGGTTGGAGGGGACCCGGACCAGATGGAAAATAAGGGCTTTTTCCTCCGCAAACCAGGCTGCAGGATCACTGCTTGAGCCAAGAGAGACCCCTCAGGACCTTCTCGCACTGGGCACCCAGCCCAGCGCGGGTGAGAGGTGCCATGTTGCCAATGCCTGGTCTTGGGTGGTGCCAACCGAGCCTTTCCTCAGATCCGCCCAGGCAGCCAGGAACCTCTGATCCACACCTGCAGACACAACTCCAAAGTGTGGGGAGGGGGCGGAGAATCTGAAGATGGGTGAAGACTCAGGTCGGCTGTGCTTTTGGAGGTCCGGGTCACTCGTGTTATAGCCGAGATGCCTCTGACTTGCACGTGACAACACACACTGGTTAAGGCGGACCCGAGGCCAGCTAGATGCCGGGCCCCCACCTGGCCAGCCTGTCTCCAGGTCTGAGAGCCGTAGGCCTAGCGTATTATACTCGGCCCTGTAAGCAAAGCCGAGCCCAGGGAATTTCTGACAGGGGAGGAAGTCAGAGTGGGCGCGAAGCAGCCAGTGCAGGAGCTCCTGGCAGCTGCAGAGACAGGGGCCATAGGGAGACCGTGCCATGGAGAGCCCGGGAAGGGGTCTCCCCTCTGCGCCGACTTCCTGGGCTCTTTGCAGGAGCTGAAGGAGCTCTCGGTTCGGCTCTGGCGGCTCGCTAGGAAGCTGCATGGCCCTGGAGAGGCACAGGGGCCGTGCCCGCAGGTCGGGCGTAGAGCGGAGCGCTGGTCCCCCGCCCGG
>NW_022900935.1:60561383-60567042 GCF_012274545.1 Fukomys damarensis
GGACTCGGGACAGGCCACAGGTGGGGACCTAGCGCTGCTGGGCAGGAGGCGCCAGGCTTGGGCTGTGGGGCGGACCGGTCGAGCCCTCACCTCCAGGCCTCCAGCTCGAGCCCGTTGTCCTCCGAAGCCTTCCGGGCCCCCTCCGGTCTCCCCCCAAGTCCCTATGGAGCTGGGGTTGGGGAGACTGCGACCCCCCTGGTCTCCCAGTGTGAGGGTAGCCGCTGGAGGAACCATCAGTCGGGCTGATCTGGGAGGATCTGGGCTGTGGGGCCTGGGCTTTAAGCGGATTATTAGAGGGCATCAGGAACCCCTGGCCTGAGGTGCCCACAGGAAGATGGATGAGAACCGGGCATCTCTGGAAAGGGTCTTCTCCTCCAGGGAAAGCCTCCAATCCCTTCCTGGTCTGCCCGGGACTCGGAGAGGGTCCTCGCCCCGTCTTCCACCCCATGTTGGCCCCGCCCAGCAGCCCGCTGGAAGTCCCTCTTCTGCAAGACGTTTCCTGGCGCGATTCGCTCAGCAGCCCCCAGAACCTCGGACAGCGCCTGGCGCAGCGCGGCTTCTCTGTCTGGTCCTGTCCCTATCCCTTTTGGGCTCCTATCTTTGTTTTTGTTTATGTTTTTAGACAAGGTCTTGCTATGTACTTTAGGCTGGCCTTGAACTCGGTATGCAGCCCAAGCTGGCCTCGAACTCATGGCGATCCTCCTGCCTCAGCCTCCTGAGTGCTGGGATTACAGGTGGTGGGGCACCAGACCCAGCTGGGCTCCTTATCTGACAGCTTTGGGGGTGAGGTTGTATGCCCTCCCCCTACGTGTGCAACTTGACCTCAGAGTCTCAGAGCCACCAGGGGAGTTTTCATTTCCCCTTCAGATGGGGGGCATTCCTCTGATTACATCATCCCAACTTCGTCCCCAAGGAGAGCTGGGGACACTGATCTTTTGGTTTTCCTAGACTTCTGGCAGGGCCTTTATTCTGTAGGTGCTCCTAAATGTTGCTCGAATGGATGTATGGATGTATGGAACCATTTTAACTTGGTTCCACTATGTATGACCCCAGCTGCTTTGGGGAATCCTGGACTCCAGGGTTGGCGACTGGCAGAGAGAGAATCAGGTGAAGGGCGCTGGGGCTTCAGGGTCTGAGCTAAAAGTGTGGACACCTTTTGCGAGGGAGTCTGGACCCTGGCGGGCAGTTCAGGCCTCTAAGTACACCTCCAGGGCTGGAGAGAAGAGGAAGGAACAGGACAGGAGGCTGCAGCTGAGGGAGTCCTTCCTTGTCCTCAGGCCTGGAGGACAAACAGCTGATCTCCCCTGGGGTCTCCCTGGGTATGTGACAACCCCTTTGCTGCACTGTCACTCTGCTGCTACCCCGAGACTGCCTGATTCCCTCTAGGGAACAGTGGGGTCTGAACCCCACCCCAGACTTGGAGGAAACCCGTGTCTCTGGTGCCGTCTCGCCCGCTGCATCACACCTCTGTCCTCCCTGGCAGGGACTCGTCTGTAAATTTCCCCCAGGACACTCCCAGGCCCTTCACTCTGTGGGTCCTGCCCTTCTCTGACTTAATCGCTAACAGTTTCCTTTAAACGTGGGCTGGGAATTTTGTTGTGCTTTTTATTTTCTTCTGCAATTATGTGTTTTCTTTAATGGACCAAATTTTAATTAAATACTGCTCTGCCAGTTTCAAATAATGAAGATTAAAATGCATAAAGCAAGTCTTGTATAAAGATACAAACAAGCCCTGGGTTTGAGGAGAGGAGATAGGGCAGCTGGAAGACCCTGGCGTGACCTGTGGGCCCTGCCTGGGCGGCCTGGCTCCACACAGGTGGGCTTCTCCACGCCGACCTAGAGGAGGGGCCTCCCCTCCGGGCTCTGCTGTACATCGTGTCCCCTGGTAGAGTCAAGGTCCCGGAACATCTGCCACCGCTGACTGCTCCCAAGGCTGCACTGCCAGCCCAGTTCTCCAGTTCGGGGCTCAGCTTGAGCGTGGAGGATCAGGAGCCTGAGCTGGGCTTGGGGGTGGTCTTGTGTCTGGTTCCCTGCTGCCTCCCTGGCTCCTTGACCAGCCTGCCCACCAGGGTGGCAGCACACGTGCTCTTGCGACACTCCATGTCCAGGTGCGAGCCCGCTCTGGGCAGTCGGTGGAGCAGACTGGCGAGCACTGTGTGCGGGTCTGGTGGAGGACAGGGAGGGGTCTAGGGACAGCAGAGGCCTGGTCCGCCTTGCTTGGGATCTTATGTATGAGTGACAGGGTACACAGTACCCCTGAGAACGCAGATCCAGAGCTTTTACAGTGTGCCAGTGACTGCTGGTGGCTACACACAGGGGGAGGGGGGCCCAGGTGATGGATGGGCTCCTGGTGGGTCTCGGCTGGACCGATTACCTTCTCTGTGGCTGCCTCGGGCCCTGCTGTTCCGTCTACTCCAGGGTTCTCAAACTTTAGCATGCGTCAGGGTCACCGGGAGAGCTTGTTGGGATGGATGGCTCCACCCTGTGTCCAGCCCAGAGGCTCGGGGCTCCAGAATGCGCATTTCTGACGATTCTCAGGTGACCCTGCGGGTCAGGGACTGCACTTTGAGAAGCTGTTACTGCTGATGAGCTGGGCTCTGTCTAAATAAAGGCTGGATGCTGCCCAGATTTCTACCTAAATGGCGTCCTTCTTCCATGATGGTCTTTCATGGGCTTGTGGCCAGTGCCCTGTAGCCTGCTCTTGGCTCTGCCATGGAGGGTGCCCTTCTGGGCCCCCCAAACTCAGCTCCTGCTCTCGTTACCCCATCCGCCCCTGGTTTCTGTTCCTCACTCACTCGTTCTGAATGTGTTTTTGTGCCCCTCCCAGCTGAGGTGTGGCTGACATAGGGCTGAGGTTGGACACTGTGTCTCTCGCTGGCCTGCCCTGCTGACCTGCCCTCTCCTTCCCACAGGCTTTTTGTCCTGGGGATCGGCTTCTTCACGCTGTGCTTCCTGATGACCTCTCTGGGAGGCCAGTTCTCTGCCCGGCGCCTGGGGGACTCACCCTTCACCATCCGCACAGAAGGTATCTTCGGGGCAAAGTGGTAAAAACTAAATGCCAGTGTTTGCCAGTCGAAGGGGAGGTGTGCGCCTTTGAGCCCAGCGCTGTTGGGGGCCTCCTGGGGCCCTGTCCCAGGCATCCTGCCACCTCGTAGGCGAGTGTGTAAGAAGAGCGGGGCCTCAGCCTTGGCTGGGTGACCTTATGCGCTTGTCTTGGCTCTGGTCCTTCCTGTGCCCCCAGGCTTCCTTTGGCCAGGACCCACCCTCAGGCCAGGGGAAGAGGCCTGGGACCCGGGGTCTCCAGCATCAGAACAGACAGTGTGTGTGTGGCTCCTTCCGGTGGGTGTCCACGGTGGCATCCCTGGGGACGACCCCGGCCTCTGGGACTCACATGTTCTGTGCCTCTGGTCCAGGCTGTGGTCCCCCTGGGGACGGCCTGGCCTCGGGCTCCCGTGTCTGGTCTCTGAGCTCTCGGGCTATAGATCCGGCCCCTTTCTTACGGCTCCTTGCCCAGGTGATGGTTGCGGGGTGTGGAGTTGCGGCTCAGAGCATGAGCTTCAGGCACCAGCAGACATGGTTAGCTTCTTGGTTCATCACCTCCTGGCTGTGAGCCACTGGCCAAGACTCTTAGGTCACCAGCAGAGAGGAAAAGTAGTGGCCTTTCCAGAGATTGGCTCACACGTGAAATCAGCTGGCACAGGTGGGTGCCACGCGGCAGGGATGCGACAAACTGGGGGTCCTCGTGCCAGGCCCTGCTGTGGGTGTGGCAGTGCGAGCCGTAGAGTCCTGCCCAGGGTGCCCCGGTGGCCTTTGGGTCGGCAGTGGGTGGAGCAATGGGGAGACCGAGCCAAAGGGGTTTCTGGAGATGCTTGGCTCGGGCGATTTCGAAGTCCCCTTCTCGGACTCACGGGGCTCGGCTCTCTGGCCCTCTGTTCCCAGCCGTGAGTATCGTACACATTCCGAGTGCACAGGTTGTCATCTGGAGCGGGCGCTCTGAGTGGCACTCATCACGCCATCTGCTAGCTCGTCATTCGATTCATCCCTCTGGTTTCACACGCTCTCCTTTAAACTTGCAAAAGCTCCCAGAAGGAATCTCACACTTATTAGTCATTCAGGCTTGGGTGTAAGTTAATTGATCCCATTTCTGACTCGCGCAGATCCCTCGATCTCCCTGCGCCTCCGTGTTCTCCCCTGGCAGGCGGGGGTGATGCCGCCGCTGCCCCAGGGCGCAGGTGTGAGGGTCCCCACGGGCACTGGGGCTGAGGACCGAGGAGGGATGGGGCAGGCGTGAAGGTGGGCTGGAGGACTTGGGGGAGGGATGTCGAAAGTGGGGTGCAAAGACTGATGCTTAGGCTCCCTGGGTGCAGCCTCTGGAAGGAGGGTACTCCTGTCTGGCTGGGCCACTGCAAGAGCTTCTGGAAACCCGGCCTCCGGCACGGCCAGGGCTCTGAGAGGTCCGAGTAGGGGCTGCTGGTGCTGGAGGGGTTTGTGGGGAGCCTTGTTTCTTCTGGCCAGGGTTGGGTGGGGCCGAGGTGACTCTCCCATCCCACAGCCCCTGCCCTCTCCTGCCAGGGTTGGGCCTGGAGAGAGAAGAGCATGAGAGGCTTGTTCAAGTATTTTTTTAATTATTTTTAATTTTTTTGGGGGGGATCGAACTCAGGACCTTGTGCTTTCGAGGCAGGCAGTGGCACCACTGAGCCAAACCCCCAGCAGAGCACAAGGGGCTTGTGAGGGCCCCACTGAGGGTCTGCACTGAGCAGTTTGCCCAGAAGCTGGGGAAACTTTGGCCCCAGCCCCGACTCTTGTGCCACACTGGGGACGGACGTTGTCGAAGGTCATGCATGTCGACTAGGGACATGTGTGTGTGTATGTGTGTGGATGTGTGTGTGCATTCGTGCAGGTGCTTAATCTTTTCATTGAGGTCTAAAATACACAAAGTAGCTCAGATCCTCAGATCCAGAAATAACACAAGCAGCACCTGCGTGTCCCCGTGCCCCCTCCCCGGCACTGCTTTTCCACAGACCTTCACTTCTGATGGCATAGAACGGCTGTGCCTGAGGTTGGATTTCGTGAAGAGTGAGTGGTCCCTTGTGTGGTTCTTTTTCTCGACATTGACAGTGTGAGATTCACCTCTCTCCTGGTATACGGTCGAGATGGGGTCTTGCTAAATCGCTAAGTTGCCCAGGTTGGGCTCAGACTTGTGATCCTCCTGCCTCAGCTTTGTAGATGCTGGGATTACAGGCCCGAGTTCCACTGTGTACTTCCTTATTGGATCACCGATGGATGCTGGATTGTTTCTGGGTTGGAACTTTGGGACTAGAACAGCTGAGACCACTCCGGTGTGTGACTCCTGCTGGGCATCTGGTGGCATTTCTGTTGGGCATTCTTGGAGTAGAGTCTCTGGATCTCATGAGTGCTGCAGCATTTAGTTCTAGGCCAGGGTGATTCAGGTCAAAGCCTCTTCACATCACGTTACCCATGCCCTCAGGCTGGGAGCTGAGTGCCTGCAAAATGGACCAACAGCCTGGGAAGAGGAAGTATGGATAAGGAGGGAGCCTCTGAGAAACAGGAGAAAGGACCCTAATCCAGTTTGTGTCCCAATTCTCACTGTTCCCTGATTTTTTTTTTTTTTTTTTTTTTTTTTTTTTTTTTTTTTTTT
>NW_022900935.1:60567353-60572477 GCF_012274545.1 Fukomys damarensis
TTGTCTTTCTTTTTCTTTTGAGACAGGGTCTGACTGTTTAGCACAGGTTGGCCTTGACATCCTGGCAATCCTCCTGCCTCAGGCTCCCAAGTGCTAGGATCACAGGCCTGCACCACAACGCCTGGCTTGTCCCCCAATTTCTTTTATGCCCTTAGATCCAGCTAATTTGCTTGGAGGGACTCAAGGCAGGGACATGGCTGGAAAGCAGTGTGCATTGTGGTTTAAGGGTTTTGGTTCGAGAGAGAGAGGTCCCCCTCAAACTAGGCCCCACACTATGGCTGGGGACAGCCCCCAGGTGCCAGCATTTGTCCAACAGGAGGAGGGGGTCTGGGATGCGGAGGTTGGCCGTTTGCTTAGCTGAGTGAGGTCTGGGAAGGACACTGGGGGTGGTGGACCAGGCGTGGGGGGTGGATAATGCCTGTTCTGTGGGGTCTGTGCAGCCCCTGGGCAGAATCAGGAGAAGGAAGCCCACTAAGGCCCTGCCATTTAGGCAAACAAACAAAACCTCTGACATTGGTCAACAGAGCAGTCTAAGCACAAAGGGGAAAATATGTCTCCGTGCCTGCTACACTGGAAAGGGAAGTGGGGTCCCAGGCAGACGAAGGTACTGCTGGAGTGGCAGGGGAGGGTCTCCTGCCGGACGGAGGAGAGCTGATCCAGCCCGCTGTGCCGCCTCCTGGCGGGGCTGTGCCTTCTCTGGGCCTGTGTACACTTTACGATCAAGTGTGCTGCTTGGGGTTACAAGTGCGATAGGCATCTCCTGCATTCTGCACATGCATCTCATGGACCCAGGAAGGAAGCGGAGACGGGAATCATCACTCAGTGGAGGTCTGACTTAATTTCCTCTTGTTGCTGGGCAGGCCCGGCCACTGGGGGACGCTGTTTGGGGCACGTCCCTCCCCAGGCAGCTCTGCCCACCTCCCGGCCCCTCTGGAGAGGCCCTTGCTTCCCTCCCCAGGAAGTGGCCTCTGAACACCTGGGCATGAGCTTATGGGGCTTTTGTTGGCTCTGTCTTCACTTGAAGAGGTAGCAGTTGGGGGCTTCTCTGGGAGAGGTCTGCGGGCTGGAGTCCGCCCCGTGTGTGCCGGGAGGTCTCCCGAGGCCTGGCCCCACAGGGCTGAGGAAGCTGCATCCGGCTGCCCGGGCCTACCCTTATCTCCTGCTGCCCAGAGCTGGACTCCACAGTCCTGGCTGGCTTCCTGCCACGGAGACAGGATTGTGCAGAGAGCCAAACCCACTCCTTTCTCAAGCTGTGCAGAGCTGGAGGGACTCAGCTGGCTCCAGAGGGGCAGGGAGGTCTCTGACGTGGGGGCTTATTCAGTTTCTAGTAAGTAGCAGTGCAGGGTAGGGCGGGACCAGAAAGGGAGGCCAAGGGCAGAGGGGAGAGACGGAGAGCAACGGAGAGCTTCTGGGGAGGAGACGGGCCTCGGCTGATAATAAAAATACCCTGGTCTATAAATGCGAGGATCCATTTGTATCTCTCAAGTCCTAGCTTTTCTTATTTATATGGAAATATGGCGGGAGCTGTGTTAGTTCAGAGATGTATGGCTGGGGCTGCACAGTAAATACATTTCAATTCAACTGCCAACAAGAGCGGGAAGGGACTCGGGGGAACTGTCGCTCGCTCTGCTGACAGTCGGGGCCGGCAGTGGCCCCGAGCAGCCTGTCCCTTGGGCTGGGCCGTCCCCTAGCCTGCTCCCTCCTGTGTCCACCGTCTGGGGTGTCTGTGGGGCGGAAGTGTGCGTGACACCACCGAAGTGCCTCGGAAAGGGGTGGGGTGCTGTCTCCCAGGTCTCAGGGGGGCCCAAGCCGCTCCTGAGTCCCAGAAGCTGGGGGAGATTCGCTGCTCTGGTCCACAGTGAAGAGAGGCCTTAAAAGAAACCAGCCGAGGAGGCTCTGTCTGCTTCAGCAGGGCCAGCGTGAGATTTCTGCTCACACGGCCATGTGTGGGCCACTTCGTCCGTTGACATTTTACAGGAGCTGCCCTAACCCTCCCTAGGAAGGCCATTTACAGCCCCAGCAAGAATTCGCGGGTTTCTCGCTTCTGCCAAACCATCCAGTTCAGTATCTTTCCTCAGTCCCCCTGCACTGCCGAGGGAGAGGACACCCCGCTGCCCTCAGCCCCTGCCCAAGCGGACTGTGAGTCAGCTGCCCGCACCGAGCTGGCTGTCAGGGGAGCTTCCGCCCACTGCCTGGCACAGCAAGCAGATGCAGCCTCCCTCTGCCTCCGCCCCAGGAGGAGCCTGGGTGGCCCCTGCAGTGGGAGCTTCCTCGCCCTTGGACCCCCTCCACCCAACTCTGCTGCCCCGCCTGGGGGTCAGCAAAGCAAATCAGCACTTCCCCTGAGGATGCGGCAGCTGGCTTCTCCGGGGTGATCCTTTCCCGTTATCCTAGTCTCTAGAAGCGGTTAGGAAAGATGTGGAAACAGGAATAGGGGTGAGGGGGCCTCAGAACACAGGGGTGACTGAGGCCAGGTGAAGGAAAGTGACCTGTCCCTGCTTGGTCAGTGGCCGTGGAGGCCTGGAATCCCCATCCCTGGCCTGTGCCGTGCTGGTGGCTGTGGTCCCGAAGCTCGAGGCCAGTCCTGGCTCCTCTGGCTTTGCAGCCTGGGTGGTGGAGCTGGGAGCAGCAGTAACTGCCAGGACAGGTGCGGTGAGAGGAGGCCAGGGAGGCTGGGGCTGGGCGAGGGCAGAGGGCAGCAGGCAGGGACCCAGCCCTGGGCCTCTGGGGAATCTGCCCACCCTGGAAGCCAGGGTGTGGGCTCAGCAGCTCTGGGTGCTCTCAGGCCCAGATTCTAGGGAGTCTCAGCCGCGGCCTTGCTTACTGTCTTTCATCCTGTTCCCCTGAGGAAGGGGCCAATGCAGCCTGAGCCATCGGCCGTGGCCCACTGGGGCTGCCCAGGGAGGCTGAGCAGGCTGTGTACTGCACAAGTCCACAATGCCCACCAGGCGGCCATGAAATATAGGTGGTGCCCCTGGCGATCCCAGGATACCGGATGTCTTCCTGCCCGTCAAGCTGAAATGATGGTCACCGCCTCTTCTCTCGCTCTGTGCCCAAGGGGGAATGGTCTGCCAGGCGTTGAAGATGGGCTGGGCTGGGGTCTCAGAGAGAGCGTCAGGTCACCCCACCTCTGTGAGGGTGAGAAAGGAGGGCGCTATTTATGTCTCCTCCGACCCCAACCCACTGATTCACTGGTGGGTGAACGGACAGAGTGCGAGGGAGCGGAGGGAGGCCCAAGCTTGCCGTACTGAAGGCTCTCGTGAAGTTTCTCCTGACATGTTTGAGCAATCGCCTCAGCTTCCCGAGAGGGAAGGGGAGGAAGGTCATCGCTGTCCCTGCTCCTGGCCATGGTGGGGTCAGTGTTTCCCTTCCTTCCGGTGCCAACCCCTGTGGGGGACTTCATGGGCAGCTCCCTCCTCCTGCCCTTCTGTCCTCACTGCTGTGGGCTGATGCCCAGAGGCAGGGCAGGCACCCTGAGGCCGGTGAGAGCCACCCGCCGGGCGGTGTCGCGCATCAGCCCATGAAGACAGGGAGAAGGGCAGCGTCACAGCAGCCCCAGCGACACAGAGGCCCTCTCGCTTCCCCTCCTGCTGGCTCATTGCCTCTTGTCCCCTCTCTCCTTCCTGTCTTCTCAGTGGCCGGCCACACGCTTTCTGCCACCACTGCCAGGTGTGGTGACTTTCGGCTGCAGACTGGGGACACTGAGGCCACGGGCAGCGCGATGACTTCCACACAATGCTACCCGGGGTTCGAGGGCGGAGACGGCCTGTGCGGGGGGGCCCCTTCCCCAGCGCGGCCTGCTGGGTGTCCCAGCCTTTTCTTTCCTGAGCAGAGGCTGCTGTGGCCGCGTATACCCCAGCCCCGAGGACCCCGTGCCACCAACAGCACCTGGTGCTGCAGTGTCCAGGAGCCCCCTTGGCGGGTAGGAAGTGGCAGAACATGACAGCCTGGGAAGAGGCTTTGCCCGGTGACTGGGGGGCATGGCACATAAATACCCTCGACCCCTACCCCGGCCAGGCCAGGGTGATTCTGAGGCCAGCCTGGCACCGAGCAAGGCCTCCCCTGCCCCCTCTCTGCCCCACTCCTCTACTGCAGCTTGTGGGCTGCACCCAAGGGCCGTTTAAAACCTCCAGAGGACAAAATGAAGATGGAAGGCGAGAAGCTGGGCGGGGTGTCGCACGCCTGTGATCCCAGCACTCTGGGAGGCTGAGGCAGGAGGATGACAAGATGGAGCCCACTCAGGGCAATTTAGCGAGACTCCTGGATTGCAAATAAAAAATTAAATAAAGGGCTGGGGATGTAGGTCTGTGTGAAGGGGTCTTGGGTCAATCCCCAGTACTGCCCCCACCTCCAAAGAAGAAGGCAAGTAAGGGTCCGGGATGGGGTTGCAAGTGTGAGACTCAGGGTAGGGTAAGTTCATGCTGTTTATTTTTCTTTTTTATAGTGGGAGCCCAGAGCCGAGCAGGGGAAGTGGGTCAAGGGGAAGACAGCCAAGGTCCTTAGAGCAGAGCACCCTGAGATGCATCAGAACTGTGTGGGCAGCAAAGGAAGCACAGATCCCAGAGCCCCGTGCAGGTCTAGGCTGGCTGGGAGCTTCCAAGCCGGTGGGCAACACACCACACTTGTAGAAAACCCGCGTGGGGTGGGGTCTCCGGGGCTCCTTCTCTTTCTTCTCCTACTCCTGGGGATTGCTGGGGCCCTGGACATCTCGGAGCTTACATCTAAAGCTCTATTTACAGTCCACAAAACTGAGGCCCTGAGGGTAACAGAAGGTAGGGAGGAGGCTGGCTTCCCACCTGGCCAAGGGGCACAGGGGGCTCCTGGCCCTTGGGGCGATGGTTGGGCCGGGCCCGCTCTTCTGACTCCTTCTCTGTGCTGGCCAAGGAAGATGGGAGTGGGGCTGGGCTCATCAGGTGGCTTCAGGTGGCTTCCGGGCTGCCGGCCACACCTGATGGTGCCCACGCTCTGCCCGCAGTGCTGGGTGGCGCCGAGTCCCGTGGCGTCCTTCGCAAGATGAGCGACCTGCTGGAGCTGATGGTGAAGCGCGTGGACATGCTGGCTCGGCTGGAGAACAGCAGCGAGCTGCACCGGGCGGCTGGTGACACGCGCCTCGCGGCAGACAGG
>NW_022900935.1:60572643-60575236 GCF_012274545.1 Fukomys damarensis
AGAGGCAGGTCGGAGGGCCGGGCCAAGCGGGGTGCAGGCGTTAAGGGCACCGGGGGTGGCGATGTCTGCAAACTTCAGCCGGAAGGAGAGGCTCCGAAGGCTCCTGGAGACCTGGGAGGGTCTGGGAATGGGGAGAGGGACCCTCGGGGTCTTCAGGGGGAGACCAGTTTAGGGGATCGTGGCAGGGTGTGAGGAGTGCTTGCAGCAGAATCTAAAGGATCTCAGAGGGCCGCAGTGGCCAGAGAGGCAGGGAAGAGAGGGTTTTCGGGATGACCTGAGGTAGGTAGAAATGGGCATTAGAGGGCACGAAGAAAATAGGGGACTGGGCCAGGGATTTAGCTCAGTGGTGCCGCCGCCTACCTCGCAAGCACAAGGTCCAGAGTTCGATCCCCGGTACCACAAAAGAAAATATGGGACCACAATCTGTAGAGAGCTAAAAGCGGAGAGAAAATGAGCATTGGAAGGGGAGGACTAAGGACAGAGAAGGGGAAGGGAAGGTTGAGAAAGATCATGCTAGATGAACGGGATTAATGTGTCATCCAGAATGCATTTTTGAAAGAAATCATTGAGAGAAATCTCATTCTACATGGTGTCGGGTTTAAGGTGAAAGTTGTGGAAGGGCCAGAAGAAGGAAAAATGAGACACTTGAGGGAAGGTATACAAATATGAAGGGGACTGGAAAAACATTTAAAGAGTGGTGTGCTGAAAGGAGAAGCTTCAATTCACTGTCCGGTGGTGCGGTTGTCCGATCCTGGGGAAGGGTTATCAAAGACACAGGAAAGCTGCAGAATGTCTCTGTGCCCTCAGACACGTCCAGAACAAGAGACCTCCGACTGTTGATGGCTGGTAAGGATACTCCTTGGGCTTTTAAAAAATGCTTTCGGAGTGATTGGGATTCAAAGATAAAAAAATTTAAATAAAAGAATAAAAGAGGAGAGGCTTGCTTGGTTCAGAGTTTCAGAGGGTTCAGTCCACGCTTGACTGGCTCCAAAGCGGAAGTGGTGAAGTGGAAGGGCCTGGCGGAGCAAAGCTGCTCACCCCATGGGGGCCAGGAAGTAGAGAGAGGAGGGTGGAGTTGAGCATAAGAACACACCCTTCTGGGTCACACCCCTGACACCACCTCCATCTGAACAGCACCTTCAGCTGTGAACTCATCAATGGATTCAATGTGAGGATAGCAGCCCCCTGATAAATTACTATCTCCAAAAACCATGGGACTCTGGGACCATAACACCAGTCTAGGCCGGGCATGGTGGCACATACCTGTAGTGCCGGCACTTGGGAGGCTGAGGTAGGACAATCCCTGTGAGTTTGAGGCCAGCCTGGTCTACACAGTGAGAGCCTGTCTCAACAAAACAAAACAAAATACCAGTGTTCCCCAGTTTTGTTCCTGTGGAGCAAGAATGTAAAAACAAACCCATCATCTGGTATGAGCCAGAGCATGGGCTCCTGCCACCCAGATCTAACCACTGTGGACATTTTGTCATGTCTGCAAACTATCTCTTTTCGTTTTTAAGTAAAGCAGCACAGCTGAAAAGAGAAGCCCCTTTACTGCTCCTGTGTAGCCCAGGCTGGGCTTGAACTCGGGGTGATCGTCCTGCCGCAGCCTCCCAAGTGCTGGGATTACAGACGTGGACCGCCACGCCATGCATAACCCTGGGCCACTTTTGCCAAGTGGAGTTTCCTGGTTTATTTCCCCTAATATTCTTCTTCTCAGCCAGGAGGTCTGAGAGCCCCAAGAACTTGTGCTGCTTTCCCGAGTGCCTCAGTGGCACTCCGGGGACCCGGGGTTGTATGAAACCCAAATGACGTGTGTAGGTGTGAGAGGGATCTTCTGTTTCTGCCGGGGGTGGTGCGGAAGGGGGCTCTGAGCGTTTCTAAAGTGTGCAGCTGGGTGACGGGCATGAAATGCTGGTGTGTGGCTCTGGTCCTGGCCCGAGGAAGGAGGGCTGTGTCTGAGGGACCTTCCCGAGTCAGGCCAGGACCAAGCGTCGTCTTTGGCCTGGTGTTTGGAGGGCTCTGCTGCCATTTGGTCTGCCTGACCTGAGTTCCTGGCCACAGGCCCGCCCTGGACCCGTGTGGCCGACTGAGCAAGGATCCCAGGCACCCAGGAGGGCATCATTAACCCAGGAGCGACATCACTGTGGGCTCAGCACCGGGAGCCCGCAAAGCCCCCCATGACTGTCTTATCATGATTGCTTCGGCCCCAACAATTCAAAAACTCAGCCCAAGTCACACAGATGTATGGCGCTGGGCCGGGCTCTGCAGGAGCCTTTCTAACCATGGTGCTCTTGTTGGCCAGTCATTCAGTGTGGCTTAGTCTTTGGCCCTCAGTCAGATCTTATATTAGTTCATTCACAAATCGTAAAAAAAGAAAAAGACCTTTGTTAGACTCTATGCTCTGATTTTGTTGTTGTTTTGTTTTGGGTTCAAAAAATGCAGGCATACAACCAGGCGTGGTGGCTCACTCCTATAATCCTAGCACTCGGGAGGCTGAGGCAGGGGGATCGCTGTGAGTTCGAGTCCAGCCTGGGCTACATAGTGAGTTCCAGGTCAGTCTCAACTACGTAGTGAGACCCGGTCTCAAAAAAAA
>NW_022900935.1:60575246-60598842 GCF_012274545.1 Fukomys damarensis
CCAGGCATAAAAAAAAAAAAAAAAAAAAAATGCAGGTTTGAGGGTAGAGTTCTAGAACTTGGGATTAAATCTGACACTGACATGCAGTGAGAGTTCCTCACGCCCCGGAAGCCGGGCCACACAGCTGCGCAATGGGGCCCTGGTTAGAGCTATTTCACCCCTGCCCCTACCAGGCCTAGCGCCGCACAGAATAAGCACGAGAGCCACTCACACTTGGGTCAGGCCTCCTGACACCGCTGTCAGGGGCTGGGGACACAGCGACGAGCTCTGCATTCTTGTGGGCGACAACTGAGGAGAAGAAAGAAATCGTTTCAGATCCGGAGAGTGGAGGAGCAGGTGGCTGGGCACGCCCTGCAGTGTAGGGAGCCTTTGTCTGTACAATGTGTGATTTAAAAAGGCGAATGATTACATTTTAGAAATGAACTAGAGAGAACACTGGCACTGACCCCCTCCAAAGCCCCCTGGATTTGACCACACTTCTCCCCCTGTCCTTGCCACTTTCCGAAGCGGCTCCAGAGTCCTCTTTCGTGAGGCTCGTTGCTTGCACAGCCCTGGCTGCCTCGGTGTCCTGAATCAATCAAACGTTTCCCTTTCATGGATGTTTTGACCGTGCCAGATCCCTTGAATAAAGTGGGTGAGGACACCCTGTGACGTCTTTATCTTTTTGTGGCTGCTAAATGTTCTGAAATTGAATCAAAACACTTGGGGCAATTTCTGCCAAATAGTCACAAAAGAAGGCTTCCAGAAATATTTCACCAAGTGACAAGAATGATGGGGATAAGTGTGTTCAAAACAAGGGGGAGTATTTTGAGGGGGATTCATGGCAATGTGTCTTTTACTGTAATTAAAAAATTTAAGCATTCGTCATGTCTTTTGCTTGCACCTCCTATGTTTGAGCTTGATCGTGAGTGATGGGGAGAAGTGAGCTGCACAAGGAGCTGGGAGTAGACTAAGAAGTAGAGAGAGCAGCAAGTGCAAAGGCCCTGGGGCAGGAGCTTGTTGGTATGTTACAGGAAAGAGGCAATGTGAGGCCAATATGGCTCAGTGTGGTATGGAATGGGCCAGGCCAACAGGGCCAAATCATGTAGGACTT
Organism: Fukomys damarensis; assembly: GCF_012274545.1. Lineage (NCBI taxonomy): Eukaryota > Metazoa > Chordata > Mammalia > Rodentia > Bathyergidae > Fukomys > Fukomys damarensis. The sequence continues at coordinate 60,576,340 of NW_022900935.1, forward strand.
TGTTAGCTATTTTAAGAGCCATGAGAAGCCATTGGGCTTTTAAAAAGAAGATATCACTGACTGCTATGTGAGAGATGAGTAGCCAAGTGGCAAAAAGGGAAAGAGATGCTGGCGTTGGAGATAAGGAGATGGGTTTGGGGCTTCCGTGGGCTCCAGGCCAAGAGATCTTGTTCTTTGCCACATGCCCAGCCAATCTTCCCCATGTCCCTGAGTCCTGGCCCTGTCCTCCTGCCCTGTGGCTCATGGTTCTCTGGTGCCCTCCCTCAGCCTTGTGCTTTCCTGCCTTTTCCAGCTGTGCTGCTGACCCAGCCTCCAGCCCAGGATGGGGCTGAGCACCCTGCTGGCTGCTGCTGGGCATCCTGCTGGCCCCCAGCTCTGGATTGGCTCCCTGGCTGGCGGCACAGCTGCTGTCTCTGCTCCCCCAGCCCTGCCCTGGAAACAGCAGCCACCCCTCAGGGCCAGGGAGCCATCAGACAGACCCTGCAGGAGACTCATCAGCCCAGGGCCATGGTCACTTCAGGACTGGAGAGCAGCTAGCACCCCTGCTGCGGACTCCCCAGCCCCTCCCGCCATCGCCCACGCTCAGACCCCACCTTGAGATTTCCCTGTGGCTTGGAAGGAATCTCTGCCCTCCTTCTGCCCTTCTGGAAGCTTCTGGGCTGCCGCCTTCCACCCGTAGCTAGCGGGTCCTCGGGGGAAAGCAAATTTGCTATTTTCGCCTGGGAAAACATAATTAGGGAGGCAGATTGCTGCAAACAGCATCATATCATGGATCCTAAAGCCAAATGGTAATGATCTTTGGATTCTCCACACGGCTTCTCCGCAGTGGCAAACACACCAGAGTTGGAGGCCGGCTGTGTTCAAGGCCATTTGTGTCTGTCCGGTGTCTACTGTGTGCCAAGTCCAGGCTGGGGTCTCAAGGGTGGGGAAGGCGAGACCGAGGACAGGGTTCGGAGCTTTGTTGTCGAAGCTGATGACCCACCGAGGAGCGGGAATGGTGAGAGAGTCATGGCTGGGTTAGGACTCCCCTGCACACCCCAGCACTGCATCTCCCCTTTCACTCATAGTCCTTTTGGTGGCACCAACATGCCTGGCTCCATGTCTCTCTGGCCCTGTCTTGTTTGTTCCCAGCCTCCCTGCTGTTCCTGGAGCACAATAGTCTCTGCTGGCCACAAGCCCTTTGCACTGGCTGTCCCCTCTCCTTGGACCACTCCTTTCTTGGGTCTGGCTGGGTTAAAAGTCCTCCGTCCCTTCCAGTTTTTGCTCAGGTGGCTCCAGTGAGGTCTTCCCTCACCAAGGCTTGTTCAAAATGCACCCCACCGCTCTGCTTCTCTTTGTATCACCTCTCACCCTGTGGGTTCATCACGCACGTGCTTATTCTCCTCTCTCTTGCTGGAATGCATGCTGCAGGCCAGCAGGAGCTTGGCCAGTTTCCCTCCTGTGCTTCCAGCCCTGACAGACCCCAGTTCTCATGCTCAGTAAGAAGCCGCAGGAGGAAGGAAGCAAGGGAATCTCACCTTCGGGGACAGTTTTATGGCCCTTTTGCCCCAAGAGCTTATTATAGCGTCTGAAAGCTCCGTGGCCCTGGAAATGCCTGTCGGTGAGGGGCCGGCTGGGCAGATGGCGGAAGTATGTGGAGAGGAGAAGTTGGGGCTTAGGGTTAAATGAAAATGTGGAATAAAGCAGGTTGTACGATCATAAATAGAGTTGGAGTGAGTGTGTAAAACTCAATATAAATAAAATAAGCACGCAGAAGAGATGGCAGAAGGGAAACACGTCAAAATTCTTGTCTTTGGGAAATGAAATAAGGATCCCTTTTTAAACTAAAAAAAAAGGGCATTATTTAAAAACTCAGCTTCCTCCCCCTTTCTGTGTGAGGTTCCGGGGATGAGCTCTGGGGGTCTGCGAGGGGCGGGGAGGGCAGGGCACATTTTTGTTAAGAAGACTTCCGGCTCCGTTCGGAAGGGTGAGTCTGGTTTCTCCCCAACCCTGTGCCGCCCCCAACCTGCACCGGCACTTGTCTCCCCCCGGGCAGCAGCGATGTCTGAGGAGGGGTCGGGGGGCAGTGGGGGGCTCCGGTGGCCATGAAGCTCTGGGGGTCTGCGAGGGGCGGGGAGGGCAGGGCACATTTTCGTTAAGAGGACTTCCGGCTCCGTTCGGAAGGGTGAGTCTGGTTTCTCCCCAACCCTGTGCCGCCCCCCACCTGCACCGGCACTTGTCTCCCCCCCGGGCAGCAGCGATGTCTGAGGAGGGGTCGGGGGGCAGTGGGGGGCTCCGGTGGCCATGGCATTCGGGGTGCTGGTGACTCAGGGTCTCGAACCAGGAAGCAGGGGGCTTCAGGACAAGCTGTGTGCGTGAGAGTGGGAGGGGCGGCTCTGCCCGAGTCGGGACGGGAGCCTGGGGGACAGGGGCGGGATCGAGGCCACCGCCAAGCAGGTGCCAGGGCCGGTTGAGACCGGGAGTGCTGGCTCCAGGGCGCTGGTGTGGCCGCCCCTCCCCTTGTCCTGCTTGGGAGAGGCTGCGGAGGTGGGCGATCCAGAGGCGGCTGGGAAAAGCCCAGGAGAGAGATGGGAGGCATTGCTGGTGGTCTGACAGGGTTCCCGGGGCCAGGGGTGGCTGCCTGAGGAGGATCCAGATCCCCTGGGCAGGAGGTGGGGGCCTGGAGTGGGGTGCGGGTGGGGGGTTCAGGAGGCTCAGAACCCCAGTTTTGCTGCACTGTTAGGGCACGCAGCCAGCCTGGCTCTGGGGCTGTTAATAGTGTGTGTGTGTTTGTATCTGCTTGGGGGTCGGGAGCAAAGAGCCCCCCATTCAGTGCAGAAGGTGCTGGCAGGTCTTGGGCACCTGTTTGAGTATCCCACCCCCCTCCCGGACCAACAGAGGCTCTGAATGGGGTGAGGCGGAGGAGGACAGCAGGGACAATGCTGGAAGGCTGCCATGGGGTGGGGGTGCTCCCCAGCTCCTGTGGTGTGTGTGACCCCAAGAGACGGAGACACAGGACACAGGACACCACGGTTGCGATGTGGCAGTTTCTGGCCCTGTTGTATTGTGTGTCCTGCTGTGTCTCTTGTCGGTGGGCACCTAGGTCCGTGGGTCTCTGTGTTTTAAAGGAAGGAATCCGTTTCATAATAAAATAACTCCCAGCAAGCATGCTGGCCTGCTGTGGGAGATCAATGCCCCTGTTAATTGAATGCAGCCCTCATAAATCAGAGGAAGGTGAAATTAAACCTCCTTCCCGGGGCGTCGTGGAGCCCGCGTGCTGGGCAGCAGGCCTGGCTCTGAATGGGTGATTACTCGGGGGAGTGGGGAAGAAAGCTGGGAGGTGAGGACTAGAGCCAGTGGTGCTGCCACCTACAGGATCGGAGGTCCCTGCAAGGCCTGGAGGTGCCCGTGGCCCCAGGGAGGTGGGCTAAGTGGAGCGTCCTAGGTTTCCCCAGGCACTGTGGCTGGTGGTGGCTGGAGGTGCAGCTGCCTCTTCCGGTAGCCTGGCACAGTGCCCAGAGAGCGGCTGCCCCAGCTCAGTTCCGGGCAGTGGGGCGGGCAGAGGTCAGAGTCACCTGCTGAGTAAGAACCCCTCTCTCAGTGGGATGCCCGAGGCTCAGCGACTGCATAGAGGCAGGCCCGGGTCTCACCGCCAGCCGCATGGCGGTCCCAGCTGCCTTGTCCATAGCTCACCGTGTGACTTAGCGAAGTCCCTTCACCTCTGTGCCAGTTCCCAGTCCCAGGCCATAAGGTCAGGGGCTGCCTCACAGGTCTGGGAGGTTCCACCTCGGGATTTTGGGGCCCTGGGCAGGTTCTCCAGGTCCCGCTGTTGCCACAGGAGGACACGGTGATGCTTTGGGCACACTGAGAGGTAGAGGAGCTCCAGGGAACTGGGATGTTGCTGTCCTCACTTTTCACCCCATCAGAGCTGCTGGTTCTGGGGCACCTTCCAATTCCAGGGGACTTGGCCAGGGCCGATGTAGCAACAATAATAACTAACAGTGATAAAAAGTAACAATGCAAACAGCCCCTCTGTGAGCATGGAAGAGCCTCTTCGTCCTTCCTTCTTTTCTTTCTAACTTCCCTCCATCTTTCCTTCTACCTTCCTTCCTTTTCTTTTTCCAGTACTGAGGGTTGAATCCAAGGCTTTTGCACTGAGCTACACCCTCAGCCCTTTTAAAATTTCAAGACAAGTTATTGCTAAATTGTTGAGTGGCCCAGGCTGGGCTCATTGTAGTGCCCTTCCTGCCTCAGCCTCCTAGAGTGCAAGGATTATGGGTGGGAACCAGCATGCCCGACCCCTGATGAAGTTAACTTTGGTCTTCTCCAGCAACCCAGGAAGGATGATCTTGTCCAGGTCTGCATTTTATAAGAAGGGGCATGGGCCCAGGCGGGGAAAGGACAGTCCCCAGGCTTGGCGCTGGGGTGCAGCGAGCCCGGCTTGCTTTGGCCCCACCCAGGATGTGAGTTCAGAGCTCTCCAGCCCCTCCCCCGCCTCTCCCTGCCAGTGTGGGGCGTTGCTGCCCACTTGTCCGGGTTTGTTGGGCTGATGTCCTTCCTCCTCCAACACATTCGCGCTGGAAGATAAAAGGGGAAGGAATGGAGCAGGACCGCAGGCAGGAGGACCGGAGGCTCAGAGTGACCTGCGCCAGGTGGTGGAAGGCCAGAGAGTGTCTAGCCATGGCGGGAAGTCAGGCACTGTCCCCATGTCCCTTGCTGGGGCAGACAGAAGTCCGGGCCTGTACCCCGGCAATGACCTTGGAGGAAGAGGGTGCTTGTCGCCAAGGAAACACCTTCTACCCAAACAGTTTTCAGCCTTTGCCACTGCCATGGGGTTGGCTGCAGCCCAAGGTGCCCACCCCTCGGCCAGCTGGCCTCTGGCTCAGCCGTGGCTGTGGTACTGATGTTCTGCCCGGTGTCTCCCGTGAGGCCGGTTCCGGATGAAGTGGGGCCGTCCTGCCTGTCTCAAAGCTTCCCGGCATCACGGGCCCATGATGTGAGAGATGGGAAATAGGTTTTCTTCACACAGCCCAGCGGCATGGTTCTACTATTTATTTATTTATTTATTTATTTACTTATTTTTGGTACCAGTGACCGAACTCAGGACCTTGCACTTTCGAGGCAGGCAGCGGAACCACTGAGCTAAATCCCGGCCCTGTTCTGCTTTATGAAACCCAGAGGAGGGAGAGATCCCTTGGATTGGCCTGTAGGCACCAGGTGTCCTGCATTGCTGTGTGCACTTGGTAGTGGGGCATAGTAAGGTCCTCCTGTAATCCGCACTGTGGGAGGCTGAGGCAGCAGGATGGCAACTTCAAGCCCAGCCTGGGCAGCTTAGTGACTTAGGAAGATCCTGTCTCTAAAGAAAAAAAAAAAAGAAAGAAAAGATGGCCTAGGGATGTAGCTCAGTGCAAAGGCCCTGGGTTCAATCCCTAAAGAGAGAGAGAGAGAGAGCACTTGGCACGTGAATGCTCAATGCCTGTTGGCTGTTTTGTTATCTTTATCCTCCATAAAAAGATTTGAAGCTTATCAGTTTCCCAGGGCACCGGCACAAAGTACCACAGCCCAGGGACTTACAGGACAGAGTCCCGCAGCTCGTGGTCTGGAGGCCTGGAGTCTGAGGTGGAGGCGTCGCAGGCTGTGCTCCCTCTGAAGGACCTGGGGACACCGCTGCTCCCACTCTCGCACCATCTGGCTGTCCCTTGGCTGGTGGCAGCCAAACCTGCCTTTGCATGGTGTCCAGTCTGGGCCAAGTTCTCCCTTCTCGTGAGGACATAGTGGATTAGTGGCCCGGTCCTCTCCGCTGCGACCTCGTAGTGACTTGCTGAGGCAGGCGCGGTGCCACTGAGCTAAATCCCCTGCCCGTGACTTGCTGAATTACACCTACCATGACCAGATTTTCCAATCAGGTCGCATTCTGAGGGCCTGGAAATGAGGGCTGCCATCTACAAATTGTATTTTATGACTCTGTTGGTTTACAGGTGAATGTATTCATGTTACACAGCAAACCATTGTCTTGTATCTACAGGCCTTTCCCCTCTAATTTGAAAAGAAATGCAGACGTTTTCATGGCCCTCTAAAAGCGTCGCCCCCCTAGCATTGCTCCTCCTCCTGCTGGCCACGGAGAAGCCGGCCCCGGTGCCGGCCCCCATCCACCAAGTGGTGACATCAAGGCTCTGGCTTCCCCGGGGCCAGCTCCAGGCAGCTACAGCCACGTCCCTCATCCGTCTCCTCTTTTTCTTTCCCACCGAGGCATTTCCAGGTCATAGATCTGCTGTGCTCTGAGGCCTGCAGACATTTACTTTTATTGCCATTTGTAGAAAAGCTTCTCAGGGCAAGAGACCTAATCATACATTATTTGAAAATAGAAAGCGCTATCTATGCAAATGCAAAGTCCAGTATAATAATAGTGATGCCAAGTAATTCCGCTGTGAACAAGTTGAACTTGTTAAATCAGACAGACGCCATCTGCACTATTTAAAGTCTGTGCTCGCGATATGTTTTATGCAAAAATGCTTATTGCAAGAAAATTGCTGAATCCCCCCAAAAGCGCTTCTCTCTGTGGTTGGGCTCTGCCGTACTTCCTCAGGAGTGGGATGACCGCTGTCGGTAAGGAGTGAAAGCCTGTCAGACATCTATTGAGCACCTACTGAATGCTGAGGCCTTGATTTTCATCCTCACGTCTCAGCTTGAAAATAACTCTGCTACTCTGATTTCAAGGGAGTTAAAACTGGAGCTCGGGAGGTCAGGGAGCTTGCCCAGGGTCACACAGATGTAACACAGAGTCAGGATTTGAATTCAGGCTCTCTGACTCCAAGGCCTTCGCTTTTTCCAATAAACCTCTCAATAATGTCAGAGCAGGGCTTGGAAATCAAGGGCAGCCTCTGATTTCTTTGTCTCCCGTGAGAGCAGCAGCAGAATGAAGCTTGGGCTTCGGCAAGAGGTAAAGGACTTCCTGGCAGCAGGGGTGGCCGGGGGAACCTGGCTCTCCGTGGTGGATTAAAAACCATTTTTCCCTCTGTTCCGCAGGTGGTGATTAGATTAGTTTCCTAGGGTCACGGTAAAAAAGCTGCTGTGAGCCAGGCGGCTTAAACAATTGCAGTTTCTTCTTGCGTCGTGCTGGAGGCAGGAGGTCTGAAGTCAGGGTGGTGCAGGGCTGCTCCTCCCAGATGCGCTAGGGGAGGGTCCTGCCCTGCCTGTGCAGCTCCCCATGGTCTCCGGCACTGCATGGCCTTGCAGGTAATGTCACCCTCTGAAGTGCCAGTGAATTGGAGGACGCCGCAGCCTATGCTATGAGGCCCTGGACATGTGGCCTGTGCTAAGGCAGCGCCAGGCTCTGCCTGCGAAAGCTGAGTCCTGACCTTGAGGGCTCCAGGCTCCATCTGCAGGCTCAGCCCGACACCCATAACCAAGCCCGATGGCCGGGAGGGCTTCAGGGGAGGATGGAGAAGAGCCGGGGTGTGGGGCTATGGAAAGGTGGGGTGGAGTGGGTGGCATCTGTCCCACATCCCCAGTGGCCTGACAGGATCCCGGCCCATCCCTGTGGTGGGTGATTGTGCCCTGGTTAGGAGAAGGCCAGCCCCTGGCCCTTTCCCACCGCCTGGACACCTCCCGTCCCGATGGTGGGTGCCCTTGCGGGCCAGCGTGGGTTTTGGAGGCTTCCTGTCCCCTGTCGCTATGGCTGCCTCCTTTGGCCGTCTCCACATTCACTGCATCCTTCCTGTCCCCCCGGGTCAGCGGGAAGAACGGCCATGCGCTCTTCGTCTGATCTTGTCCTAGGAAGCGGCTTCCTTCCTGGGTCCCCGTGCATTCTCAGTGAAGGGCGTCAGCCCCGTGCGAGTGCAGGCTCTGGTGGGGATGGGGTAAACTCTCGTTGCAGACAGGCAAGTGGGAGGCAGGGACAGGTCAGCAAAACAACTCTGAAAACCCCCTTAGGGGGTCAGTAATGCAAAGGGCTGGGACACCCACCTAATCCCCTTTCTGCAGCTTCAGCTACGACAGGGACAGGGACAGGGACAGCGACGCCACCAACACACAGCTCGCTGGCTTCACGTTCCACACACTTCCCACCGCTTTCTCCCTCGGTCCTCACGGCAACTCTGCGAGGTAGCTGTGATCGTCTTCGTCTTCATGAGCACACTGAACACGGAGAGGCTAAGTGACTCGACCAGGGCCACACAGCTCATAGAAGCCTGAGCTTTGTCCCCTGCCCCTGGGAAACGCCTGAGCCGAGCACCAGCTGACCATTCTCTTCCCAGCAGCACTTCTTGACCGTCTAGAGACCAATGAGAAATAATACTTTTGCTTTCTCCTGCCTGAACACAGGAAGCGCCCGTCTTCCAAGTCTCTCATTCTTGTGATCTTGCAGAAGGCTGCTGGGAGTTGAACTGTGTCCTTCCCAAAGATGTGCCAAAGCCCTCACCCCTGCTCAAATGGTGCTTCAGAAAGTGACCTTGTTTGCAAGAGTGTCTCTGCACCCCTTTATGGTGAATGTGAATTTATTTGGACACGAGGTCGCTGCAGGCACATGTGCAAGTTGAGGCGAGGCCCTGCCGGCGAGGGTGGGTGCTAGAGCAGTTGCCGGTATCCTCGTAAGAAGAGGCGGTGTGACAGAGATGGGGCCACACAGCCACCAGCCACTAACCGTCAGGGAGCCAGGAGCCAGCAGGCTCTGGGAGAAAAGGGCGGAAGGGGGCCACCAAGGCCCCAAAGGGGAATTCACGTGCATTAGCACCCAGGACCTGTGCTGTGGAGTGTGGATTTAAGCCACTTGGCTTGTGGTCCTTTCTTTGACGCCTGCCCCAAGGAAATCAATGCCAGAGCTGTGCCATTTCCGTTGGGGTTTTCCCCAGGATGTTGGGGTACCAGACTAAAGAATGGTGTGTGTGTGTGTGTGTGTGTGTGTGTGTGTGTGTGTGTGTGTGTGTGTGCGTGCTCGCGCATGTGTCTATGAGAGCTCCTTCCCCCTTCCTGTCACTTACTTCTGTCCCTTTCCCAGCCTCCACGTGTGCTTTGGCCCCCTTACCCTTACGTCTTGCCCTCTGTGAATGGAGCCACTGCCCCTCATTTCCTGCAGAAGGTGGAGGTGACGGGGAAGGTGTCGGAGAGGGCAGTCAGACTGCCACTGGGCTTCACTGCTGTGCCCTCTGGTGGGCAGGGCCCCTGGCCCAGAGAGGAGGGGAGGGGGCTGCAGACTCAGCAGAGCCAGGTTGGAAAAATGTTTCATCCAGTTCGAATTGCTGTGCTCAGGTGGACCCAGCACCTCGTGCAGGATGAATGGAGCTTGAACTGGAGGCTGGCAAAATCGTGTGGCTAGAGGGTGAGGTGAAAGCTAAGGGAGGTGGAATTCACGTGCTAAAAGTGAGCGAGTTCCTGGAGAAAGGGACCCGGGGTACCGACAGGAAGATGACACAGCAGAGTGAGATCCCCGTCCACAGAAGGCGTTGTGATGAGATAATCACAAATAATGTCGATGATGTCTAATAGAACCCCCAGAGTGAAGCTATCACCAACATGAGGAGATCCATTCTCCCAGAACAAAAGCAATACACGTACTGAGGGTGAGTGGAACCCACGGGGTCTGGGTGGTTGGTAACTACTTTAGGGTCCTTGGGAAGGGCTCGCCATCAGGAAGCCCGCGATAATTTCCTAGAGTTTTAAGAGCTGGCAGGTCCTCAGGCTGCTGCGGGTGGAATTGGTTTCAGTGTGATGTGGGAAGGACAGAAACAGACTCGGGACTCCCAGGGTCCTGGACAGATCCTCTTACCCGAGTCCGAGGCCCCGGCGTGGGAGGGGCAACTTCGGGGGCCCTCAGTAGACCAGGTCTCACCACTCACCCCCAAAACCAGAGAAAATGATGCTGAAAGAGGAAAGGAGTCTCCTCCACGGTGGGAAGGGGACTGGTAGCTTTGGGGGCTCACAGGGGTTTTACACAAGGAAGGGAGAGGAGGCGGGAAAAGAGCGTGCATGGTTAAGCAGTCCTGAGCAGACGGGTCTGGTTGCTCGTCGTCTCCGGAGGGCCCCTCAGCGCCTTCTCGGGACAAAAATTTGGGTTTTGACTCTTGTCACTGACGTGTCACAGGACCTATTGCTCCTGGAATCCCAGGCGACTGCAGGAGAGAATGACTCCAGGGCAAGTCCGAGAGGCAAGGCAGAGTGAGTCAGGGCGCAAGTGGAGACTCTCAGGCCCTGCCTTAGCGGTCTGTTAGGCGCTTGTCAAAGCTGGCAGTTGACAGTCTGTCAATGATGATGTCCCTGCTCATCTTGGAAATACCTCAGTTACTCTTATCTTGGTGTGCTCAGCTTGGAAGAGGAAGTTACCAGTGGACGTGCGCCTGCTAGACCAGCGCTTCCTAAATAATTAACTGCCTACGTGCAGGGCTGAGCAGGAATCTGACCCAAGGCTTAAGGAAATGAAGGAGACAGATGCACAGTGAAGGGAGAGATGCCAAGCTTTAGCCTGCTCCTGGTTACCCATGGGCATCTTTGGGCCAGGCGAGGACTCAGGGGCTCTAAGACCCTGGTGCAGTCCCGTTCTGCCTCTGCTTGCTCCAGCCCCAGCCCTGCCTGTTGACCCACAGCAGCACGCACACAGACACACCTGGCATGCACAGACGCGTGTGCAAAGTGCTCCTTGGATGAGGTGGGCTCCGGTCCGTCTGCACCGGCTTTATCCCTTGCTGCGGGGTCTGTGGAGAGGGACTTGCGGTGCTGCTGACCGTGCTGCCTTTGGTGCCCGACTGAAGCCACCCAAAGCTCCCCCCAGGCAGGTTCTGCTGCTCATCTCTGTGGCTTCTCCCCGCTCAGGTTCTCCCCTGGGGCTGGCCTCATGGAGCGGATCCAGGCCATCGCCCAGAATGTCTCTGACATTGCCGTGAAGGTGGACCAGATCCTGCGCCACAGTCTGCTCCTGCACAGCAAGGGTGGGTGCAGGGTGGGGAGCCACCTGGGGAGGGCTGGCTTCCTCCTGAGACAGCTCTCCTGGCTCTTTGGGGCCCCACTCCAGGCTCTCAGCAGGTAACCTGGGGTTCACCCCACCCTGCCCTGCCTGAGGGTGCTGAGGACAGGCAGTGCCTGGAGTCCTGGCTACTGAGGTCCCAAGAGCAAGGCCAGCTGGGAAGGGTCTCAGGGGCCCTCCATTCCCCTCGAGGTGGGAGCGGCTGGGGGTTGCAGGCCTTTCTCTGTCCACCTCAGAAAATGCAGGGCTCCAGGTAGCCCCTTCCTAGGTTTTCTGACATACCCTGGCTGGCTCTGAACCCCCAGGGAGACCAGGGGTGTGCAGGGAACAGCTCAGACCTGGGGACTCCTTGGAGTGTCAGATAGTGGCCTTTCTGATGAGAAAACTGAGATGGGAGGGGTGGTGCAGACCCTCCTGCCCCTCGCCCTCTGTCTGGGTCCTCCTGGGACACAGTTCTCAGCCAACTGACATCTCCCTGGCCTCTCCCTATAGTGTCTGAGGGCCGACAGGATCAGTGTGAGGCTCCCAGCGACCCCAAGTTCCCTGACTGCCCTGGGAAGGTGGAGGTAAGAAGGGCTGAGCGGAGGCTCCTCCTGGCTCAGCCCACAGCCGGGCTGAGGGTCGCTGGCCCACCTCCAGGTTCATCTCTGGCTGCATGCTGACGTCTGTCCATGTGGCGAGTCCACCCACAGCCATAAAGCCAGGCCTTCAGTGGTTCTGGATCCCAAGGGGGTGGGCCGAGGTCCCCTTCTTTGGGGACCACTGTGGGAGCACCTTCCCTGCACCCCTCCTTGGCCTGCTTGAAGAACTCCCCATGACCTTCGCCACTAGCCAAAGTGACAGGATGAGGGACAGATGAGAAAGGATGGCCCAGCCTGCCCCGCTGCCCCTCCTGGCTCTCCCCGGAGCTTGGCCCTCCTTGCCCTGGCCTGGCTAGGTCTCCCAAGGTCTTCTCTCCTGGCCTGGTCTCTGTGGCCTTCTGTGGCCAGGGCAGAGAGCTGGGTCCTAGAGCTATCTTCCTGTTTCAGTTCTCCTCTCAGCCCCCGCTGCTGCGTCTTTAGGGCAGACGTTCCACATAGGCCCTGTCTCGGGGACCTTGGGGCCCTGGGAACCTGTGCGCATGGGGAGCCTGCTGGGCAGGGTAGGTGTCACTGGCCGCCCGCCCAGGCCTGCCCTCTCCGCAGTGGATGCGCGCCCGCTGGACCTCGGACCCCTGCTACGCCTTCTTCGGGGTGGATGGCACCGAGTGCTCTTTCCTCATCTACCTCAGCGAGGTTGAGTGGTTCTGCCCCCCGCTGCCCTGGAGGAACAAGACAAGGGCTCAGATGGCCCCCAAGGCCCTCCCCAGAGTCCAGGTAGGCATGGAGGTGGGTGGCCAGAGGGCTACGCAGCCAATCAATCAGCCCCACAGAGCGGGACGAAACCTCAGGCCTGCTGCCAGCCCGGGAGCGCTTGTCACATGTTGTGAGAGACGCCAGACACACACTGAGCCCTGCCTGAGGGCGGGCTGGGGCCAAGGAGGTGCCCCCTTAATGGAGCAAAATGATAGTAATAAGAGCTGTCATGTGTTGAGGGTGCTCTGTGTGCCAGGACTTTATTTGTACTTAAGTCTCCTGGCTGCCCTGATGTGGCTGTGTTTAACAGATGACAAATCTGAGGCTTCCAGAGTTAATGGGTTCATGGCGCAAGGTGACAGTGGCACTGCTGAGAGGCAGCCCAGCGCCTAGTGCTGACCACTTCCATCCATGTGGCCTCCTTGCTGTGCCTGGCACCCTGGGCGCTGTCATCACTGATCACCTCTTTGGCAGGGCTCAGGGCAGGGGGTTGACAGGCGCTGGACTGGGACACCTCAGCTTGAGGGACGAGAGCAGAGCCTCTTGACCTCGGGCTTGTGGTGAGCGAAGCTGGAGTGGGTCCAGCCTTGTGCAGGGGGTGATGGCATGGCCAAGGGTCTAGGGCTGAGAGAGCTGAGGACAGCAACGCACCCCAGACAGTTTTCCGGAGCAACCTCTCCCACCTCCTGGAGCTGATGGGCAGCGGGAAGGAGTCGTTGATCTTCATGAAGAAGAGGACCAAGCGGCTCACGTCCCAGTGGGCGACAGCTGCCCGGCGCCTGGCACAGAAACTGGGGGACATCCGGAGGGAGCAGAAGCAGGTATGGCATCCTTTGCGGGTAGAGCCCAGGAATCTAGGGTGACATGCTCAGGGGGCCTATTGCTCCCAAGGGAACACAGGGTGGCACTGGGTTTCTCTGAGTTGGATCTGGAGGAAGAGGCAGGGTGGGGATGGTGGGGTCAGGATGAAAGCAGGTGACGAGTCCCTCGCGGGTCCTGTGTCCTGTGGACATCTTGTTCTGGCTGCCTGGATGGCTGGGAATCACATCGTGTGTTTGGAGCCATTTGCTGGTCTCTCTGCCCATGCATCCATCCATACATGTAATAGAGAATTGCTCGACTCTCACCCTGCCTGTTTATTTCTTGCAGAGTCCCTATCATTTCATGAAACTGTCTCTTGTCTGTGTTTACTGTTGTCTGCCTCTTCCATCTGGAACGTAAACCCCGGGAGACAGGAATGTGACCCCCCCCCCATATCCCCAGTACCTGTTGCAGTCACCCTAGTGCCCAAAAGTGCCCGGCCAGATCCAGCTCAGAGGTAGTGCCCACTGTAGCTGGCCTTCTGCTGTTGTCCTGGGTGTGTGCAAGGCTGAGGGCGGCCGCTCTGTCATGCTGACCCTCTCTATCCCCCCGGCCCAGATCCTCGTGCACATCGGCTTCCTGACGGAGGAGTCCGGGGACGTGTTCAGCCCGCGGGTGCTGAAGGGCGGGCCCCTGGGGGAGATGGTGCAGTGGGCCGACATCCTGGCTGCTCTCTACGTCCTGGGCCACAGCCTGAGGGTCACCGTGTCCCTGAAGGAGTTGCAGAGGTGAGTGCTGGGGAGAGCCAGGACGTGTTGTGCTGGGAGTAGGGAGGGGATGGAAGAGACTCTCGAGTCCTAGGAGCTGCAGCGGGGCCCATGGAGCCTGGGAGGCTTTTCCCCAGTTCCCTCTTCGCCTGCTTCCTGTGCCCCCACCTCCTCCTCCACACTGACACCTGCTCAGGTTTGGGGCACAGTGAGGAAGTGTTTTCGCCCAGCACAATTCAGTCTCCTGGTCTCCATCTCTGGGAGGTGTGGGGTTTGTGCTCAGGGACTGACAGTTTGCCTTGAGGGCTTGGGCCACCCCACGCATGCGTGGTCCCTCTGCCTGCCTTCCCAGCGGCCTTGCTGGTTCCTTTCTGGAACTGGATTCCTGGGTGGGCCTATTTATGGGGCTGAGATCTGTAAGATGCGGAGGTTGCCGGGATGCATAAGCAATGCCTACTCTGTTCCCAGTACACCCTGGGATCTCGGGGTCCCTCAGCACTGTGGGAGGTGGACCCCCCCCCACCCCATGCTTGCGGGAAGGATAAAGCTAAAAGGCTGAGAGTGTGTGGGACATGCAGGGGCAGGAGTGTGCGTGAGTGTGAGTGTGTGTGTGTGTTAGATTGGGTTTATTTTTATCCACCTGATCTGTGGGATGTAGAAATACACGATGTTTCGTCTTTTATTTTTATATTTATTACGTGGTATTTGATTTGTGTGAAAGTATGCATAAGATACATTTGCTGTACGCAAATAAAATGACCCCCATGATGTTTCTGCCCATCTTAATAGGGTGGAGAATATTACTGAGGGTCCACCTGGCCCCACCCATCCTTTCGCCTGCTTCCCCCAAAATTTTGTATTTATTTTTACGTTGTAAAATAATTATTAATTAGTTTTTCTGTATTTATGTATTCATAAATAATATGCCGCTTACCTTGTGCTTGTGAGGCAGGCGGCTACACCACTGAGCTAAATCCCTGGCCCTGTTGGTTTGGTTTTGAGATTCATAAAAATGATATGTATTGCTGGGCCCAGTGGTGCACATCTGAAGACCCACCTGTTTGGGAGGCTGAGGCAGGAGGCTTGCAACTTTGAGGCCAGCCTGGGCAACTTAGTGAGACCCTGTCTTGAAGTAAAAAATAAAAAGGGCTTAAAGATGTAGCTCAGCACTCTCTGGCTCCAGCATCCTGTACCTTAAAAAAAAAAAAAAAAAGAAGGCATCTACTATAAACATTCTCGAAGACTTGTTTATTTTCACTCATTGTTTCAGAGATTCATCTCTGATGTGTTATGATATGTACGGGTGTACCATACGTAGTATTTATCAGTGTTTCCTGTTTGTGAGCACCTTTTCCTGCTTTACATTTTTTTTTTTTGCACAATAAATGCCGCTGTGAATGCCCACAGACAGACAGTTTGCTTGGGGCACCCGTGTAGGAGTTTTTAGTTCATTTTGACAATTCGTCCCGTCCTGGGGCTGGACGCTGTCTCTGAATACTTGTACTGAACTCACGGTATGTTAGTACGACTGTCCAGAGACAAATTTCTATACTGTTGTGCGTCTGACAGATAAACTGTGCAATTGATGCCTGATTAGCATCGATTTCTCTTGGGTATAGATTTAGGGTTTCCATTTCTGCTGCTGCTAAGGGTGTGTGGACATTCAACTTTACAAGGTAAAGCCAAATTGTTGCCCAGCGCATGGAAAGAATTCACCATCCCACCCCAGGGGGCGGGCTGCCGTAGCCACACTCCCCGCCACATTCAGAGTTACGAGACTTCCTAAGTGAAGGCGAAACTGGCACTGTAATCTGTCTTATCATATTCTTAAATTAAATTTCCTGACCACAAACAGGGTGAGCATCCTGCCCTATTTGTATTTGCTATTATTTCTTGATAAAAATGCCCATAAAATGCCCATTCGTGTCATTTGCCCACCTTTCTGCTCGGTTGTTTTCTTTATTGAATGTAGTGTAAGGGGTATAAAAGCTATGGGAGTTATGTGTGTTAAAAACCTGTCTTTTA
This sequence comes from Fukomys damarensis, assembly GCF_012274545.1. Taxonomy (NCBI): domain Eukaryota; kingdom Metazoa; phylum Chordata; class Mammalia; order Rodentia; family Bathyergidae; genus Fukomys; species Fukomys damarensis. Next base: position 60,592,200 of record NW_022900935.1, read on the forward strand.
AAAATTCTTTGTTTTTTTTTTTCTCCCGAGGAACAGAAGTGCTTAATTTAAACTTAGTCAAAGTTACCCATCTTTTTTTTTTTTTTGCACTGAGTGGAATTCTACTCCTTTTCATCGTCTAACTTCGTTTGCCCCAGGGCGTAACTAAGGAAGGCCCCAGTGTTGCCTGTGAATGACTCTCCCCCATCAGTCTCTTACCTGTCCTTGGGTGGCTTTCCAGTGGAAATGTGGTTCCTCTCTGGAGCCCACATGTCATCTCCTGCTGTGCTGTTGCTCTCTGCTTTCCGTTGGGTCTCTAGTCCCGGCCCCATCCCGGCCCCCACGCTGGATGCTGGGGACAGAGCCAGCAGCAATCTCAGGTGTCTCCAAGGCCCAGGGCCCTCCCGTCTTGGGCAGCTCCTTGGTCTCTGCTGTTCTTCCCTGCCACTCTGCCAGTCACCCAGGACCAGTTGCACTGAACAGGGAGAGGAGGGCTGTGTTGTTGAAGGGGCTACTAAATGAGCTTGTGGTTTGAAGTCCTTTTTATCCCTGAGACCCGAAATCGCACTGCTGGAATCATTCTTTTAGGTTAATGCAGTTGCCTCCAGTAAACTCAGTGAAGCTGGAAAGGTCGGGGGGCCGGGGCAGGTCCATTTGAAGGGGAGGAGAGAGACGGGGGCGAACGAGGGGGCTGCATGGCTGTGGTGACATCGGAGGAAGCACAGTTCCTGTGGGGAGCACGCTCTGGGGGACGAGGTGCCCGCCATGAGGCCGACCCCCTGTCCCTACAGGCTGATTCGCAGTGGACTGGTAGGGAACCAGCTGGGAGCTGTCCCCGAGAGCGGGTGCTGAACTCAGGCTCTCTAGGTGCTGGGAGAGGCGAGCAGCAGCTTCCTCACTTGCAGATCCAGCTGTCGCACTGAGGTGTGTCTGCTCATCTCCCGCCAGCACCCACTGCGGCGCCCGCGCTGAGCCCGCCCCTGGCTCCCTCTGAACAGAGCTCAGGGATGCGCTGTGACACTGTCTTCGGAGCAGAATGCTGCAGAGGCAGCCAGCACTTGCAAATGATGAAAAGAGGCTGTCTTTCCCTGGCCTGCGGGCTTCCTGCAAGAAAGTCAGCTGGAGCAAGGATGAATGAGGAGGAAGACAGGGGCCCAGGGCCAGGGAAGCTTGTGGAAGGCGTGGCCAGCCCTGCAGCTGAGCTGGAGCAGGACCTGCCTCAGACAGAGCAGCAAGGGACAGTCCGGGCATTCTTCAGAGGCCCTATGATGTTCAGAGCCCTCGTCCCAGGCTGTGCTGCACAGAGTCCCTTAGGAGCAGGAGCACCCTCTGTCAGGGCTCCCCCACTGCACCTACCTACAGGTTAGATGAAGATGTATTTGTCAAACAGCGTGCTCAGCCTGACGATTTCCTTCTGACCAGGCGGGAGCCAGCCCAGAGAGATGAGATGGTCTTTCTGTTAACACTCCATGAAGGACCGCAGGGCTTCTCCCATACCACACCCCCTGCAGCCCTGGAGGGTCAGAGTGAACAGGTCTCCTGGAGAGGCAGGAATGGAGCTCAATCCTCAGCTTCTCAGCATTGTGCTGTACTTCTCTTTGCTCTCCACCTGTGCCCTAGTCCTTAAGTAGAGCCCTGCCACTTCCTCTGGCTGCTCCCCAGGGCCCAGCACTGAGCCTGAGGTACAGGGCTTCCACCGCCCACCCAGGGCTAGAGCAGGGACTGTGTAGATGACACCACTTAGGAGACCCTGGTGAAAAGTGCCAAGGTCAGAAAGTGCCTCCCTGCTGTTCTGTCCTTCCTTGCTCACCTGGGCTCACATGTGCACAGGCTTCTGAGTCACCGGAAGCAGGGGTCCTTGCTGAGGTGATGAAGGAAGATAGCACTGAGGCAGCCACATGCATTTGCAAGCAGGAGGTTTAACTGGGAGGTTTGTGATAGAAGGGAAACAGCCAACTGTCCCTAGGCAGCCCTGGGAAGAGACCGAGCAGTTGGCTACTCCACAGACAGGGAACCAGCTCCTCTACAGCTGTTGAACCTAATGAAGATGGGTATATCCCACTTTTAAAGGGTCCCAAAGGAATGTCATTAATTATTCCTAGATCGTTTTCCAGAATGGGTATGGGTAGGGGGTCTCGACAGGGTGAAGTTTGGTTACCGCGCAGGTCTGAGTTTGCACATGGTCCAAAATGTGCTTAAAGATGAGGTATGGGGATCCCCCCCTCTGGGAGGAGATTTTATTCGGGAAATGAATTCTTATGAAGTTTGAGGTCAGTTGTCATTTGGTCACATCCATTGTCACCTTTGGTTGCCCTGGTCTCATCCAGCTTGCCCACACGTCCCATGTTCTAATCTCGGGGATGACAGTGACTTGATCCTTTCATTAGTGGCTTGATTTACTTCCCTCCTCTTTTTGACCAGAGTTGCAGCTGCCTGCTTGTTTTCTCAGCAGACTGTTACTTTGAAGTCCTGCCAGTGCCTCCTTGTCACATGCACACACAGACACATACACACACACACGTATGTCCCTGCACACACACAGTGCATCTCACCCAGATGCACACGTGCACGCACACACAGACCCATACAACCTCTGCACACACCCACGAATGCACACGTATAAGTGTGTGCATTCTCTGCACACATCTGTGTACAAGAATGCACACCTCCCCTCCCCACACTTCACATAGCCTCAGTGTCTTTCCCTCAAGGCTTCGCTTCCTGCCAGGCTCTTGCAGAGCTGAATTCCCAGAAGCAGGGCTCCGGGGATGTGTGGCCCCATCACCGGCTCCCAGTTCTGGGAGAGGGCAGGTCCCGGGCCGTGCTGGGATTCGCTGGCCCTCAGTCCCCAGCAGGAAGTCTGTGAATGCACAATCTTGCCCAGACAGGGCAGATTGGTGTACACAGCTCAGCCCCCTCGGGGAATATCCTTAGGAAGGTGCTTTCTAAACCTGCCACCAGATACAATTGAACAACAATAAAGAGTGTAAAACTACAGAACAAAACTGCTTCTCCCAGGAGAATTCCCCAGTCAGGCCTAAGACTGCCAGCATCAGCAGGGTTGGGAAGGCACTTGGGGTGGGGGTTCCCATGGAGCCTGAGCCCGAACCCGGGAGAGCCTCCCTTGGATATATACCTATATTTCGGCCCCTTTCTGGGTGTCTCTGCTTTAATTGATCTGGGGTTGGGTCAGGTCAGTCTTTTATAGTGCCCCTGGGTGGCTAATGAGCATAAAAGACTGAGAAGCGGAAAGACTTGAGAGTTCAGCTTTTCTAAGCACCCTCCTGTCTCTGCTCAATACACAGTCTGGGTACTGCGGGGTTGAGACAGTGCAAACCGTAGACTGGTCCTCATGGCTTATGTAAAAGCACTGTCCACTGTGTGTGCCCAGTGCAGGGCCTGAGGGGTGGGTTTAGGGCCCAGGGTGAGTTCGGGCTCTGGAAGACTGGTAGAAAGATGTGCGATTCCTCCCAAGTCCTTCCCCTCCTGGAGGCACCAGGATTCTTGGGTCACAGGAGTTGGCCAAGCTTTAGGGGTGAGGACAAGTGCAGGGTGTGGCCCAGGAGGCACCTTTGCAGATAGTCCAGGTAAGGGAGCCTCTCGCATCCTGGCCAGGGTATTAGAAGGGCACCTGGTGGCCCAGACTAAACTTTGTGTGTCTCTTTCTTGGCTGTACAGTACTTTTTTCCTTCTTCCTTTTTAAAGTGGGGATAGTGGCCAAATAGAGGGAATGGTGACAGAGGTGAGGCTCTGCTGCGGGGACACTGACTCCACATACATGCAGACCTTCCCCGGATGGAGAGATGCAAATAAAGTAGGAAATGGGTGACTTGCGCAGGACTGCTGTAAGGAAGGGCCAGGGACTAGGCAGCTTAAGCAGTAGCTTTCCTCTCTCTGTTCTGGAGGACGGAAGTGCTAAGTGTCAGCAGGGCTGGTTCCTTCTGGTCCTCTCCTCGCTCCTGGTAGTTTGCTGGGTTCTTTTGAGTCCCTTGTGTGCGTGCATCACTCCAGTCATCCTGGCCTTCGTCTTTGTCCAGGTTTCTCCCCTGGATGGCACACAGATGTCCAGACCTCCCCTTCTGTAGGGACACAGTCACACGGTCTAAGGCCAGCCCCATGACCTCGTCTTGACTTGATTATCTCAGTACAGACTCTCTCCACATAGAGCCTCATGCCAAGGAACTGGGGTAGGGCTTCCACATATGAGTTTCACGGAGAGACACAGAGTACCCCATAGCAAGCATTTTGGCCACACATGGAGCCTGCAGGAGCGTGGCTTCACCTCTTAGCCCAGGAGCCAAACAAGCCGCTCCAAAATCCTCCAGCCGGAGGTGAAGGTAATCTGAATTCTGAGAGTCTCGGCTCTGCTTCTGTGACAGAAGCGTCTCCCTCTGCTGCAAAATGACCCGAGTGGGGAGGCGGCAGGACAAAGGCACAGCTTGTACATTTGTTGTAGCTCATTCACAGATGCTCCTGGCAGCTGTCGTCGCCACTGACTAAGGACCGAGGCTGGACGGATGAGCTGCCTTTTCTCTGTTCCTTGTGTTTTGGCATTTTAATTAAGCGGCTCACTGGAGGGATGTCGGGGCCAAGCGCGGAATCCACATCTGGCTTTGCTGCCAGAAGACTTTCCAGCGTGGTGGTGGGGTGAGGTGTAGGAACAGTGTCCTGTGATAAGACTGCGGCAAGCCGTGCCTCTGCCGGGCACGTGGGGAGGGAGACAAGAAGCTGGAGCCCTGTCACTTTGCTGCGTCCCGAGTTGTCATAAATGCCGGGATCTGTGGTGGGCCTTTGAAAGTGAAGCTTTTCCCTTCCTGCCTGCCGAGAATCAGCTGCGCTCATCAATTTTATTTGCATAATTTCAAGCATCATTAATAGTACACGGCACGAGGAAAAATGACTGTGCGCTTCCTCCATCCATGAGTGAAATTGGGTTTAGTAGAAAATTAGTTGACTTAACTGGCAAATGATGAAAGCTGGAGAGGAGAATGTTTAAATAAGGAAGAGGAGGAGGAGGAGGGAAAAGCTTGGCTGTCAAGTGCTCAGCCAGGCTGGGAATTGCTCTCCAACCTGGAGATGTTTGTGCGAGGGAAATTGCAGGGAGGTTTCCCCACGCAGCGATGAGGCAGGGACCGTGTCTGGCTCTGTGCTGCCATGTTGTGCTGCAGCAGGAAACCCTCACCAGATGCTGGGACCATGCCCAGCCTTCCTGGCCTCCAGGTTCATGAGCTTTTTCTTTTGGGCGGTACTGGGAATCTACCTCAGGGCCTCAGGTTGCTAGGCAAGTGTGTTGTTGCTGGGCCGCATCCTCAGCCCAGGTCTGTGAAGCAAAACAAACCTCCATTATTTGTAAATTTCCTCATCTGTGGTCTTCGGTGATAGAAAGAGAAAATGGACTGAGACAAGAGTACGGGGAGAAAAGAAAAGCACTGGGTTGCGGGGGTCACGCGCAAAGATCTCGAATTAGGTCCATGCAGGTTGCATTCGAGGTTACACGAAGCCCGAGGGAGGTGTGGAGTTGGGACCAAACCTTGGCATCCAGAGTGGCCTGGCGAAGGGAAAATGCTGGAGGCTGGAACCTGCAGAAAAGCCATGTTTCAGGCCCGTTGGAGGGAGAGGTGCCAGCAAAAGAGACTGGGGAAGAGAGGCTGGGAGGAATCGAGGTTTCCTCCAGCTTCGATAGACTCAGGCCTCCCGGCTCCCGGCTGGCCTTCTCCCGGCGTCTTCATACCCTCTTCCCTCTGGTCCGAGTCAACACCAGCCATACTGGGTTAGGACCACTCTGATGACTTCAATTTAATTGGATCACATCTGCAAAACCCTGTTTCCAGATAAGGTCCCATTCACAGGGACTGAGGAGACCCCAGTGCCTTTGGGGGAGACGTTCTGGAACAAAGAGATGGCTCTGGGAAGCTAGCCTGGGCATCTAGGAGCTTCTGCCAACTCTCACAGGAAATAAAAAGCCCAGGCCAGCCCTGTCCCGGCTCTGAGGCTGGAGGAGTAGAGCGGAGCCCCTCCAGGTTCCCTGACTGCCTAGGACCTGTCCCCTCCCTGCCAGCCTCCTCTCTGGCTGCCGTTTGACATGACCTTCTCTCCCTGTCCTTGGTGGGGGAAGAGCCCAAGCTGCCCTCCCTTCTCAAGAAGCCACAGCTCCTGGCGCCCCCTTGAAGAGCACGGAGAAGCCCACCCTTTTCCTCGGACCTTGTCTACACCCCATGTTCTCTCCGCTGACCCTGCTTGTACAGACCCTTCGTGACCGCCAGCGGTTTTGAGTCGGACAGCAGGGCGCTGAGGAGCTGTCTGGGTGCATTGCCAGCCTGACCCGGAGGACAGAGGCCTGAGTGTGCTCAGTATTAGCCGGCGACTGTTATATAAACCAGCCCAGCGGCAGGCAGATGAATGGGGACAGCCCCAGGGCCATGCTCCCTTCTTCCCACAGCAGCAGCTCCCAAGCCCAGCCTGAGGGATGAGTCTGCGGTTTCATCTGCTCTCCTGGGAGCCTGGCCCTATTCTTAGCCCTGAGCTTGCTTCTGAGGAGAGAATGCTAGGGAAGAAAGCCTCAGCTGTGGGCCGCTGTTCCTTGTGGAGAGATGCCGCTTTTCCAGTTTCTCTTCTGAACCCCTCCAGCCCATGGCTCCTTTTTTTTTTTTTTTTTTTTTTTTTT
>NW_022900935.1:60599045-60631701 GCF_012274545.1 Fukomys damarensis
CTAAAGGGATGGCCAGATGTGTGTTTCCTCTGAATCACCAATTTTTGGCAGGGGAACAGGCAGCCTTCCTTCACTGCAGCCCTAGAGCTTCTGAGGGCACAGGGCAGGAGCTGAGGACATCTGCCTTTCTAGGAGTCGGGAGCTGAGGGTGGCACTGTGAGGCATCTTCTTTTGGGCACAGCAGGGTCAGCCTGTCCTTGGCAAGAGAATGCATAGTAGAGCAGGTAATCCCTTCCTCCTTAGTGGTTCTAACCTCCAGTACCCCAAGCTGCTCCTTAGATGCCCAGCTGCACCCTGGGTTCGGAAACCAGCTGGTGCTCTGGGGAGGAGATGGTGGCGCCTACAGCTGAGAGAGGCAGCAGTGCCCATAGAGCTCAGGACAGAGGCCAGAAGGACAGCAGGCTGCTAGGGACACGGACCCGTCCCAAGCTGTGTGGCCGGGTGTTCCCAGTAACCCGATGTGTCTGGGGAAGCTGACAGTCCCTGCGTGCCCTTTAGCACCCGCGCCAAAGATCTTCGTTTACTTTGTAGGAATTCTTTTTAATTAGGTCCTTCCCACGCAGGGGGCGTGGGGGAGAGTAGTTTGCTCCAAAATTTGAGCACTACCTGGAGAGATTATTTCTAGCCACAGACCAAAGGCACAGAGAAAAATAAAACCAGAGAATTTTTAGCTTAGGAGACTGGAGATCCAGCTACGCATTACAGTTGTGGAGGCGGATGCCAGAAGGACTCTGTGTCTTGTGCAAGGCCACCCAGCAGCTTCATGCTAGAGCTCAGGCCTGGCAATAATTTCCCCTGAACCAGAATTCAGTGTGCTGATTCCTGACTGAGGACTTTTTTTTTTTTTTCCCTACCAGACGTAGGTTTTTTCCTCCTCCCTCAGTTTATTTACCCATCCTATTCTTTGATCCTTTCCAGGTTATTTGCTGAGCCCCTGTATTGTCTGTGGCCCTCGGAGAGGGCAGGTGGGGGGACCTCAGAGGAGGGAGTGCTGGGCCTGAGAGCCAGGAATGGGGGTGAGGTGGCTCTTGTCTTTTAATTAAGTTAAAACGCATCTCACATAAAACTTGCCACCTTACTCATTTTTTTCTGGGCACAGTTCGGTAGTCTTGAGTACTTTCACAGTGCTGCCCAGCCATCGCCACCATCCATTCCAGGACTCTCCTTGTGAAAAACAGAGACTCCCCCGGTTAAATACGAGCACCCCATTCCCACCCCTCCCCTCCAAGGGGCTGCTTTGGTTGGGTGCCGAGGCTGAGCCATCACCACAGGACCTGTATCACACTCCATTTCCTGGCTCGCCCGACCCCACCCTACCCCGGGGTGTTTAGACTCCTGCTCCAGTGGCCTAGGGACATTTAGGAACACAGCTTTCCTGTCCTGCACCTGCCTGGTAAGGAGGGGAGCCGTATCTTCCGCCTGAGAGCCCACTCACTGTCCTTGGGAGCTCTGAGACCCTCCCTTTGATCCAGGCCTGGCTAAAGGTCCACTGGAAACAGGAACCGGGCCTTGGAGAATGGGGGTGGTCTGCAAGAAGCTCTTCAGTGGGGACTCCTGGTACACCTCTCTGGGCACCGCGGCTGGAGGCTTTTGAGAGGAGAGTTTTACAATTCCTGCCAATGCTCCAGCCCGCCACTTAGTGTAAAATTGCCCATAAAAGTGAACTTGAATTACAGGCGATAAACCTAAAGCCAGCTCTTGGGTAGCTAACCCCGCTGCTCTCCATGGGCGAGGAAGCCCAGGTTCCTGGAGACAAGAGCAAGGAGGCCACCTCAGTGGGGTCAACTCAAATGGAAACCGAGTCCTCTGGGCTGGGAGAACCCAGGAAGGGGGCGCGGTGTCCCCGGGCCAGTCTCTGCCTCCTGCCCCCCACCCTGGGGGCCCCGCGCGTGGCCCTCACACCCAGTAGGCCCGTTGCTCCCCAGTCTCTGCTCCTTGTTCCTCACTGCCTCTGTCCACCCGTTTAGAGCAGTCTTTTCAGGGCCTGACAGACCAGCTATCTGTCGATTTTTTTGTTTCTTGGGGGTTTTTTGTTTGTTTGTTTGTTTTGAGACAGGGTCTCTCACTATGTAGTTGAGACTGACCTGGAACTCACTATGTAGCCCAGGCTGGTCTCAAACTTACAGTGATCCTCCCGCCTCAGCCTCCCGAGTGCTGGGATTACAGGCATGCACCACCACACCTGGCTCATCTGTTGATTTTTTCATGGCCCCAACAGATATTCATTGGGCCAGGTCCTGTCCCCATCCCTGAACTTTCAAAGATGACCAGGCTGTGCCCTCAGGAGCCCCCAGCGGGTAGAAAGTGACTTAGTTACTAGGTGTGTTCAGGTGTTCAGGCAAAGAGAGAAAAGCACAGGAGGGGAAGAGAGAGAGACCACACCTGGCTCATCTGTTGATTTTTTCATGGCCCCAACAGATATTCATTGGGCCAGGTCCTGTCCCCATCCCTGAACTTTCAAAGATGACCAGGCTGTGCCCTCAGGAGCCCCCAGCGGGTAGAAAGTGACTTAGTTACTAGGTGTGTTCAGGTGTTCAGGCAAAGAGAGAAAAGCACAGGAGGGGAAGAGAGAGAGAGACATGGGGATCTGGGGAGGCTACAGACAACCTTCTAGGTGGAGGGAAGTTTCTGTGCAGGAGGGCGCCATCCCATGGAATCATCCCAAGGGTCAGCAGGGAGGGTGGTGACCGGGACTTTGAAATTTCTGCTGCACCTGGTATTGTGTGTGACCGGAGCAGGAAGTGTTCGTCTCACTTATTTTAGGTGGGTGCTGGTGACTGCTGCTCTGGGCTCTGCATCTGGAAGCCAACCCCCCCAGGGGGTGCGGAGGTGGCACCTTGGAACTGGGAGGTGCACGAAGGGTCCTCAGTCCCACCCAGCCTGCTCCCCTGACACCAGCAGGGGTCACTGTAGGCCCTGGGGACACAGGGTGTGGGGAAGGGGCCCGAACTCCAGCAGGGTTAGCTGGGGATGTGAGGGGCCTGGGAGAGGCTCAGAACCCCTGGAGGTGGGAGCAGGTCTAGGAAGTCCTCGATGGAAGAGGCAGGTGAGGCTGGGAGCAGGAGGGGCACTGGAAATGATCTCAAGATTGTGGGTGAGGAATTCTTGGGGCCCGAAGTGAGGTGCTGGGGGACTTGGGTTCCAGAGGAAGTGAAACTCCCTGAGACTTCTGACTCACCACAGGTTTGCAGCAAGACAGGGACGGGAGCTGCATCTTTGCTGGCAGCCAGGGCCCTAACTACCTAGATGTCTCTGTGGTCCATAAAGCATCGTTGTGCTTCCAGACATTTGGGGCCTGGGAGGCAGGAGAGCCCCTTGTGTGCCAGTGTGGGCCCTGGAGCCCAACTCTCTGGGCTTCCATCCCAGCTTGTCTTTCCTGGCTGCGTGATCCTGGTAAATTATTAAACCTCTCTGTTTCCCACTCTGTAAAGGGGAACAGAATGTAAGTGGGTCTGATCTCTTACATGAAATGAATTGATGAATTACATCGAAAGATCTGGAATGGTGCCTGTGTTCAAAATGTAGCCATAAAGATGATAAAGATGATGGCACCTGGATGGCCTGGGGATGCCCTCAGGACCTCTCTTAGGAGACAGCTGCCACTTGCTGTTGCCCATCTATCCTCAGGGGTCCTGGTGTCTAGAACCGAGGTCAGAAGTATAGTGTGTGAGGCGTCAGCAAAAGGAAGCCCTGGGGACTAAGGGATGCACGTTGCCTGGAAACCAACAGGAAGTGTGTGGGAAAAGCATCATGTCTCGGGGATGGGAGCAGCTCCCAGACCCACATACTCTGGTTCATGCTTTTTACCAGACCACCTGGGAGGAGTGGCCACCTGCTTCCTCCTCCCCCATTCTGCAAGGAACTATCTTTGTGTTCTTTTGTCTGTGGCTCTCAGCTGCGTGGAGAGTGAGGATGAGGAGCTGGGACCTGTCCCCTCCCTGACACCTCTGGAGCCCCAGGACAAAAGTGAGGCCTCTTTCTGGGTCATCAGTTTAACTGGAGGAGTCTGGGGGATGGGAAAGGCAGTGCTTCACACAGAAAACACCAAGATGTCCTTCGGGGTAGAAAGTAGAATGTGTTCCGCAGTTGGAAATGCTACCCGATATTTCACGAATTCTCCAGATTGTGGGAGCTGCTTCCTGGGAAAGCTCCAGACCCCTGGGGTCTGTGCTCATTCTCCTTTGCTGTCTCGGTCTTTCAACAAAAAAGCTTAAGAGGATCACTGGCTGAGAAGCGCTGGTTCTGAGTCCTGTGGGGAGGCGGGTCTGGCTGGGAAAGGCAGCCCGGGAGGGCGGGCAGGTTGGGGCCGGAGCGGTGGCCATCGGTCAGAGTATGAACAAGAACGAAGTAGAACTGCTTCTCACCGGGTGGGGAGGTCGCTGTGGGGCAGCCGAGAGGCCGGGGTGCCCCAGGCTGGTGGGGGCAGGCACAGAGGGCCCCTCCCTTCTTTCCTCTTCTCTGCTGGACATAGCATATCTCAGGCCGGGATCGCATGGTGAGTAACTTCCCCCACGCCTTTCCATCACACCCCGTTGGGTGGTGACCACAGACATCACCGAAAAGCACCACTCTGGGCAGTGCGCTCAGGGGACAGCGAGCACCGGCGGCCTCCCAGCTCCTGTAACAGACGTGCTGAGCATGCGCAGACACGGCCCGGCTCCCGGCCGGTATTTTTCCACCTGGCTTGGATGATGTCAGGGAGCACGAGACATAACTTAGGCAATTGATTGAGCGTGGTCCTTTGCCATGATTGAATCAGTGTCCTTGTCCAAGCACATCACCTCGTGGCCTGGGTTTGCCCGTCACGAGGATCTGGGGGAGGGGACTCAATGGGAGGCCCTTGGAGCCTCTTCCAGCGCTGGCTCTGAACCAGAATCCAGAGGAGGCCATGGTCAGAGGCAGGGGTGGACTCAGAACCATACAGGGATGCTTCATCCATCCAGAAAGTCGGAAATGGGGCTCCCGGGTCCCTCCCTGTGGCACTCTGCCTGTCCCAGCAATGGACCGAGACAGCCTAGACACGCCTCCCGGCTGCTGCTGGCGCAGTCTGTTCCCACCTCTGCCTCTGTCCCAGGCCAAAAGCTCTTCATCTGACTCTGCCCCTGGGAAGGAGGTGTCCCATGTCCCACTGCACACAGGGCCTGCTGCCCCACATACACACAAGTAATACCTGTTAAACAGATAAATGGGAAGACCGCATGGGGAGGGCAGGCCCTGGGTGCAGGCTCAGGACTCCTGAGACCCTGGGCTTTCTCCTCTGGCCACCTGGGGCATGGGGTAGCCCAGTCTGGATGAGCAGAGTCCTGGGTCACCTGGAGCAGCCCTGTCCAGGATGAAAGTGGGCATATACGTGACCCAGCAAGCAGGGACAGGCAGGCCTCTGGTCCCCAGAGACTTGGAAGCCACACCTTATGGCTAGAGACTTGTAGGGGCTGGATGTTCTGGGGTCCCAGGAGCCCTGCCAGCAGGGCAACATAACTTTCTGAGCCAGGAGGTTTGGGACTCTTGGCTCCAAGCTAACACTAAAAGTACACCGATGTATTAGTCACTTTCCCTTTGCTAGGACAAAAACACCGCCCATAACTCAAAGGAGGAGAAGTTCGTGGTTCCGTGGCTCGTGGTTTCAGAGGGTTCAGTCCCCGTCTGGCTGGCTCCAAGGCAGAATGGCATGGGGTAGGGCCTGGCAGAGGAGAGTTGCTCAACACGTTGCAGCCAGGAAGCAGAGAGAGGAAGACAGGAGGACCAGAAGGCCTTCCTGTCGTGCCCCTAGTTATCCATCTCCTCCAACCGGGCCTCACTCCCTAACAGCAGATTTGACCATGAACTCATCAGTGGGTGAATCAACTTATGATCCGATCACCTTTGAAAAACCCCACCTCTGAGCACATGGGACTTTCGGGGGGCACCATAGATCTAAACCATGACAGCCGAGGACCAGCCATATAAGTTAAAGGCTCCCTTCTGGGCGGATCCAGCCCTGCAGGAGGAGCACACTGAGGCAATTACAAAATGCACCCCTTCTGCGTGTAGTCCAGGCCAAGAGCTCAGCTTGGCAGGCTGAATCTCAGTCCCCCTTTGCCTCTGGTTGGATTCCTTTGTTCAGTGAAAAACCTGTACCACTGTACACAGCAATCCTATTCAGTCCCTTTTCACCCTGGGCCATAGGACCTGAGGTGAGCTTAAGACCCCCACCCTGGCTCAAGCAAGATGGATTTCTTGGGGCTCAGACTCTGAAAGACTCTTCTCTCAGTAACTTAGGGGTGCCGCCAGGTCGGGGGAACTGCCCACTCACCATGCCCCTGCCTTTCGACCTCATCTACACTGACTACCACGGCCTGCAGCAGATGAAGCAGCACATGGGACTGTCCTTCAAGAAGTACCGGTGAGTGGGTACGGGAGGGCGGTGGTGTGGAGCAGGAGCCTGGACCACTGTAGGCCAGCGTAGAAGCCCCTTCCCACGCCCTGCCCCATGTCTGGGGCCCCAGGATGCAGAAGGGCATTGCCTCTGTTCCCCTGCCTCTGTCCCCTAACCATTTCCCATCCACCCAGGAGAGGCACCCCCTTTGTCCCTCTGCTCCGTCCCTTAAGGCTGGGGGTGGAGGTCAGGGGTAACCTGCGTGGACGGGTCAGAGCTGCGGCGAGAGGAACCGGTGAGCCGGGGAGGGTGGAGGAGTGAGGTCTGGGCCAGGCAGGTGCCACCTCTCCCTGTCTCTGCAGCCAGGATGCAGACTTTAATTCAGTGCAGGGAGCACTTCTATTTATTACATTTACTTCTGTCCCGTTGACTAGCCCACATGATTTTATTAGAGAAAAAAAAGTGACGGGCAGCGTTATTGCTTTTATTATTAATGCGTGTTCTCTATGCACCCAGCGCTCTCCTCCTCCTCCCTGGCCCCTTCGCCCAGGGAATATTGCTGACCTCAGCACTCTGCTGTGGATTCTGGGTCACCAGAGAGGAGCTGGGGCTAGGAGCTTCTTGGGGGGGGCGTCGTCGGCCTTTTAGCGCTTTTCTTCAGGGGCCACTCCCAGGATGGGAAGAACAGTGGGGAGATTCTGCAGCTGTGGTGTCAGAGCAGACCTGGCCCGGGGGTTGGCTGATCCTTTGGGCTTTGAACTTGAAGCTTGTCTGACAGGCAGAGAGCTCTGTCCACCCCAGCAGCAAACTTGCTGGAGTCTCAGGGCACTGCAGTCTCAAACAGGGCCACTCATGCCTGGGACCCACGGGTGGTTGCTGCCCACCCAGAAAAGTGCAAACCCCAAATCCTACACGTGACCTGTGGGCAGTGGGGATCCCCAACCCCCACCCCAAGCAGCTCCTCCATTCCCCAGCTAACAGCTTCTGAGCTCCCATGGTGGGGTCAGGAGCTGCCAAGAGCCCCGAGACAGATGGGGATGCTGACGCAGAGAGGTTAGGGAATTGGCTGAGGTCACACAATTCCCCAGGCCCTAGCAGCGCATGCACGCAAGGCACTACCCTGACCCAGCCACCTGCGGGGTACAGGGACACACAGAGGCATGACCCTGGTTCTGGGTCCCTGGGGGTGGGGGTAGGTGCCGAATCAGGGTCATTGACACCTTCGGGACGGAACCTGCATATAACCACGAGGAGTACGCCACGCTGCACGGATACCGGACCAACTGGGGCTACTGGAACCTCAACCCCAAGCAGTTTATGACCATGTTCCGTGAGTGGCGGCGCCTGGGGCCGTGGCGGGGGCGGGCTCCGGGCTGTCCTCTCACCCTCGTCCTCCTATGAGTGTGGAGAGTGGGCCAGGCCCCGCCTTCTCCCTCTGGCAGGCGGGGCCCGGGAGGGAGCCCTGGGGTCGGGGCGCAGAGTCAGGGCCTCAGAGGGGCCTGGAAACTTCTCCGGGCAGGGGAACAGGAAGCCTGTTCCAAGCAGAGGGGGCAGGTGTGTTCGGATGGAGGTGCTAAGAAACAAAAGGTTCTGGCAACGCAGGAGGCTGAAAGTTAAGAGCTGGAGGAGAGCATGTTCTCGCCTTTTCTTTTTTCCTTCCCGACACTAGAGATTCAACCCAGGGCCTTCCCCCGACCTACCGCCCCAGCCCCTTATCTAGTTTTAATTTTGAAACAGGGTCTCACTAAGTTGCCCAGGCTGGGCTCCAATCCTCCTGCCCCAGCCGCCCGGAGTGCTGGGATTTTAGGCGTGGGCCAAGACTCTGGGCTTCACTATTTCCGGTGGGATCCTCAGTAGGCATTCACACGGACCGACCCTATTAGGTACGGTGGGCTGAAAATTATGGATCCTTTCGTGGCTGTTCTCCGGCTCGGGCGCAGGGCCCGCCCTTCAGGGCCCAGTTTTGCCGAGCCGAGTCCCCTCCTCCGTCCTGCCTGCTCTGCCGTTTAGCCTGGCCCTTGCTGGAAGAGTATCAGCTGTCACTTTTTATTGTTGTCAATTCTGCTGGCCCCAGTGGCATCTTGCACGTCTAATTTGCTGCTCTTTGAAGGCTGCGGGCCAGAAAGCCAGATAAGCACTCTTGTTAGGACTGTATCTAAATTAAGAGCAAAATAGATTCCAGGCGAAGTCCTGAGGGGGCTTGCTGGTGAGTAACGTGAACGATCTTTATTTAGCCTGTCAAATTTGTGGTGTTTCTTTTGGGTGCTCATCTTTGCGCGTGCGAGTCTTGTTCTCCAGGTTCTGGGCTGCATGGGGAAAGGGTGTGATTTCTGAAGAAATGAGTAACAGCTTGATTGCGTCCGAGAAGGGCGCTATGGTGGAGTCCAGAGGAAGAAACAGGCCCGGAGAGGTAGAGGGACCTGCTTGAGATCACACAGCTCGGTGGGCACCAGACTCTTTCCTCAGTGCCCTGCTATGGAAAGAGTTGTTTGCATAGGGCGTCCCAGGGAACAGACTTCTGGAGGGAATGCAAGTGTGGGCGAGGGTTGGAGATGCCCAGGAAGGGGAAGAGGTGCAGAGCTGCAGTCTGCTAAGAAAGGAAGCAGCAGGAACTGGTGAGAGGGTCCTGAGGGATCAGGGATCAAGGAGTGGAGTGTTCTAGGGAAAGTCTTGCTTACATTTGGGGTCCATTCTGGGTTCTTGAGCCAGAGCATGCTGTGGAGAAAATATTTTACTGAGGTATATTCACCTAGGAAGTTACAGATGGCCCGAGGGGGTGGTAGAGAATGGAGAAGTAGAAGATGCGTTAAGAGGATTCTGCAATAACCTACACTGAGAAAATGAGGGGCTGTCCCAGGGTAGAGTCCACTGGATGGAGAGTTCTACATCTGGCAAACTTCTACTCATCCTGCAAAGCCCCAAGTCTCTTCTTTTTACTCTTGCTTTCACTGTCCCCCTCATCACCTATTCCAAGCAGAGTCTATTGACTCCAAACTTTTATTTTCCTAATTTAAAAACTGAACTCTACAGAAGCATATATTGAAGTGTGATAGTTATTTGCTTATGCATTTATTTCCGCTGATGGATTATGAACCACTTTAAAAGGGGGGTATTAATTAATTGATCGTATTCTCTCTGGAGTTCTTATGAATTGATTAAATAAATTCAAGAAAGGGGACAAAAAAGAGGAGAGATTCTCGCCAGTTCAAAAGACTTCCCGTCAGGCTGGGAGTGGTGGTGCACACTTGTAGCCCCAGCATTCAGGAGGCTGAGGCAGGAGGATCACAGTGAGTTCGAGGCCAGCCTGAACTACATATCAAGACCCTGTCTCAAAAAACAAAACAAAACAAAACAAAAGGACTCTGAGTCTGAGAGGGTCTTCCGAGCCCTGTTCTGTCCTCATCTGGATGGTTGTCTGTCCTAGCTCAATAACTAGGGCCCCTGCTTCTCGGGCCTTAACCTGGCCCTGCCCCAAGGAACACTTTGCTTAATGTCCCTGTTAATGTCCTCCCCTGTCTCACTCTCACTACCTGAGTGAGCTGTGTTCTGAGCCTGTCCTTTCAGGCGGCTCTAGAGGAGAGGTGGTTTTGTTTCATGCAGTCAGCAAAGGTCAGATTTTCAGACCCAGAAATCTGGGGCTCTCTGGTCAGTTTGACCGGAAGCCCTCTCCTTTGTAAGATGCCCGGATGTTAGGACTTCCCGTGCGCTTCCGGGATGAGGGTCCGGGAGACACCACATGAAGCCTCCATGTTCCACGAACCTGGATATCCCAATTTGAGAATAGTTGAAATGGAGAAATCCAGAGTGTGCTTTGGACCTCCCCACTGGCCTGAGCCTCTTCCACCTAGGGACAGCAGAGTAAATTTAATTCGATTGTACAACATTTTATTCAAGGTCTTAGCGCGTGGAAGGGAGGGATCGTGCCTTATAAGTGTATGGCCCTCACTCGTTGGCCTGGGGGTGGGGCTCTGCCCCCCCAAGTCTCATGCGGAAGTCCCAGTGAGATCTCAGCTTTAACTGAGATAGTGGGCGAGGCAGTCAGGGAGGGCTCAGAGACCACAGAGGCTTCTGGGAGAAGAATACAGGGGAGTGGGGCCATGACTCTGATAGGATTCTGTCATCCCAGAACAGGGAGGAGGGCAGTGCAGGCAAGCGCAAGAGTTCAGAGGTGGGAAAATGGCGCATCCGTGTGGTATCCATGCAGTCATCCATGGGGCTTATATCCTGACAATAATAAACGTACAAATGAATATGTAATATAACATCTGGTCAGAGATTGTCGTGCTAAAAATAAAGCAGGGTGGGGGGACAAGGAGCAAACGGGTCTGGAGAGATTGCCCCTCCCCAGCAGGGCCACTTGGGAGCAGACTATCAGGAGAGGGGGTGCACCTCTGCAGGCCGGGAGACCGGGCAAGGGACACCTCCAAGGGGGGATGGGCAGAGCCAGGGACCCTTGTGCAGAGGAGGTAGCTGGAAGGACCTAGAAGGGACGGATGGCTCTGGAAGAAAGACTGTGCCAAGGACACCGCAGGTGGAGGGAGGCGCCTGTCCCAGTGGCCAGGCCAGAGGCAGGCGTGGCCTGGCTGGGTCGCTGGGGGCCCTGGGCCTCCGTTTCCTCATCTGAAAATGGGGGGTGGTGGCTAGATGGCTTCTGAGATCTCTGCTCCACGCTCTGTAACACTGTCTGGAAAGAGGTGCCCAGGATAAGGCAGGCATGACCTTGTCCTCGCCAGACCCCTACTTCCCCCTTCCCTTCCCCACCCTGCCCAGTGAGGAAACCTCTGGACAGAGCCAGCCCGGGGAGACTTGGGCGAGTCCTTGGCTGTCTGGTAACACCCTTCCCTCTACGTGGTCGGGCTGCAGCTCACACCCCGGACAACTCCTTCATGGGCTTCGTGTCCGAGGAGCTCAACGAGACGGAGAAGCAGCTCATCAAAGGCGGCAAAGCCAGCAACATGGCCGTAGTGTACGGCAAGGAGGCGAGTATCTGGAAGGTGAGCGCGGGCACGCCCACCGCCGAGCCGGCCACGCCCACTGCTGAGTAGCCACACCCATGCGGGTATTGGTGCCGCCCCTGCAGGCCAGGTCAGGCCCGCCGATTTATTGACCACACTCATGTCGGCAATCCCACGCCCAATGCAGTGAGGGCCCGCCCATGCTGGCTCTGGCCACGCCCTCTGCCGTGCAGGGCTCTCCCAAGGCCCTACTGGTTGTGCTTGAAGGACCAGGTACTGGTTCCCTGCACCGAGTACCTGGTAGCTCCTCCTAGACCTCAGCGCCCATCCACCACCGCCAGCGCTAAATGAAAAAACGTCTCCCACTAAATGGCTCAGGGCTAAAAGTCCCTGTCGTTTAAAAGCCACCCATCCTGCGGGCTGACTTGTCCCCTGGTCTGCCCCCAAGTCGTTTGCAATAAACTCAGGTGATTCCTTTATCCAGGGCTATGAGTAAATCACCCCACCCCCGAAGGAATCAATAAGCAATATAAGGCCCTACACACACAGCGTGAGAGGATGTAGGCGGGTGTGAGGACTCTAGGATGAGAGGCAGTGAGAGCTTTAGAGGTTAGAATCCCGCGTTCAGGGCTGGCGCCCCAGGGAGGAGCTGCGTGTACAGGAGGGGGATTGTCTGCTGCCTGGACACTAACCTACTCTCTCTCCTCTGTCCCCTGTGCTCCGTGGTGATGAGGCAGCTCCAGGTATGGAAACTGACCACAGGCAGTGGCTAGGGCTGGGAGGGCGGAGCTGGACAGGTTAGGGACGAAGGCAGGCGGCAGGAGGTGAAGGCTAACGGGGAAGTTGCCGGAGATGGAAAAGTGCTAGCAGCACCTGTACGAGCCCACCCCACTTTATCTGACTTATTATACTGATGTTATTTAAGTGGTGGACCCAAAAACTATAGCATGTGTCCTTGCCTTACCAAAGTCTAATTGTAAACGAATACTCTTACTTTACTAAGAAAAGAAACTAAACCCTGGAAGCTGAGATAGGAGGATGGAAAGCTTTGAGTCCAGCCTGGGCAAGTGAGTTGTTAGAACTGCCCTGGGGAAAAACTGCACCTCCAAAGTTAGGACCCCTCTGTGCTGGTGAGAGGAAGTGGACCAGGGACGGGAGGAAGGACAGGATCGCAGCTATGAGTTAAGAAACAGCAGTGTAGCTGGCTGTGGTGGTTCACACCTATAATCCCAGCACTCTGGGAGGCTGAGGCAGGAGGATTGAAAGTTCAAACCCAGCCTGAGAAGCTCGGTGACTTAGAGAGACCCTGTCTCTAAATAAAAAATAGAAAAAGGGACTGGGGATATAGCTCAGTGTGAAGGCCTGGGTTCAATCCACAGTACCCTCCATGAGAAGAAAAGAAACTAAAAATATTTTATTTCACCTCTCCCCCATGGAAATGCTTTTATTACATTTTACTTCTCTATATTTATTTTACACCCTGCAGTATGTTACAGTTATTTATTTAGATTTATCCATCTCTTTCCTTTAAGCTGCTCTGTGTTCTACTTCTATCTCTGAGATTCTGTCTGGGATCATTACCTGTCTACATAAAGAACACCTGTAGCTTGGGTTAGCTGTGCTTTTGATTTTCTAAAAATACCATTATTTCACCTTGATTCTCGAGGAAATATTTGCCATCTACAGGATTCTAGCTTGGTGGTTGCTTTCTCTCATCATGGAAAGAATCTGCTGTCTTCTGGCTTCTGTCATTACAAGGTGGCAGTTTTACTATATGCATAGATGTGGTTTTTTAAAAAAAAACTTATATGGAGTTTGCAGGTTTTTTCAAACCTGTGGTTTGATAGCTCACTAGTTTTATAAAATTCTCTGAATATTGCTTCTATCCCAATCTCTCTCTCTCTCTCTCTCTTGTTTCTGGGACTCCATTTATCCACACACAGCAGATCTCCATGGTTCCCTCTTGCTTTCTTACATTCTCTGCTGTAATTTTCATCTTTCAGTTTCTCTGTGCTTGATTCTGGTGTTTTTTCACCAAATAAGTTCTTTTACTGCTAATTCTATCCATTTAATTCTTTTTTTTTTTTTTTTTTTTTTTTTTTTTTTTTTTTTTTTTTTTTTTTTTTTTTTTTTTTTGGCACCTGGGATTGAACTCGGGTCCTTGTGCTTGCAAGGCAGGCCACCGAACCACTGAGCTAAATCCCCGGCCCTATCCATTTAATTCTTAATTTCAGTCATTACATTTTTATTTCTAGGATTTCTGTTTGGTTTCCAATCTTCCTTCTCTCTGACTGTATGCAGCATATTTAGCTTGAAATCTGGGTCTGGTGGCTCTGGAAACTGGCTCTCTGTTCCCTTGGGTTTTAATTGTGAAATCTATTCTTTTCATGTACTCAGGTTTCTTGTCTGAATAGTGATTTTGGTGCTGTATCCGGGGCATTTTTGTGTAACCCAAGACCAAAAATATTTTCTCCCATATTTTTCTTCTGTAAATTTCACAGTTTTAAGCATTGTATCTGAGTCCATTTTGAATTAACTTTTACATATAATATGAAGAATCAAGTTCTGCTTCCTCTCCCTTCCACTTAATATTGGTCCCTACTGGGTTCCCTTGGAAAGAAAACTGTTGCATTTCTTTCTTCCTCCCTCCCCACCTTTCGCACCCTCTTTTCCACATGGATTTTCCAGGGTTCCTTAACCATGTGTCAGAAAGACCATCCTTCCTTTTCTCCACAGAAATGTGCACCTTTGTCAAGAATCGACTGGACACACATGTGAGGGTCTATTTCAGGACTCTCTATGGTTCCATTGATCTGTTCATCTTCTTGCTGCCAATACCACACTGTCTTGATTACTGTAACTCTGTGATAAGTCTTGCAAGCAGGCAATAGGCCTGCTAACTTTCAAAGTTGTTTTGTCTATTCTAGGCCCTTGACATTTACAAATGAGCTTCAAATCAGCTTGTTAATTTCTACCAAAAAAGCCTGCTGGGATTTTGATTAGAATCTCATTGGTTATTTTATTTTATTTTATTTTATTTTAGTTCTGGAAAATGAATATGAAAAACTATAGAAATAATCTGGGTCAAGGATGATGCTACTTTCTTTTAGAGAAGATTTGCTTTTACTCTTGGCTTGTGGCTGGGGACCCTCACCGTCCCACATCACCTTAGTCAAGTGTAGTGACTGAGAAAACATAAACAGATATGACCTTGGTAAGGGCGGCTCTGGGTCTGACCACTTCCTTCTAGGCCTCCCATAGAGTTCCGATCCAAAGCATGGCGTTCTATCCATGTTCCCTCTCCTAGGCTGGGTAGAGAAAGGAATGGATGGGTGGCTGGGTGGCTGGATGGCTAGATGGACAATTGGATGGATGGGTGGATGGGTGGGTGGACGGGCGGGTAGACTCACGGATGGATGGACAGTTACATGGACAGACTGACAGATGGGTGGATGGATGGTGGACAGGGAGACAGATGCCTCCTTTGCTGGCTCTGCTTCCTAGCTCAGGATGAGGCCCCATTTCTTCCTCGTCTTCCCCCAGGGGAAGGAGAAGTTCCTGGCCATCCTGAACAAGTACATGGAGATCCACGGCACCGTGTACTATGAGAGCCAGCGGCCCCCCGAGGTCCCAGCCTTCGTGAAGAACCACGGCCTCCTGCCACAGCCTGAGTTCCAGCAGCTGCTTCGCAAAGCCAAAGTGAGCCCCGCCCTGGCACACACACCTGGCCAGAGCCCAGGGCCAGAGGTGGCTGCCCCGTGGGCAGGGAGGCTGTACAGGGAGGGGCCGGCAGGACCAGCGGGGCCACACGGGGTTGGGGAGAGCAGTTACCTGCCCTGCTGCCCCATCAGTAGCAGTGCTGCGCAATGGGCTTCTGAGCCAGGCTGGACTCGGGAGCTATGGTAGCACAGGCCCAGGGGTCGGCGTGGAGTTGTGGGGCTGATCCCCCCACAGCAGCAGCTGGCGCAGTGGGCACAGCCCTGCTGGCCATGGAGTCTCAGCTGAGGACAGAGGTGCTCCAGCCCGCATCCGGGCCCTCCCAGTTCTCCTCAAAGCTTCCCTCCTCAGTCTCTGGGTGTGCGCGCTTGCATGTGTGTTGGGAACGCAGAGGATAGGCTTGTGCAGTGAAAAACCTGAACATCTTCACCCGCAGGCCCTAGGTTCAGAGCTTTTTCTTAGCACCAGCCAGGCACCAGCCCCGTGTGCACGCCTAGCACCCGAATGCATGTTTTTAGGATGTGAGTGGAGTTCTTTTGAGGCCACCTGCAGTGCCAGTCTGCAGCCTTCTGTGCTGGGACTCCCCGCCACTTTCCCCTTCCCCTCCTGACTCAGCCCAAAGAGGGAGAAGAGGCCATCAGTGGTACCGAACCGGACCCTCTCATTGCATGAGCCCGGGAGGGAAGGGCTTGCTCTTCTGGGCTCCTTACTGTCTGCTGCTTCCTGCAAATGCCCCATCCCTCTTCTTGCCCTGGCCACCTGGGGCTCCTGGGCCATGCAGCCCAGCCTGTGCTGACCATTGTGCAACCCCACCGCTTCAGCTCTTCATAGGGTTTGGCTTCCCCTACGAGGGCCCGGCGCCGCTGGAGGCCATTGCCAACGGCTGCGTCTTCCTGCAGTCCCGGTTCAGCCCGCCGCACAGCTCCCTCAACCACGAGTTCTTCCGGGGCAAGCCCACCTCCAGGGAGGTGAGTTGAAGGGCTGGGCCAGCCTGGGAGGGGGACTGAGGGAGACTGGGCCCCGGGAGAGAGGGCCCAG
The DNA here is from genome assembly GCF_012274545.1 of Fukomys damarensis. Classification (NCBI taxonomy): domain Eukaryota; kingdom Metazoa; phylum Chordata; class Mammalia; order Rodentia; family Bathyergidae; genus Fukomys; species Fukomys damarensis. The sequence goes on from NW_022900935.1 coordinate 60,615,111, forward strand.
GGGAGTGCGGGGAGACACCTGGCCGCCCCTGCAGGTGTTCTCCCAGCATCCCTACGCCGAGAACTTCATCGGCAAACCCCACGTGTGGACTGTGGACTACAACAACTCAGAGGAGTTTGAGGCAGCCATCAAGACCATCATGAAAACCCAGGTGAGACCCAGACCTGGCGAGGACCACCGTGGCACATACTGAGAGGTCTTCGCTGTTGTTAGAGGATAGGACTCCTCTGCGTGAGCTCATACTTGCTCTGGGTTTGGCAGAGGAGTCTGCTCTGTCCCTGTCAAGCACAGCCCTGAGTCCCCGGGTGTGGATTACAGAGTGGAGCGGGGACCCTCCCTTGACTCCTTGGTGTGTGGATGTGGAGAGAGAATACTTTGTGCAGTGAGCAACCTGCACAACCTTGCATGGCAGCCGTGGATCCAGGATCACTTAGTGAGCACTCTGGAGAACCAGGCCTTGTGAATGCTCCTGGCACAAGTTAGGTACTAAGTAAATGACAGCCATGGAGGTTCTTTGAACCATGTGGGTCTGTAGCCTTTCAGGAGCACAACTCTAGCTCTAAGGTACAGCTCTTCAGGAGACTCTGTCAGTTGTGATTTGGCAAGACCTGAGCGTGCAGGGGAGGGGGTTGGGTCTTTCTCAGTGATTGTCGGGTGTGGGCACACTGGACAATGGAGGGCTGAGGCCTAGAAGCTCCCCTCCGTGGGAGGTGCCAGCCTGGCCTCCTACAATGTCCTGGTTCAGCCACTCCTTGCCCGGAGGGCTGAGCTGGGAGCTGTCCTGGAGAAGCCGGACCTGGGTATCTCCTGCAGCTCCCGGGGCTCTGGCTTGTGCCCTGTCGGGGTGAGCAGGTCAGAGGCAGCTCCGAGGTGAGGCTGTGGGCGGGGCACTGACCGCATTGCACCGGAAGTGTCCACTGGGCCTGTGATGCTGGACGCTTACAAAGTGCCCGGCCCAGATGTGGACCTGGGCGGAAACGTGGCAGGATGACCGGAAGCTGTCACTCGGCCCCATCGATCTCTGGCCTGGGTGGGTGGCTTAGGTCCTGGCAAGGTGACAGGAACTTGGCTGCTGGGCCTTGGACACCTATTTGATTATAACTGGTTTACAGGTGTAGACTGGACTACAGGTTCAGGTGTTGGGGAGGCAGCCTCAGGAACAGGCTAAGAGGAGAACAGAGCTGGGGGTGACTGATTCATTTCCTGCTGGGAAATGAGAGTCCCAGTACCCTAAACCCCAGCGGGGCACTGCTCAGGGGCCCCAGATGGGAGCTCCCAGCTCATACCCTCCTGTGGCTCCTTTTCCCCACTGCTCAGTGCACCCCTCTGCCCTGATGCCCTTTCTCCCTGGCAGAGGACAGAGGCAGGATGAGGGCACCCTGGCAGCCTGACTTCCAAGAGCAAGATGCCAAACCTGTGGGGGCTCTGTCCCCTCTGCAGACCCATGAGCTGAGGCAGGGGTTGGGGGAGGGGTGCGTATCACCCCTGCTGGACACAGAAATCAGTGACCCACTGTCCTGGGGCAGGGGCAGGGTGGCCAGGGTGGGAGGGCGTTTCTGTTCATTGTTTTCCCTTTTTATTTATTTTTGTAGGAACATCTGTTTAATTTTGTCAATTAGTTAATTAACGAATAACAATAACAAAAGAATCAAGGAACCAAAGCATGGCACGGCTGACAAGCCCAGACATTCAGGGGGCCCTGGACCAGCCCGGGGGTCCCTGAGGAGGGGCTTGCATGCAGGTCCCCTGGCTGACTGTCCCCCTAGGTCTTCTGACCACATGGGACCAGGTGTAGCCCTGGGATCTTCGTTGTGAACCAGCACCCTGGCGAATCTGAAGTCCTGTTGTGGGACTGCCAGATTCAGGACCAGCTGGCTTGGGCGGAGAGTGGGGAGGGCTGCCTGAGGGAACAGCTTGGTGAGTGGGTCCTGTGGCCTTCCAGCCTGGGCAGGGAGGAGAGGCCTGCAGCCCAGGCAAGTCCAGAGCAGGTGCCTTTGTCCCCAGGCCCCAAAGGCCCTCTGCAGACTGAGGCTGTTCAAGGTGGGAGCACAGACCACAGTGCTCTCACGTCCCGCCTCCCCTCACTGTGATGGCTGCTGCTCCCGGCAGGCCCAGCGCCTGTCAGGTCTGTGGAGACTGCTGGGGTGCACACCTGTAATGAGGCCAATGGGAGGCTCCCAGGCAGGCAGGGCAGGCGGGCTGGGATCGTCCCTTCACACGGGCCTTTGAATCGCCTTGTGCCGGGGGCTTCAAAGGCATGAGGGGGAATAATTCAGGGTTCTGTTGTCACAGAGCAGGGCAAGCGACATTTGGAGAGATCTCTCTGGGGCTTTTTACTTAAAACCTGGGTTTGAAGGTTTGTCCCTTCAAGGTCCCCAGAGGCGTCTGGTAGCACATTTCAGAGGCTGCCTGGCTTCTGTCCTGAGTGACGGGGGCCCAGCTGGGACAGCAGCTGGCTGTGGATCTCCTGGGGCCACCGACCTGGGAACACAGCGTGTTGGGAGAGAGCCGTTCTCTGCAGGCTGTGCTGGTGTGTGGGGTGTGCGTGGTGCCCCAGTGGGAATCTGGGGGCTCCAGAACTGCCCCAGGACTAAGAACTGCCCCTCACAGTGCCTGGCGAGTCAGCACTGGGACAAAGTCAGAGTCGTGGGATCCAGAAGGTGGCCAGCACCAGCTTCTATGGCAGTGGCACCTGCCGGCCCCCGAGACGTGACGTGATGGGGACGTGCCCGAGGCCCACCCCAGCCACCCTGCCTTCCCGACGTCACCCTCTGGTGAGGACGAAGTGGGCGCGAGCAGGCTCAGGCTCAACTCTTCCATTTTACCACAAGGCTAAGGTCGCCAGTTTCTAGAGTGGCCAGCAGGAAATGGCATCCCGGGGCCGGGCAAGGTGCCAACTCCACGTGGGGCCTGGGGAGGCTGCAGCTGACTCCCTCCAAGTCCAGGCTGGGTCTGCCTCTGTTCTGAGGCCAAAGCTCTTGCCCCTCTGCCTTCTGGATCAGAAGCGTCCTCCAGGGTGGCTCTGCAGGGCCCAAGTGGGAAGGTGGAACAGAAAGGGATGGTCGATTAAGAGGTTAGTCACACACTCAGCTCCCGGGTCACCTTGTCTGATTCTCCTGGCTTCTTGCGTAGACCACTGGGTCACTATTAGACATCGAGACAGACAGGGTGAGGCCTACAAGGGTCACCTCTTTCATCCAAGCAAGCGGGGAGCCATGCACAGGACACAGGCAGTGACCATTTCCTGAGGGCCCACTGTGTGCCAGGCAGTGGGTGATGGACAGGCCACAGTCCCACCCTCGGGGCACCCCAGGCTTAGGAGGCCATGACACAGGTGCTGTGTTGTACAAGGAGGGAGTCTGGATTCTGGGAGCCACGGAGGAGTGTGGTCCTGTACCGGGAGGGCAGCGCACTGTGACTGCCTGGGCTCGGGTAGGGTACTTGGGAAACGGGGGGCATTATACCCAAGAAGGGGACCGAGCACTGGGTTTATGGGGGTCAGGGACAAGGGAAGAGGCCAGGAGACAGCGGGGCCTTGTGGGTCCTGAGCCTGAGTCCCCAAGGGCCACTGCAGGGTATACTGAAGGCAGGGACTGGGCTGAGTAGAGGAGCCAGGTAGACAGAGCGATTGGATCCCTGGGGTACAAGATGCCCCCCTCGGCCCCCCAGGGCTGAGAGTGAGGGACCCCAGTGGCCGGCTCTCCTCTGCCCCACACACCTGCCTGTCTCCCCCACAGGTAGACCCCTACCTGCCCTATGAGTATACCTGTGAGGGGATGCTGGAGCGGATCCACGCCTACATTCAGCACCAGGTAGGTGGGCCTCTGGTGTCTGCCCCGGAACTTTGGGATCCTGCCCCAAACCCCATAAACCAGAGGAGGGGCCAAGCCAGCACCAGGGTCTGTGCAGACTGCACACCCAGCAGACTCCTCTGCTCCATGCCCTGTGGCTCAGAATACCTGAAAACCAGTGACTGTGGTTCAGTCCAGGAGGTGCCCAAGGACCTGCCTGCCCTCTCCTGGTAGTCCTGGCCCAGCCCTGCATGACCATGAGGGGTGCCTTCAGGCTCTGGGTCTTTGTGTGACTGGGAATGAGCTGCCTGGGCCCTGCACTTGCTGCAGCACGGTTGTGAGGCAGTGAGACTTTGGGAGAATCTGTCCCTTCACCATGGGGATGTGGAGGCTGGAGAGGGAAGGGCTCACTGGGTCATAGAATGGAGGCTTTGGGGTCAGGGCTTGCCCTGTCCAGCCAGATGTACAGGTGCCCTTCGTGACACTCACAGAAAAGGCATTTGCCAAGCCAGGCATGGTGGATCACACCTATAATCCCATCTACTCAGGAGGCTGAGGCAGGGGGATGGCAGCCTATAGACAACTTATCGAGACTGTGTTGAAGGAGAAGTAAAAAGGGCTGGGGTTGCAGCCCAGTTGTAGAGTGGCCCTGGGTCAATCCCTAGTACTCAAGTGAAAAAGGAAGGAAGGAAGGAAGGAAAGCGGGGAGGAAAGAGCAGAGGGAGAGAGGGAGGGAACTACGGGACACAGAGGAAGGGCCAGGAAAAGGAAAGGAAGAAAAGGGCAGGAAGAGAAAGGAAGGCAAGACAAGGCAGGAATACGTGGAGGATGTTTGACCCTGGAGTTGAGCCAGTGGGGCCGGCTTCACAGGAGAGCTGGCGGCCGTCTGCTCATGGGCAGGCCTCCCAGGCCTCAGACAAGAGACCCCAGGCCTGCAGTGGGGTACGCAGGATGGACACCTTGCAGACAGGCCTCAGCGCACCCTGCCTCTGCGGGCCAGCCCCAAGCCCTGCAGCCCTGACCCCCGAGCCTGTCCCTCCCCACACAGTATCTAGAGATGTGTAGTGTCCATCCGGAGGGCTGCTGCCCGAGCAAATGAAAGAGTGCGTGCAAGGCTGCCTGGTATTCAGCAAGTGCCCAACAGTGGCTCTCCCGGAACTGCAAAGCCAGACCCTCAGGTGTCACCCAGAATGCCCGCATCCCATCCCTTCCCAACACCACTCTCCTCCTGCCAGGACTTCTGTGCAGCCCCAGGCCCCACCCTACCAGGTGCCCACGCAGCCCAGAGCCCCTTTGTCCTGGCCCCCAACGCCACCCACCTGGAATGGGCTCGCAACGCCAGCTTGGCCCCTGGGGCCTGGCCCCCCACTCGCTCCCTGCGGGCCTGGCTGGCCGCCCCTGGAAGGGCCTGCACCGATGCCTGCCTGGACCACGGCCTGATCTGTGAGCCTTCCTTCTTCCCCTTCCTCAACAGCCGGGACGCCTTCCTCAAGTGAGTGCGGTCCCCATTACCCCACCTGCCCGGGTGCCCAGAGCTGCCCACCCCAGCCCCAGCTGCTCTGCCACGGCTGGGGGACCTCCTGCTTCCTGGTCCTTCAGCGACTCTGGGGCGTGTCCCTGTCCTCCCGCTACACTCTTGGCAGAGCCCAAACCACCCAGTCCTGCCCTCCCCTGCCCTGCCCCGCACCCCGCCTGTGTGTTCACCTTCTTGGTGTAGACTGTGAAAGCCGCCCTCCTGCTGGGCCAGCTGGGACCCCAGCCCCTCTTCCCAGGCCGGTCCCCTGTTCTGCAAGTCCTCAGACAGGCACACCAGGAGCTGCAGCCTGCCTCTTCCCCCTTCAGGGGGAGGGGAGGGGCGGCATGCCAGGCCCACAGGGGTGACAGCACCGCTGGTGCCCATGCAGGCTGCAGGTGCCCTGTGACAGCACAGAGTGGGAGATGCACCACCTGTACCCAGCCCTGGCGCAGCCTGGCCAGGAGTGCTACTTGCAGAAGGAGCCCCTCCTCTTCAGCTGTGCCGGTGCCAGCACCAAGTACCAGCGGCTCTGCCCGTGCCGCGACTTCCGCAAGGGCCAGGTGGCCTTGTGCCAGGGCTGCCTGTGAGATCCCGGAAGCCACACTGCCTGGCGCCCAGGCCAGCCTGCCATGCGGGAGAAAGCACCAGCAGATTCCCGGGTCCGACCACCCAAGCGTGCACCGCGACGCCTCTAGCTGGAGCTTCCTTCCAGGGCCAGGAAGTGGGCAGAGGAGAGCCGAGCCCAGGGTTGGGAGGCAGCGACCTCCAGCCCAGGACCCCGCATGGGCAGCTCCTTGTTCTCACCTCGGATGCACAGCCCAGCAGCAAAGGGTCGGAGTCCCTTTGCTTTGTTCAAGGCGAGCTTGGAACCACATAGAGAAAGGGCCGGGGCCTCCTCATCTGCAGGATGGGGAGCAGCACCATGGTGCCCTGGGCCCCACTGCAGGGCCCAGGAATGGAGCCTGGGCCACACTCGCTTTTCAGGGTGCCCTCTTCCTGAGAGGGCAGCCACGCACACGGGACCAGCTGTGTCCCTCTGGAACGGATTAGGGGATGGACGGAGGGGCAGAGGTGACCCTGCCATGCCTCCTTGGCCCCATCCTGCCCTCCCTTTGTCCCTCCTGATTTCCCCATCCCTCCTCTCTGCGCTTGGACCCCTCCCGCGTCCGGCTGGACTGTCTCTCTCCTGCCTGTTCCAACGCCCTTCTCTTCCGGCATCTCTCAGAACCCATCCTGCCAAGACCTGCAATTGCGGATGCTGGGTTTGTCTGTGCAGCCTCAGTCCCTCTCCCCCAACCCCCAAGGCCAGTTTCCACCCTCTGACTACAGGTTCCGGGGCCCCTCCACCCACACCCAGAGCCCTGTCTGATTCCATGGGTCAGGCCTGCAGAAACACTCCCACCCCTGCTTGGTGAGGCCGGGCCTGACCCTCAGCCCTCCCAGGGAGGCCGAGGGCCCGGAGCTGGGCCCTGCCGTGGGGCTGAAGGTACACAGATCCCTTGCTGGCCTGGCGGGTGGCCGCTGCCCCCACGGAGCCCTCAGCTGCAGGAAACAGCAGCTCCCACGTACCTGACCTGTCGGGGGAAAGCAATAGAGACACTCATTTCTCTTTCTCTCTCTCTTTTTTTTTAAAGATTTATTTCTTGAAATAATAAATATTTTATTGGGATGTGAGATGCAGAAGAACCATGCTATCCTCGTCTTTTCCTGGGCCCCCAGGGCTTGCCCAGTGTGGGGGAGGTGGATGTCCAGGACCCCCAGACCTTGTCTGCGTCCCTCGGAGCCCACAGTGCTGAGGCTGTGAAGCTCGGGGCCGCCCAAGGGGAGTCCTGCAGGAGCCAGAGACCTGGGCACCCTCTCAGTGCTCGGCACCGAGGCCATGGGCGACGTGCTATTCACTGTCCGGTGTGTGCCGAGCAGTCGTGCCCTCCTCAGGCTGCCCTCCCTCTGCTGCCCTCCAGTGGGGACACAAACTCACTTTTTGGTAAAAGCCCAGGCTTGATGACCAGGAGTGGCTAACGTTTGCTAGCATTTGTTGAGGCTCACTATGCTGCAGGCTCCGGGCTGGGGTTGTGCCACACAAGTTGTCCTTTTCTGTGCTCAGCCATTGTACCAGGTGAGTACCTGTCATATCCCCATTTTACAGTTGAGACAACAGAGGCACAGAGAGTTTAAGTAACTTGCTCAAGGTCACAGCCTATAAGCAGGGAGCCAGGGTTTGCTGTGAATTGGGGGCCACTGCGAAGTTGCTCAGAGGAGCAGACAATCTACAAGAGCCACGTGGCCGTCAGCGTGGGTTTACGGTTTTACATGGCACTGTATTTGACGCTGTGTAATTGGAGGCTTCTGTCCAGCCAGGGCTCCGCAGCTGCAGGCAGTTTTGGCCCCATTGGCACTGTGCTGAGATGTACTTGATTGTCGCTAGCTGGGGTGGGGGTTGCCCAGTGGATGGCACCCAGGGCTGTGGGTCAGCAACTCACAATGCACAAGGATGGACCCCGGCTCTGGGAATGAGCCGGCCCAACGTACCAGCGGTGCTGAGACTGCTCCAGCCAGCAGGGCCACACCCTGGTATCTCTGGGCAGCTCTGACGGGGGCTGGGAGTGGGATCTGAGTCTCTGAGACGCTCCCAGGGGCCTGGGCTCCACACTTTGGGACCTCCTGGAACAGACCGAGTAAGTACGCCTAGGTGTGGCCCACAGAGGTGGCACCATCTGTTTTTGGACAGATTAAATTCACAGTTGGCACCAACTCTGCCGGCCTTTAATGTCCTGGTACACAATGCCAGGTGAGAGGCCTCATGCAATCCAACCTGCTCACAGAGATCAAAGCCGTCATGTGTCACCGGAGCTGCCTGGGCCTCAGAAGTCCACCTGTGCCCCCACTCGGTGGGTGGAGGCCTTAGCCACAGCACACAGGCAGAGGGAGCCCAGGCCCGGGTCCCTCTTGGTCCGCATCTCCCTCTGAGCCTAACAGAGCCGGAAGGAAGCAGAGCAAACCCAAGCCTTTGCCGTGATCCTGTCTAGCAGGAACGCGGTTGGCGGGTGGGAAGCTTAGGAGCCAGGCCGAAGCCTTCTTTTAAAAATGGCGCCTATTCCTTTCAACAGACTTTGTTCTTTTGAGCAGTTTTAGGTATCCAGCAGTCGAAAGGAAGAGCTTTCCCATACAGCCCGGCCCCATCTTTGCTCAGCCTCTCTCTGCCACCCACATCGACCACAGCGGCACATTTGTCGCAATCTGCAGAACTTCCCTGGCACATTCGATGCCCACAGTTTGCAGGAGGGGCCCCTCGTGGTGTGGCACTTTCTACCGGTGTGGACAGATGCTGACTGACGTGTTCTGCCGTTATAACGTCACAGAGTAGCTTCACCGCCCCGGCGACCCCCTGTGCTCTGTGTGTCCCTCCCAGCGAACCCTTGCTCTTCTGGCCTTCTCCATAGCTTGGCTTTTTTTCCAGAGTGTCTTAAAGCTGGAATCACACAGTACATGGCCCTTTCAGTCCAGCTTCCTTCACGAAGCTTCAGGCCTCTGAGTCTCCTCCAGGTCCTTTCACGGTTTGGCAGCTCTGCTCCTTTTTGGTGCTTAGTAATATTCTATCTCTGGAACCACTTTGGAATCCATCTACCTACTGGAGGGCATTTGGTTGCTTCCACATTTGGGCAACTGTAAATACCACTGCTACAAACGTTGTGTGCGGGCCTTCGGGCAGACAGAAGTTTCCCGCTCATTTGGATAAATACCAAGGTGCACTATCGTAGGGCATATAGTTAGGATGGGTTTTGTTTCGTGAAAACTGCCAGGCTGTGGCTGTACCATCTGGCATTTTCCACCAGCATGAAATGAGCTGAGGGTCAGCATCCGGTGTGACCACTGCTGCATTCTGGCCATTCTTGTAGGTGTGAAGTGATTGCTCTGGTCTACATTTCCCTGGTGACACAGGATGTATAGCATCGTGTCACATCTGTGTCTTCTTTGGTGAGATGTCCGGGTCTTTGGCCCATTTTTACTTTGGGCTGTATTCTTACTGTGGGGTTTTAAGAGTGCTTTGTTTCACAGCCCCCTTCTGAATCCTGTCTGGAACTCTAATGGGGTGGTGGGACACCTAGTAGCAGGAAGACATGAACTTGGACACTGGAAAGAACTTGTGGCCTAGATGCGGGACCACACACTTGTGCCTGGGGACCTGTAGGATCCACAGCCCTTTCTGCCTAAGCCGCATCTGTTTATCCCTTCTTCAGCTCCCCACCCCAGAGCGGAAGAAACAACAGGTATGGGGTGGCCTCACCACCTCTTCCAGGCCACTTCACCTGCCTGTCTACAGGTGGGGACACAGGGTCATGGGTTGAATTGAGTCCCCCATAAGGGATCTACTGAGTCCCAACCTGGTGCATAGGGTCTTGGAGGATGTACTCACTTTGAGATAAAGTCACCCTGGATTAGAATGGCCCTAAATCCAATGACTGGTGTCATTAGAAGAGGAAAAGACAAACACACCAAGAAGAAATCCAGTGACCACAGGGGTAGAGATTGGAGTGATACAGCTGCAACCCAGGGGGCACCAAGGCCGGACCGCAGCCGCCTCTCAGGACCCTGCAGAGGGAGAGCAGCCTGCCTAGGGAGCCTCTGGCCTCCAGAACTGAGAGAACACATCGCTCTTGTTTTGTTTTGTTTTGTTTTACATCGCTCTTGTTTTAAGCCACATTTATTACCACAGCCACAGGAAACAAATACAGAAGGGGTTGAGGTAACTGCCAGCCCCAAAGGCAGAGCTGGCCAGCCTCAGAGTGAAAGTCTGGCGGACCCTTGTGCAAGCTGTTGGCCCCTGCAGGCAAGTGGGATTGATCTTTTCTCAGAAAAGCAGATGCCTACTCAATAAAAGCCCCACAGAATGAAAGAAAGCTGGGCCCAGGGATCTAGGCTCCCACCCCAAATAGGCACCCACAGCACAGACCCTTAGGGCGCCTGGGACCAGAACGCAGGTGATCCCAGCAGGAGCAGGGTCAGTCCTTTAGCCTGGCCTCCCAGGCTGATTCCGTGTTCTTCTAGATCTGAGCCCACCCTGCTAAAAATACCCCAGGCCCTGACTTCCGCATCTATATAAATATTGGGCCCAGGAGCCCCGGGACTCTGGTGGCGGAGCAGCTGGCTGCCTCTGGTGCTGGGTGTGGGGTAGCAGAGTCTTGTGCCCACGTGGACAACCAGCCACATCTTCCTTCAAGACTTGCTGGGGTGTTCTCTAGCTTGGGACACTGTACCTGGGGCGGGGGATTGGGCATTTGGCTGTAGAGAAGAGGGTCTGGCTGGGGATGCCGTTTTTTTGAGGCTCCCAGACACTGTGTGCCCCTGCCCTGCATCCCCTTGCTCCCTCAGAATCCCTCCCCTTGACCCACCCACCACAGGTCCTCCCGGGCAGGAGGGAGAGGAGGTAGAGACTGTGGATTCCTCAGCAGCTTTAGTGTCCCCCCAGCTTGCTACCCATCTGTTTCCTCTCCCTATCAGGCATTCATTCAACAAACATCCAGCAGCACACACACTTGGTGAGTGAGACAGCAGGGGGGGAAACAGTCTCCCTTCTGAGGACCGATCCTGGGAGGCTGGACACTCACAGGCCTCCTGAATCTGATGATGTTTTATTTTTCACCATTCTTTAGGCCTCTAGTGATGGTTGGTTTTAGGATAAAGGATTGCCAGGGGAACAGGGAGAGCATGACTTCTGGGGACATCTGGGGTGTCCTGCAGGAGGTGCCAGGTGAGTAGGTGCAGTGGGGGAGACCCATCTGCACTGGGTGCAGGCACCATCGAGTCTGCAGGGGCCCCAGAGACAGCTCGGATGCAATTTCCTCCTTTCCTGGGCTGGGACCCCCTCTCCTGCTGTCATCTCAACTCCAGGCTCGCTGGGCTCTGGACTCTAGAACATGGGCAGTGGACCCCGGATTCTGTAGCCTGTGGCTTCCCTGCGACCAAGGCCTTGGGAGGGTGACTTCTGAGGGTCTCTAGCCAGCAGGTGGCCTCCTGGGCCCTGTCAGTCCCCAAGTCACATGAGCCGAGTGCCCTAACACACCTCTGGTTGCCATCTCTGCCTGCTTTGGTTCTGTGTCTCAGGAGAAAATCCCACCCCCGCCAGTGAGTGCTGGGGTCTGGGTTTTTGTGCTATGCCGTCACAGCCCGGCTCACACGCTGACCAGCTGGTTCTCATCTCCAGCCTCCAGCTGCCTTTGGGTCCCTGGGGGGTCCCCTCCTTCCTGCCAGCTCAGCTCGGAGGGAGCTGCGGACTGCTGCTGGCTGTTTGTGTCGGTTTAGCTCATTTTCTGGAGTTTCATAAAGACAAGCTTTCTGGTTACCAGCTCAAAATAGGAGAACTAAGACAATGCTGTCTGTCTTCCCAGAGGTGCTCCTGTGTGGGGAGCAGCTTCTTACCTGTGACAGAGAGGAGAGCTCTGGCTGAGAACTGCACATTCTCAGCCTCGAACCAGGGCTACTCACTCTCCTAGGCACACTCCCAGCCCTTTTCAGTTTATATTTTGAGACAGGGTTTCACTAGTTTGCCCGGGATGGCCTTGATCTTGCAATCTTCCTGCCTCAGCTTCCCCAGTAGCTGGAATTACAGACATGTCCCACCACACCCAGCCTCTATTATTTTAGGAGGGCGGTGCTGGTTGGTTTGTCTGAACTACATCCCCAGTCCCAGCTCCACTGTCACTTTTTTTTTGGAGACAGATCTCACTAAATTGTTAGGTGGCCCAGGCTGGGCTTGAACTTATGATCCTCCTGTCTCAGCCTCCCAGAGTACTGGCAGATTTGTTTTTGACACTTGTCACTAGCTGTGACTCTGCACAGCTGGCATCCCTGAATTTCGTCCCATTGTCTAGTTTAAAGCAGACCGCACCTCTGTCTTAGCTTCCTGTCGCTGCTGGAATGAATGGCTACAACTTAGTGGCTTAAAATGGTAGATTTAGTATTTCACAGCTCTGGGGGTCAGAAGTCTGAAATGGGTCTCACTGGGCTGTGGGAAGGACTATGTCCTTCTGGGGACCCCTTCCTGACCCCTTCCACCCTGGGGAGGCTGCACGTGCTAGTGGACTCCTCTTCCTGCCTCCCTGCTCCGCCTCCCGGAGCCCTGTAATCACCCTGGGTCTATGTGATCTCCCTGGATCATCTCCCTATTTTAAGATCAGCTGATTAGCAAACTCAGTTCATCTGCACCCTTGACTCCCCTCTACCCCACCTCCATGGGTATTAATCGGGGCTCTCCAGCAGCAGCTGTGTCTATATATTTATGTAGATGTATATATAGACAGCTCTATATGCAGGAAGTATATTTATAAAGAAAGATTTATTTTAAGGACTCAGCTCACACAATGATGGAGACCAGCAAGTCCCAGGCTGCAGAGGGGACCTGCAGGCCTCAGACATTAGAGGAGCTGATGTGGCCCTTTAAGGCCGAAGGCATCCACTGGCAGAATTTCCTCTGGCTGGGAAGAGGTGGACCTTTTGGTCCACCCAGGCATCCTGGGTGAGGCACACCACATCACAAAGGGCAGACTGGCCTGCTCTGCTCGAGGCCGACCTGCTAAAGCATTGGTCTCTTCCACAACACCCTTGCAGGCTCCCCTCATGTAACGCTTGGTTCCTGTGCTGGAATCACAGCCCACCAAGAGGACACGTAGCCAGCTCCATATGAGTGAAGCTTCCCCGGGGAAACAGCACTGACAGGATGTAGATGTGCATATTTATGTGGGCATGTACCTGCGCTCACCTGTGTACCAAAGGAGAGTTAGAAGGAATTGGCTCCCGTGACTGTGGAAGCCAAGAAGAAGTCCCCAGATGAGGCCCTGAGGAGTCCAGGGTGTGGTTTCAGACCAGCAGAAGACTCACAGGCATAGCCTCAGCTCCAAAACCAGAGCGCTTCCGACGCCGGAAGGCTCTGTAGCTCAGTTTGAGTCTGAAGGCAGGAAAAGACCCCATCCCGGCTCCAGGCAGCGGGGCACCAGGGGTTCCCTTATTCACAGGAGTGTCTTAGTCTCTGTCTTGTTGCTGGAACAAAAATACCAACTCCTACAAGCTAAAAAAGGAGAGGTTTATCTTGGCTCACAGGTTCAGTTTGTGGTCGAGACAGGGAGAGCATGGTAGAAGGGTCCGGCGGAGGAAAACTGCTTCCGCTCCAGCCAGGACGCTGAGAGAGAAATGAGGAGCCAGGGAGGGAGGCAGAGCCTCCCAGGTCAGGCCTCAGTGACCACCTCTCAGCAGGCCCCACCTCCAACGGCACCATGCTCTTGGGGGACATTCGGCACTTTTGTCCTGGACAGGGGAGGACCGACGGTGTCACTCAGTCTATGGATTGAGTGAATCGGATCTAGACATATCCGGAGCAACATTTCACCAAATGTCTGGGAAGCCCCTGGTCCAGTCAGATGGACCTGTAAGTGGCACAGCCTCCTCTCAGGGAAGGGTTAGACCCCCATCACACACGCACTGGGGGCCGAGGGCCAGCTCCCCTGGCCTCCCAGAGATGGCGCTAGAGTTTCAGGAGTTCTGCCAGGCAGCTGGTGCATTGTGGGTATCTTCAAACTGGCCACGGTGGGCGCATTTATACCACAGGCACCGGCAAGTCCTGCAATTCGGGACTTTTCCTTGTCTGCATTTTAATTTTGCTTTGTTCTTGATGCTATGTGTACAGAGTGGCGCAGTCCTTGTACATCCCTTCCCTGGGTATAATTTACCACTCTTCAGAACACACATGTCCTTTGCCCAGGTCACTCTACCTCTGGGAATGCATCCTAGGTAAATGAAGGGGGCGGTGTGCTTATTAGAGTTGATTCGAAAAATGCAAGCTGGGAAATGGCTCAAATGTCCAGTAGCAAGGGATTGATACGTTAAGGCGCCTGTATGCCCAGGCGATGAAGTATTATATCACCATTAAAAATGAAATGGTGGCCTGGATTGTAGCTAGTGGTACAGTGCTTGCCTAGTATGTGCCAGGCTCTGGATTTGATGCCTGCACCTACAAGAGGAAGAAAAAGGAAAGGAGGAGAAGGAGGAGAGGGAATAAAAAGGAAAAATGAGAAGGAAAAGGAGGAGAAGATGGAGAGCAGGAGGAGGGGAGGGGAGAAACTGGAAGAAAACAGAAGAGGAAGCAGGAGAGGGACAAGGAGGGAAGGGGGTTATTTTTTCCTGGGGAGCAGTGTTACCAGTGTTGCCTCCTATATGCAAGGCCCTTGGCCAGGGCTCAGTGGGCATAATTCTCTTCTCTCTCCCTTCTGTTGAATGCAAGTCTCTCCACCCAGTGACGGAGGGCAAGAGTCTGCCGGTCCAGGGAGCGATTCTCCAAAGGTGGCGCTGGCCCTCCCAACCCTGCCCTGCCTGCCCTCCAGCCTCTTGCACAACCCAGAAGCCAGGCCCAGGCCCAGAAAGCCCTACTGGCCGCAACACAGGTCCCACGTGTTGGGCTTTGCCATCACAAGAGAGACAGATGCAGGCTGAGTAGGCCCCTGTCCCCCCTTGCCGCTGTTCAGGAAGATAATTAATAATCATTAATGAACAAACTGTTTTTATTGAGAATGTTTATCACAAAAGGCCTCAGGGCATGCTGCACTCCAACATAACTAACTAGAAACGGCATCTTTTAAACTCAGATTGGAAACGGAAACTGGTTCTGTCACCCAACACCAGCTCCTCGGAGTCTCTGTCTGACCCCAACTTCGCAGATGGGGCCTGGGGTGGTGAGAGCAGGGGCCTGGTCTTAGGGGTGCAGGTACAGCCAGAAAGAGAGGGATGGAAGAGGAGGCCCCAAGATGAGGGGGCTCTGAGAGCTGCGGCAGAGAGCAAGGAGGGCGTCAGATGGCGCCGGTGCCAAATGCAGACCATTTCAGGGAGCAAAGGAAGCAGGTTTTCCCCTGAGCCATTACCCTGTGCCCCTTCCCTGGAATGGTAGGAATCCATCCATCCTTCATCTCTCCAGTGTTTACTGAGAATCTATGAAGTACCAAGCACTAAGCACCTAAGTGCACAAAGTCCTAGGGACACAACTGTGCACAAAAGAAGATGCCTGGGAGAAGACAGAAGAGAAACAAATGCTTAACATGTGCTGCTGAGAAAGTACAGTGAGGGGGAGATGGGCATGTCAGGTGGAAGGTGAGTCCCTGGTGTACAAGGAGATCTGTGGAGGAGAAGCTGTTTGGGCAGAAAGCTGGAAGTGGACCAGCCAAGGGGAAGAGCATCAAGGCAGAGAGAACAGCCTGTACAAAGGCCCTGAGGTAGATGCAAGGTGGGGGAGAGAGGCTAGTGTGGGTGCACAGAGGCAGGGGTGGGGGTGGCAGAGAATAAGACTCCATCGTTTCAACAGAATCCTCAACACCAGACCTGTGCCTGGCCTTGTGCTTGACCCTTGAGGTACTGCGGTGAACATCTCCATCTTCATCCCCAAAGATCCCCTCGGCATTTAGACAGCGGTGAGAAACACGGCCGCAGAATCCTGATGTGCCTGAGCTTTGGGTCGTGAGCTTGGTTGGGGCACTGCCCGAAGGAGCCTGGGCATCTCGGCTTACACAAAGACAGGAGGAGTCCGAGAAACCCTTTCTCTGCTGTCCCAGACTCTCCCAGGAGCCCCGGGGGGCCAAGGGCAGCTTCACGGGGGCCCCCCCAGCTCTCTCCACCTGGTTCTGCTCCTTTCCCTTCCCCCGGGAAAGGATGGCCTGGCTGGGACAGGTGGAGGTGAGAGGTCCCTCTCAGGTCCCTGTGGGGCCATGGACACCCAGTCACAGCCCCCGGCTGAGAAATCTACCCACCTTGCTCTTCTGCTTCCCTGACATGAGGGAGGCACTAGTCTTCTGATCCCAGACAAGGCTGATGAAATCTGTGTCAGGGAGATGGCGTGGACCCCCACTTCCTGCCACCAGTGGGAGAAGCAGTCATAGGCATTACTAGAAAGGTGTCCACTCCCGGGAGCGCAGTCTCCGACCAGCCACCTGCACAGGGCTGGGCTGAGGCTCTGCAGGTGCTGACACTGGAAGGCTCTTTCCTACCTTGGGATAGAGCCAGGAGGAGGGCACGAGACTTCCGGGTGTGCGGTAGTCCGACGTTGGACAGGAATAAAGGGAGAACAAACCTTTCAGCCAGCTTTCTGGCCCTTCGGTATCCTAAAGTTTCCACTTTTTTAAAAATTAAAGAAACAAAGTTGGTTCTAGCCCAGAAAATAATGTGGTGATCTTTAATTTTGGAAACTTCCAAACAGCCGGCTTGGCCTTGGAAGTACTTGTTTCTCTCCATCCACCCACCCTTCCACCCA
>NW_022900935.1:60631970-60636342 GCF_012274545.1 Fukomys damarensis
CCCATCCACTCTTCACCCACCCATCCACCCATCCTTCTATCAATTAGAAAGAAATTCTGAAGGCATATTCTTAGTCAAACCTTACGCTTAAGCTCCAAGATGTGATTCTTTGTTCCATCTGCTCCAGAGAGGGTTGCCTACTCCAACATTTACTGCTCCAGTGGAATTATAATTATTTAAAAAACCACACACATACACACACTGCAATTCAGGTGTAGGATGAAAGCATTCATTTCCTGGTTTTAATTATTCAATAGAAATTAATGAAAATGTGAGCGGACTCTCCAAGGAGCTTCCCCAACCAGCAGGGGTGAGGGTGATCCAAGGAGAAGGTCACAAAGGGAGCCCAGATGCTAAGGCCTCGCCTACCCCCCAGCCAAAGGCCCTCCAAATGAGCTTTGTTCTTTCAGGGAGTGGGGAATGGGAAAGTGTTGCATGCCCGGAGCTGTGCTGGATGCTGGGGAGATGACAAGACCCAGCTCTGTCCTCTGGGGGCTCACAGTCCATTCAGGGACCAATCCGTGAGGGACAGCACGCACCACCAGTGTTCTGGCCACACAGAGTGGGGGCTCAGGCAGCTGAGAAGTGGGTAGACGAGGGGAAAGCAAAGGCGATTCTGGCAGGATTCGGAGGGCCCTTTCTTCCTGGGTGAACTCAGAAAACTGTCATCGAACACCCCTAGGTCCTGGTGACCATTTGGGCCAGGATAACTTACCAGTCTGGCTCTATGTGACTTGTCCTCACTGTGAGTCAGACCCCAGAGAGCCGGTTTGTCTGTCTGCCCCTCCAGGCTTTGAGTCTAGAAGACAGGATTATGGCAGGCGGAGGCTGGCCGGCTGTGGGGCTTGGAGAAGGGAAAGTGTAGCTGCATAGGAGGTGGATCCAGAAGGGGAGGAAGGAAGGGAGGACTTCCTCGGAAGGGATGGTGCATGGAGACCACGATGCCCCAAGAGCTCTGCCCCCGGAGCCCTAGCAAAGAAGCCTCACCATACTCATCTCAGCATGAAAGACAGAGCTTTAGGTGGGCCCAGGAATCTTGGATGATGGCATCTCCATGGAGACCATGCAGGGATAAAGGTGGGGGTGGTGGGGCAGTCACTGGTTCAGCTTTAGCCCCAACTGCCAGATCAAATTTGAATGGGGTCCAAAATGGAAAGAGAAAGAGAGAAACATCACAACCACCCTCCAGAAAAAGAGAGTTCAAAAGAAAAAAACAGAAAGGGCCAGGGATTTAGTTCAGCTGTTCCGGTGGCCTGCCTTGCAAGCCCAAGGACCCGAGTTCAATCACCGTATTTAAAAAAAAAGCCAAACAAACAAACAAACAGAAAAGAGAGTTCAGTCAAGCTAGAAGGCTAAGCAAGTCCCCTGCTTAAGCCCAGCAAGAGAAGCCACTTTTAAATCACCCGTGCTTTTGTTGCTCGGCTCAGTGCTGGGATCTTTCTAAATCTCTTGCTGGGATGCTGCCTGAATCATGAAATGCAGGAAAGAGACGACTCGATCTTCAGACTATGTTTGCTGAGATTTTGTGGTTGGACAGAGCTCAGCTAGAAGATGACCACCGCACCATGCTGGCACCGGATCTTAGATTTCCAGCCCCCAGGACTGCAAGAAAGAACTTCCCATTGTTTCTGGTACTTTTTTGGGGGGACGAGGGGAGCTGAGCAAACTAATACAATTGATCTCTATGTATTTCACGCTGGTGTTCACGAAAATGTGTAGAACACTTACGAGGCACCGTGTGTAGCGTTTTCCGTTTACGATGAGAAAGCTTTCGGCCCGGACACGGTTGATGGCTGCGTGTCCCCTTACAACATCAGAGTTATCTCCATGCGTTATGCCATTTTCCAGCCCTGTAAGTCGTGGCGATGGGTGATAGCAGGCGTGGCTCCTCTCCATACGAATGCGCGGAAGTGTCTGAAAGAATGCAGTGGATAATGGTCCCAGTGGTTTGCTTGGCCTCTATTTGCGATTCACGTCAACATTCTGGGCTTGACTCCCTCACCAACGTTCTTGGAATCTCCTTTGGACCTGTGACACCATCTTGCAGTTTCGCTCATGAACTAGTAAATTAAGTAAAGCCTTTGACACTTGTTCATTTCATATTTAATGGAGCTGTGATTCTACTCTGATGAGAAGCATCCTGCGGCGATGTCTCACAACCCTTGTAGTGGGAATTATTAGTCCATCATGCTGAAAGAGAAGAACCTGGGGCACAGAGAGGACGCGTAGTTTACCTGAGGTCACCCAGCTAAGTGGGGAGGAGTTAGGACTTGGACGCACAGTCTGCTCCTGCCTCTAGGGGAAAGTGAGCTTACATTAGAGGTGGCAGACCAATGCACGTGGCCAACCTAGGCTGCAGCAGCCTGCAGAGCCCTCTGTGTTGGCATCAGAGCAAAGGCGCACCAGACAAGGTCTGACTAATTACCAGCAGGCAAACAACAGCAAATACCACGTTCACTCTGCAAAAGCACACCAATGCTTTATCCATCTATTAAATGATGTTGGTATCGCTGAAAGCTCTGCTATTGTGTTTTTCTTGTAAGACAAAAGATGATAATGCAGGAGTTGCTTTTCCTAAACTAAAACCACTTTGAGATGAATACGTGGGTTTTGGGTCTCAGTTTGGGCACTCGGGCTCGAAAAGGTACACCATCCCTGCTCTATACTCAGTCACTAACCTCACATAAGAGGTGCGTTACTGACAGATGAGAACAGGGAAGCCCAGAGAGGGCAAGCAACTTGTTGGAGCTTGCATGGTTCAGGACAGCCGCGGTGGCCTGACCGGGGCCAGGGGAGAGCCATGCTAGCACATTCACAGAATTCATAGCTAACGTTTATTGTGTGCTTTCTGAGAGGCACAGATTCTGAAGTCAGTCCCTTGGCTTCCAAGCAGCCACTGGTAGTGGGTACAGGCTGATCTGCCAGGGTGATCTCTCCAGTGGGGCTGGGCTTTGGGGCACCCGGCTGGAAAATCCACAAATGACTGTTGGGGCGGGAGCCCCGTGCCCTGGGCCTCGGGGAGCACAGAGGGGATGAGGGGTGGAGGTGTGCACAGCCAGGCTCCTCCGTTTGCCAGGGACCCGGCAAGCTAATTGAAATGTGCCAAATAGCGGCCAGGGCCTCAAGCTGTGCAGATGGCTCACAGCAGCCGCAGCAGACTGCTGGGCTGATGGGCTGATGAGGTGTTAGAGGAAGGCTCAAGAAGCCACTGCTTCATTTGCAAGGGAAATGACCAGGTGGGGGTGGTGAGCTCATTTGCAATCTGCAGCCTGAGGTTTTGATTAGCTGGGAGAGAAAGGACCCTCTATTTTATGCTTGAGGACCCAGCCACTGGCTTCCCTCACCCGGCCTTCTCCTCCCAGCTGGGAAGGTAGAAAGGGGTTGGAGAAGGGTCCCAGGGGGCAGGATTTACTCCCAAAGCCCAAGACTACCCCTCAGGGCTGAGGATGGGAGGTGTTAAGCAAGGCGTCCCTCCTCAGCTGTTAAGTGGCGACCCCCACCCCACCCGGGTCTGGGGTCCCGGGGTGCTGAAGGAGCCCCAAGAGGCCCTTTCGGCTCCCGCCGTGCTGCCCCGGGTCTCCGGGCATCCTCCACATACCTGGAAACCTGCCAACGGGCAGCTCCTCCCCTCGGAGCGCTACACCAGGCCCTGTCCCCGCAACCCTGTCCCCCCTCCATTTCCGGCACAGATTTTCCGCAGGGAAAGGGGGGGAAGACACTGAGCTAGAGGCTTTTGCAAAAGTTTTCCATCCACCCTCCATTTTGGTGACAATTCCCCTTAAAAGACAATTTCCTGGGCCAGGGATTCAGCTCAGTGGTGCAATGGTGCCGCCGCCTGCCTCGCAAGTGCAAGGTCCCGAATTCAATCGCCGGTACCAAAAAAAAAAAAAATTTAAATGTAGATACCCTAATTCCGTCCTCTTCCCTCCTTTCCCTCCGCCCCGCCTCCTTCCTTGGACTGCCTGGGTTTTTTCCATCTTCTTCCCATCGGCCTGCTCTGCCCCTGCACGTCAGCTGCAGATACGGTTAAACCCTGAACTAAGCCCAGCGCTACCAGAGAGCCGTCCGGCTGGGGACCGCCTCGCTCTCAGACAGTCGAGCCTGTGTGTGTGTGTGTGTGTGTGTGTCCCTGTAGCCATGCAGCTGTCTTTTCCAGACAGTGGGTCCAAAATTCCCAGGGGTCCTAACTTTGTGGTTCTGGGAATTGTAAGACCTAAAGTCTCACTTCCACTCCACGGAGCGTGAACAGCCAAAAGGCCTCCACGATGCTGGGCCCTAACACCCAGCGAGGCTCCGCGAACACGACAGAGAACCGAGAAACCCAGGAAGGAACACACCAGGCTAGATGGTAAAGAGACCTTTATTAGTCTGG
>NW_022900935.1:60636425-60656342 GCF_012274545.1 Fukomys damarensis
GCACTCCCGGAGCCAGGTGGCTCAGAGAGGCAACTGCTCAGGGGCTGAGGTACTTTTTATAAGGTTTTTCTAAACAAAGAGTCAGGGAATTCACAGAACAAGACTGCAAACACATTGCTTATCTTATGCAGGAAATGTTCTAGGGTCACCTTTTGTCAAACCATTTGCCCCTGGGTGGGCTGTTAACCAAGGTAGCAATTAGCATATGAAGAAGCACAGTCTGGCCTATTAGCATGGAGTCACTTTAGCCTATTCAAGTCTTACAGGAATGTCCAGGCTCAGGGCCTCCTGGACCCTGACCTCAGACTTGGGGCTGGGCTGCCCTCGGTGTGGACCGGTGCGGGCAGACTGTGGCAGGGTTGGGAGTCCTGTCCCTGCCGCTTACCAGCTGGGTGGTCTCAGATGGATTCTGAAGGCGGCCCAGTCACTGATCAAGCTAACTGCCGGTCCCTCTGATTCCAGCCGTCTCTTTTAACCTTGTTTTCTTTTTTCTTCATTTCAGCCACTCTCTCCTGCAGTCACCTTGAATTCCCGGAAGGTCATGTCTGTTCGATAAATATCATTACGACAAGGGACTTAAACTACCTAAAGCACCAGCGAGTCTGGAGTCTCTCTCAAGTCTCATCTCATGATGAGATTGGAGCACTAACCCTATGGCCGGGGTCTGGGCCCCCCTCAAGCAGAAGTCCTCTTCCCGTGAAGGGAACTGAGTCACCCCTGCCAGTCCTGATGGCTTTCCTGAGGCTCCACAGAAGCCATCTGTGCCCTGACTGAGATCACCTGCATTGGCAGCTGTGCCATCCAGCGGCTCTGCACACCCCACCCCCTGCCCTTGTTCCCCTTTTCTACATAACCTCAAAGGTCCTGTCAGCCCCCTGGAGACAGATCTTGAACCTCTTTATCTGTTCTTCCTGTCGATTAAAGCTCTTTCCCTGCCCTTCGCCACTGCTAGTCTCTTTGGTTGGCATATAGGGATGGGTGCCCAAGCCGGGTCTGTCAGAGTTCCCAGAGCTGAGACTTTTGCCTTAAAATTCCAGTAATGGCTCCCCTAACCTCTGAGCCTCAGTTTCCTCCTTAGAAGAATGGGGTGAGAGTTTTGGAGAATTATTCACACTTGGCCTCAGCGAGCCTTCACAGGACAGCAGCCACTGCTCCGAATTCTCACCAGGCAGAGTCACCTGCAGCGTGGGCAAGGCAGCCAAGGGCAGCTCACCTTGGGCCCAGCTCTCCAGAGCCTGCTGGGTGTGCACCAGGACTGAAAGAGCAGCCTGCAGCTCTGGGCAGCCCCAAGGCAGGCCTTCTGGAGGGGGTGGGGCTGTAACCAGTACTGGCAGAACTGAATTTTAAGTTAGATGGGTAACTGACTTCTCCAAACTTCCTCCTACTGAACACGTAACCCATACCCACTTCCTCTCCTCGGCCCCACAAAGTGGCAGAATATGAAGATGCAGGCGCCAGGAGGGCAGGGCCCTGGTTTCCTTGGGCAGGAGCTGAAGACGGCTGGGAGCAATGCAGCAGCATGGAGCACAGCGGAGATGTTTGGTGTCATGGCATCCCCTCCCCTCCGTCCACTGAGCACAGGGAGGTGGTGATTTGAGGCCAATGGGTGCCTCCTTCTCCTCCAAGCTAGCTTTGAATGCATCTTGCTTTCTTTTCCCCAAAATAAATAGCCTCCTTTGATCTGAGCAGAGCAAATGAACCCGGCCCATGAGCCCGTGTGGCAGGTAGCAGGGCTCCCACAGGAAGCCTTTTGCTCCCCATTTCCTGAAACAAATGTGGATGGGGACTGGGGGAGCCAGGCCTGGGCCTGTGGGGAAAGTTCCCGGCTCCTCCTCTGGTTTCTGAAATGCTGGAGATTTCGTAGCTCCCTGAAGGGGCAGAGCGGTTGCCTGTCACAGGGATGGTTCTAGTTCTATCTCCGTTTTTCACTGGCCATACAATTTGGTGCGAGTGACTTAATTTTTATATATCTTCGTTTCAAACTACAGAATGGTGGTAATAACACCAAGAAACAGAGGAGACAAGGCACACTTGGCGCAGAGCCCAGTGTGTCCCAAAATGTGTGTAAACAGCCAACCTTGCCTGAGTGAGGTGAGCATCGGCTTCCTGCCAAGCTCACCGGTCCTGGGTGGGGCTTCCGGGCTGAGGACTGTGCACAGCAGTGTCCTGCGATGGATGTAAACGTCCCCTCCCAACCAGACCTCAAGGATTCCTTGCTAAGGAAACCACTGTCAAGGAAAGCTAAAGCCAGAAGCTCTAAGGCCACCGAGCACATGATTGTGGCACCTGGGCAGATAGATTAGAGTGGAGACTGGCACTTGGGTAGCCCATTCTGATAAAGCCTGCTCCCTGGGAGACTGAGGCAGGAGCATCACAAGTTTAAGCCCAGCCTAGGCAATGTAGCAAGACCTCGTATCAAAATTTAAAAAAAAAATTTCTTTTAATGGTTAGGAATGTAGCTCAGTATGAAGGTTGTGTGTTCAATTTGCAAAAGAGAGAGGGAAAAAAAGCCTGCCCCACCTACATAGAAGAAGGTGGTAGAGGAAACACCCTGTCCTCTCTTACACATGAATAAGCAATGAAGGAACCGCAGGCTTTGGAGGAATAGCACCTGCGAAAGAGAAAAGTCAGGAGGACACAAAAGCGCTGACCCAAGGGTAGGAGAAATAGTTGTGGAACAGAAGGCAGCATCTACACCCTCCAGCTAATATACTTAGAGAGGTTAGAGAAGACATTCCATCTGTAAAACAAGAGCTCAGTTGTGTTGGGGGGAAAGTGAGAGAACAGCCAAGGAGCTCTTGAGAGTAATAGATAGGCCCAAGAAAATGAAAAGTTCCAGAGGAGGACTGGAAAATAAATGATTCCAAAATGTAGAGCTAGAAGAAACAGAGATGGAGATATAGGATTAAAGAGAAGCAGGTGCTTTACAGAAAGGGCAAGAGCCACACGGGCGGCAGAAGGAACAGGAACACACTCTCACGTTAGAGGGGAAAATCCTTTTCAGTCTGTATTTCTATACCTAGGTGTAGAGCTTTCCAATGTGTGAAGTGTATTGGTCACTTTTCCACTGCTGGGACAAAATACCTGACGTATACAACTTAAAAGAGGCTCACATTTCACAGGTTTTAGTCCATGGTTGGCTGGCTCCAGCGTAGCAAAATAACCATCATGGCGGAAGCCTGTGGTAGAGGAGAGCTGCCCACCTTGTTGGAGTCGGGAAGCAGAGAGCCCCCGGGAAACCAGAGACAAAGGAAAGCGCTGCGGACAGACATAGTTCCCAAGGTCCTACTCCCGTGACCCACCCAGGCACACCTGGAACTGTGTTTCATTAACCTCCTAGTCATCATTCTGGCCAATCAACTTGACAGTAAAGATTAACATCACTCAAGATTTGAGGCCCATGGGCCAGGGATGTAGCTCAGTGGCACTGCACCTGCCTGGCTAGCACACGTTTGATTCCGGTACTGGAAAAAAAAAAAATTAACCATCACAGAAGGATACGGTTTATCTCCAACACAACATTTAAGCATTTTTTCCCAGCTTTATTGAGATATAATATAGTTGACAAATAAAGATTTTATGCAAAATGATGATGATTTGATGTATGCGTACAAACTTTCTTCTTCTTTTTTGTTTGTTTGTTTGTTTCTTTGTTTGAGGCAGGGTCTCACTATGTAGTTGAGACTGACCTGGAACTCGCTATGCAGTCCAGGCTGGTCTCAACTCACAGCAATCCTCCTGCCTCAGCCTCCCGAATGCTGGGATTACAGGTGTGTGCTACCACGCCCGGCATACAAACTTTCTTTAAAGGCTGCTTGAGGGCATTTTCAAGAGAAGGCAGGGAATAAATGAAGAAAGAGGAAGATTCGGGAAACTGAATCCTTGACAAAGAATCAAGGGAAGCGCGGAGATTCCTGCCTTACCTTGTGGCTGGATGGGTTTGTCCAGCTAATCCAGACCGGCCTCGGACTTGTCATTTCCGGGACTGAAAGCCTTGTTTCCTAGGAAACCATCCACCCTTGGCAAACCGGGATGTTTGACTATCTAGGCTCAGAGACCAAGCAATTAAAACTGGAACGAGGAAAATGAAGATTCTACAAAGGGAGGCTCCCTGGGTGCCTAGGTATTCTATAGAAATGCCACACGCTGGAGATACCATTGGGGTGTGTAATGCAAATGAATGAAATAAGAGCGCCAGGCAAAATAAACAATTGGGATGAGAAAATGATAACCCAAACTCAAATGAGAGTGAGTGCCGCGTGATTCTAAGCTGCTGATGTGATCTAAGGAGAGTGTATTTGCCCCGATGTTAGAAACTGTCTCCGACTGAGTGATCCATCCGGAGTTGTTCGTGGACACAAAATGAATATTCTGAGTACGTGTTATGAAACAACGGCAAAAACATCTTTGCACGGGGATAAAAATATCAGCGTCACTCATCCCCTTCAACTTTGAGAAACAAGCAGGGGATAAAGGAGAGAGGGCTCAGTTGAAGTTCAGGACTGGATCGTAATAAATGTTAAGAACTTCGCAGTGTGTCTGTCAGAGAGAAGGGAGAGTTGGCCCGGGAAGGGGTGGGTAGGCAGGAATGCTCGTTACACAGAGGCCGTCAGGAGCTCACGCAACGTGAAATCAAGGTTTTCGTGTGCTAGAGCTAAAAGGCACTGGACAAAACCAGAACAGCTATTTTCAAACTTAGCGGGGCGGGTGGAGAACAGAGCTAAACGATTGTGGCTCACAGTGGGAGGCCGATGGCTTTTGGCTAAAATCGAAAACTCAGGAGTTCCAGAGATAAGGCCAGGAACACAGAAGTCAGGAGTTTAAAAGGGATCCCTCCAGGGGGTGAACTGGGGGTGGAAAGGTTGAGCCGGGAGACCACTGCTTTTCCTTATAAGCTCCTGTATCGTTTGATTTTTACCACAGGTGGGTACATATTATCTTCATAAAGGCTGAGATTAAAAAAAAAAAAAGTAAAAAAGATAAAAACAAACACAGATCTCAGATCTCACCACCCCCTGGCTGGCTCTGGGCAGGGAATCGGTGGTGATAATGGATACACTTAGGCCCACTTTTAAGGAAGGGAGGAGCAAATCCTCCCTCAGGCTCAGCTGGGAGGCCGCAGGGAAAGGAGCAGAGGGCCTTACAAGGAGTGCAATCAGTATAGGCTGCCAGCGAGCAAATGTCCTTTCTTGTCCTTGCGCCAGTCTGCTGGGGCTTCCGTAATAAAATGATATATAGACCGAGTGTCTTCACCAAAAGCAAATCATCTTCTCACTATGCTGGTGCAGAGGGCTCCTTCCGGCGGGCAGAAAACCACCCATTGCTTGTGTGCTCTTCGCAGGATGAGCAAACCAGAGAGAGACCTGTCAGACGAGGGCCCCACCCTTGTGCCCTCGTGTAGCCTCAGCTGCGTCATACAGACCTCGCTCCAGATGAAGTTATGGGGAGAGAGGGTTTTGGGGCTCCAAGATAGGAATGTGGGGGAGCACGGTTCAGAGGTCAAAGGCAGGGCATGGAGATTTTTCCTTCATTATGTGCCTCTGTTTTTCGTTCCCTTGGGCACAGCAGCCAAGTCTATGGTCCCCTCGTATTGCAGCCCTTCCCTCCAGAGAGGAGAGTAATACTTCTACTTCTGTAATTACTACTTCCTAGTCACTGATAGGACGCCTACAGTGGACTCTCGAGTTACGACCGGACTGACGTATGAACCACTTGGGTTACGACCAGAATTTTACTTTTAACTTACAACCAAAGTCTTGAGTTATAACCCAAAAGCCAGATGCTTGGGCTTCCAGATGGTCTCAGATGGCACAGATTTAGCCCTTAAAGAGCTCTGGAAAGTGTGGGAAGCCAGCCATGAGCCACTGGCTTTTTGAAAGACAACATTTGTTCCTTTTTAAGGACTGCACGTGTTAAACTTGTTTTGACCCTGCACGGGAGAAACACGGACAGCCAAAGATCTGTAGGAGTCAGGTGTTGTTAACTCCATTTTGTTATGTTAAAGATCTGATGTTATCTATAGGAGCAGGTATTGAGGTTACTATGGTAATCCTAGCCCATAATAGTTCGGTCTTTTCCTTTAAAAGGCTGATGCCTGCCTGCAATAAACCTTGAGTTGCCTTGATCTACCCCGCTGCTCTTTCAAGTTTGAGGCACTGCGGGACAGTGCTCTGCGTCGCCGGTTCGCGACAGGAAAGAGCACGACAACATCCTCTCCTGTGCGGGCTTCACTGAGGAATCCTGGGCCGGCGTCTCTCTGAGGACACCGAGATCCGCCTGTACCCAGGAGACCGTCTTTGAAGGCTTTGGAGAGGAACCTGACCAACTTGAGCGACAACCAGCCCCCGAGAACAAGTTGGGTTCGTAAGTCACTGTATATGTCTGGTGTCCTTCTTTAGCCGCTGCAGCCCAGCAGCCTTCCCTGGAACCAGATTGGGTTTTCACGAAAACCAGTTTCAAATGTGTTGCACACACCACTTCCCCGGAGTTCTGAAGAGTTGACAGGATGTTGCCCTGAATCTCACACTGTCAGAGTTTATTTCCAGTTTAAAAAACATGTGCAAAATAGACATCCCTGTGTTCGGTAAACTGTTCAGCTTTATGCCCAGGCCTGCCAGTGCTCAGCAAATCTCCTTACCACTCAGTACTTCCTTCCTATGAACAATCTTTAGGACCTAGGTGGGGGTCTGTGGTAGAAAATAAGTTCTCTTAGTCTTTACCTGAAGTAGCCTTTTTAACCCTTACTTTAACAGTTGTTCTGGGTATATAAGTAGCTGCTTTTTTGGCACTGCAAAAATGTTATTCTATTGTCTTTTGGCTTCTGGTGTGGCTGTTAAGATGTTTTTTCTCTTGGGCCAGGGATTAGCTCGGTGGTTCTACCACCTGCCTTGCAAGCACAAGGTCCTGAGTTTGATCCCTGGTACAAAAAAAAAAATGTCTTTTCTCTTTCCTACCTTTAAGAATCTTCACTTTGCCAGTCATGGTGGTGCATGCCTGTGATCCCAGCACTCAGGAGGCTGAGGCAGGAGGATTGCTATGAATTCAAGGCCAGCCTGGGCTACCTAGCAAGACCGTTTTTCAACCCTCCCCCAAAAAGAATGCACTTAAATTTTTGTGTTCATCCCAATGTAGCCACCTGTGGGTTTCTCTGTTTCTATTTAAAGAGGCAGCTGGAGATTCAGCGCACATGCAGTTCTTGCTGCAGCTGAGGCAGCGGTGAAATCACTCATGGAGCATGAGCTGCGCTTTCCAACCCCACACACCTTCTACCTCAGCCTGCTCTCCACTCCCCCGGGGCCTCGCTGGAACGCCCACTTGCACACCGGTTGGCACACTCGCGCCAGCGTCTCTCCCACCGGAGTGGTTGTCTCCATTCTTAGGGACATCCAAGGGAGGGCGCATCCATTGGCAGAGAAGGCAAAGAGAGCTGCTGCCCTGGATCTCAAGTTCCCCCAAAGACCACCACGATGAGACCCTGAAAGCAAAGACAGCAGCCCCCGGGGGCTCCGCCCTCCGCCA
The DNA here is from genome assembly GCF_012274545.1 of Fukomys damarensis. Classification (NCBI taxonomy): domain Eukaryota; kingdom Metazoa; phylum Chordata; class Mammalia; order Rodentia; family Bathyergidae; genus Fukomys; species Fukomys damarensis. The sequence continues at coordinate 60,643,944 of NW_022900935.1, forward strand.
AGGGCCCTAGGGATCCTCACCAGAAACCAGGACAGGGAGCACTGGGCGGGATCTGATGCCCTCAGGGTTCCCTCGGGCAGGGGACAGGATGATTGTTGTGTGTTTCTGAGTCAAGTGACCACCGAAACCCTTGTGCAGAAGTCCTCAGAAGGTCTGAGTCTTCCCCTTTCCCCACAGGTCTTTTTGGGGAAAGAAGGGGAACTGCTACTGTGCGTACCTCTGGGAGAATCCCATCTCTCCTTCAGTTCCTTGGTCCTGGGTGCAAGAATTGGCTCAAGTCCAGAAGCTGGGCTAGGAGTTGTGGGGCCCCCATCTCCTGATCACTGACCCTCAAGTGATTGATTGATCGATCTTTCTTTTGAGACTGGGTCTCACTGTGTTGCTCAGGCTGGCCTTGAACTTTCAGCAGTCCTCCTGCCTGAGCCTCCTGAGTGCTGGAATTACAGGTGTGTGCCACCATGCCTGGCACTCTTGATTTATTTTGATAACCCGATTGAGTAGTGCCCTTGTTAGATGCCCATGTATATTTTCTGAGCTGCCATGTTCTGTTGACCCTGTCATGCTGTGGGTGGCTGCCTCTCTGATCTCGCTACTCATGATGATGGTTGGTCCGTTTGATTTCCAAGGATCGAGTACTGCTGTGCGGTCTCCTGTTTCAGGGCTGGAGGGGGCAAAGGGCAGGCCTGTCTACAAAGCTGCCTGTGGCTTGCAAAGGAGTCGGCACCGTGCCCCGGCACCGTGCTGCTGCCTCCTGACGGGCACGCTCACGCATCAGCAAGCACCCTGCCTTTGGAGACTTCTTTCCTCTCTGGCCTGTCTCCTCAAACACACCACTTCCCTGGTCTCCTACGCCTCTCCCTCTGGTCTACCCTGGCAATTGGAACGTTTCACTTCACTTGCTCTGGGCCGCTGCTCTCCCCGCTTGCAGAGCCGCCCTGACAGCATGGTCCCCTCATCCTGAGCTCCCGGCCAGGACATGCCTGACTGCAGCCTGGGAGGGGAGGGGCTGTGTTCCGTGGCTTCTTTGCACTTTTGTCCTTTACATTTCCCACCGCCGCGGGGGCCAGCGTGAGCTCAGCAAGGCTGTGCTGCACCTTCCCTTACCTGTCGGTGGCCTGGAGGGGAGGCACGGGTGGTTCAGGAGAGGGCAGTGTGTGGACTTTCAGGGAGGGAGCTCTCGCTGTCTTGGGCAGAGGGGCCAGCTGTGTGCCTGCCCTTATCAGGGAGAGATCGAGAGATCGCCTCTTCAGCGGTCTCAGAGGACTCAAGGGCAGGGCAGCGTCACCCCGGATGTGCCAGTCCCATTCCCCCCAGTCAGGCCCTGACCTGGGCACTGCAGTTTGACCCCTTGGAGCTCTGCCACTTTTCTTCCCACTGTTCTGGAGATCAAACTAAGGGTCTCATGAATGCTAGCTAGCGCTCTACCACCGAGCCATACCCAACACCACTGAGCTCTGCCCCTCTTGCGAGAAGCCCTGGGCCTCAACCTTCAGCAGCTGGAAGGGATGAGAGCCCTTTAGGTATTACCAAGAGGGTCCTGCAACGTTCATACATGGTTTCCTCTCTCCTCTCCAGGTACTGGGGATTGAACCTCAGACCTTCACCACACTGAGCTATATCCTTAGCCCTTCTCTCCCCACCATTTAAAAAAATTGAGCCCAGGTCTTGCTAAGTTGCTAAATTACCCAAGCTGGGCTCCAACTTGCAATCCTCCTGTCTCAGCCTCCCAGAGTGCTGGGATCACAGGTGTGGCTCACAGATATCTTGTAATTGCCCCCAGCCACTCTCTGCATTTTATTATGGTCCCTGGGTAGTGCTGACCTTATTCAATAAGTATTTTTTTTCTCCGTATCTGTCAGATCCAGACCTATCCCACCGGCTAGTGCATTGCCACCCACCACTGCGCTGGTTTACTGCAGGGAAAGTTGTAGCGATCTCCCCCCTCTGATGGGTGGAGTCTGCGGCCCTTCTCACCACTGTTGAGGAGGATCCATTTCAAGCTCCGGTCCAGTGTGTTCTTTGAACCCTACCTGGCCCCCGTCTCCCTGCAGGAAGACTCAGAGCGGCCGGGGCACTTACTCTGGGCACCCTGGCACCCCTGAGGAGGAGGAGGAGGAGGCTGGGAACAGACAAGCTGAGCTGTCACAGCCGCCCCCCGGGAGGTCGGTCTCAGGATGGACAGTACTTGGACCCATCCTGAGCTGGAGGAGAGGGCCAGGGCAGGTCCCTGTGCTGATCACTCCTGGACGGGGTGTCCTGTGAGCTGAGGCAGCTGTCCTCAGCTGAGGCAGTCCCCCAGAGAGGCTGACAACTGAAGCCCGAAGGTGTGAAAGCAATACAAACTCTACAGAAGCCACACCTTGAATTTTGAATTACGTCTTGGTTCTGGGCCGATGGTACGAGGTATGATGCTCTCGTGTGATGCTGGGGGTGGGCAACTGGGAGAGCCAACCTGACTCCATTTCAAGCCTTAACATCAGCTTGTGTCTGTGCTTAGACAAAGTGCTTGTGCTTGGACAATGCACCCAAATCCCCCACATCCTGTTTGGCAGTAAACTCGATGCAGTTGCAGGATGTTTTGTAGCTCACCTAGTATGTGAAACTTCCTTGTGCCCCCCACTAAATTGGCATGGTTCGGCTTCTGTAAGATTCTGCTAGCTCTCCCCTGAGCCCTCCCCAACTGAAAGCATGATTTAAAAGGAGAAATCAAACCGCTTCCTGGGGCTGAGAGAACTTTCTGGGCACTAGCTCCCCTCACCTGCTGGCTATAATAAACGGGCTCAATTCTGGCACAGAGTGAAGCGCATCTCTATTGTTCTAACTCCCTTATCCATAACACAGTGAGCAGAAGCTTCTGGTCAGCCTCACGGTCCCAGAGGAGGGGCCCACGGTCCACAGTGCACCGCTGTGTCTAAGACTGGACCCAAACATCACCTGCAGACCACACCCCCATCCGGCTTCAGGAGTGACCCTGCCTGGGCCCCACACTTCGCTCAGCTGAATCTGATGTCCTCTTGGGGGACGACCACAGTTTCTGTGCCTAGAAAATTCACCTCCAGCCACTCCTTATGGCAAGGATGGGACAGAATAGAACCGGCTTGAATGCTCCCTGAGCACAGTTGGGGTGCAACCCCCGCCTGTGCCACCATCGTGTGACCACTGTTGCTATGGAGCCGCCCTGTCGCAACAGAACAGGAATGGGGCAGTTGAGGGGCTGCCAATCTGTCTCCCCTGAGCATCAGAAAGCGGATCTGACCTGGGGACCCAGGATTTGGTGAGACCGGCAGTGCGCAGACTCTGAGGTGGAACTTGCAGGCAGCACATCCACATTTATCCTGCACACATCTAGTCACTGAGCACAGTTTGTTGAGCCCAGATGGGTCTATTTTCTGTCACTGACTTCCCAAGGGATGCCCTTGTCCCGGTGGAGGACGGGCCACTACCCCGCCACGAGTCCTCTTTCTGCCCTCCCCTGCTGCTTCTTTGGGTGGCAGAACCTCTGAGGCCAGGCTAGGGACTTTGAGCCAGTGCCACATGCCAGGGTGCTCTCGGGTGAAGGAAGGCAGCAGGATTCAGGGCTCCCAGGGAGGAGGACCAGGCTTTTGTTCTTGGCAAAGAATCCCCATTGCTGGAGCACACAGGGGCCACCTGAGAGCAAAGCACCCCGCATGAGCAGGGGACATGTGTGAGTGCATGGCTGTCACAAACACGGCACCCCTGCACCTCAGATGCCACCTGGGGTTGCTGGCACCTCCCATGGTCACGTTCATGGTCACACCCAGCCATCCGGTGAAGTCAAACTTATCACCTGACGCATCTGCTGGGAGACTCTGGCCCACACAGGAAAGATGACCCCACGTGGGGTTACTGTCTGTACCACTCCGTCCTCGGCAGACAGGGGCCCGGCTTGTGCATGTGCGGGGCTGAAGCCAGAACCTTCCCAGGGAGGTGGGAACAGAGTTGCAGTGGGAGGGTCACTGGCACCCGTGGTGACCAGGTGGCTGCGGGGCACAGTCCAGTCCACCCCCTAGTGTAGGCCAGGGTCTGGGGTTGACTCGGCTCAGGCCCCCAGGTGCAGAGGAGCCCTCTGATGCCCGCTGGAGCAGCTACACGGAGAAGACAGGTGAGCCAGGGGCAGACAAGGCTGAAGAAAAGATGCACAAAAAACCAAACCCCAAATCCCCCACATTTTTAGAAGCGCAAATTATGGACTTGGGCTTCCTCCTTTGCCTGGAGGAGGCACTTAGATAAAACAGTGACAAAACCAAGCCCGTCCTAGCTTGGCCTGTGTAGGTCACCTTTATGTGATTCCTTTTTCTTCCACCCAGTGACAGTGACAGGAAACCCCAGCACCGGAGAGGCCTGACATTAGGTCTCTTTCGGTTTTACGTTGAACAGCTCCTTTTGTTAAAAAAGAAAAATAAAATCTCACGGGGAGAAATAGAGGATCCTGAAAAACATCCATCTGTTAATATGACAGTTGAATTCTCGAGGGTTTAGGAAACCTGGGAAGAGCCCTAGCTGTTGTCTTGGGGACTCTGCCTGAGGCTGAAAGATGAGGGGCAAACACCTTCTACCTCCATCCTCCTACAGAATTGTCCTTGGAGTCCAGATGGGCTTCCCCCAACGCTGAAGAGGGGGTCTCTAAAACCTAGGAGAGAAGTAGGATTTCCTAAACTGAATTCTATTTCCAGTGCCCCAGCGGTGCTTGCAATTTAAAAAGGAAACTTTAGGTGTGGCAAAAAAGAAAAATCATTATAATGCAAATCAGCCTTCTGGGCACTCTCCTTTTTTGGTAAATCTGATTTCCACTTTTGCTCGGTGCTGAGGAGCCTGCCTTAGTCATTCAGGCTGGAGGCCATTCCTGCGGGCTCTGCAAGTGTCCTTGGTCTTGGTCCCTAGTGGGATAGGTGACTGCTGTGGGGACACAGGCAGGAAGGGTCACTGGGCCTCAGCGAGAGAACTTGGTCCCTTTCTGCTGCTGCAGGGAAATAGTTACAAAGGCTTTGAGAGCCCCTGAGCCTTCAGCGCAAGGACACCAGCTGGCGATTTGTGGAAGTGACCCCTGGAGTCTCCTCAGCCACCCGCTTTCCCTGACCTCATGGTCTGCATTCAGGCTTCCCTGCCATCTGGGCTCCCCAGGGTAGGCCTGGGGCCAAAACTCAGGGCCCCAGCCTGGGCCAGAGAGATGTGCCCTGCCTACTACCACTGAGGACATAGATGGCCCTTCCGCAAGACACCAGAGACAAGGGTGGGGACACTTGACTGCTTTCCCTTCTGATCAGCTAGCTACAAATTTGGGGATACCCTCTGAGTTTGAAGCATTCACTAAAAGAGCTCATAGAACTCAGGAAAATGTCAGACTGAGCTTACAGTTTTAACAGAGCAAAGATTGCAGCTCCGAACCAGCCACTGGATGACCCAAGGGCCAAGCTTCCGCTGTGTGCAAGGATGTTTGGTTACCAATCTCTTTTCTTTTTTTTTTTTTTCTCTCTCATTCAGTTTATTGGTGCATTTTAGGTATACAGTACAGTTACATTCACCATTGGGATCTTGTACCTTTACATGATGGGTTTTGGTTCTCATTTTTTCCCCTTGTCCCGGCTCTTCCTTTACCCCCTCTTCCCTTTCCTATTTACAAATACTTTATTTCCCTTTTTTCATTTTCTCTCTCTTTTTTTTTTCCCTTATTTCCTTTCCCCTACCCTTCCCACTTCCCCTACACCTTTAGCCCCTTTCTTCCTATGGTTACCAATTTCTGACCCAAACCGGGTTCTTTTTCTCTTCAGGATGGTTGAACCAATAACAAGAGTGAGCAGCGAAGGAGACTTACAGGTCAGTTTCTTGGGACAAAATACGCCACACCCACAACTTGAAGGAGAAGAGATTTATTTATTTTTTTTAGCGAAACATTTATCGGTACGTTTTAGGTATGCACAGCGCTAGCACTCATCGTGGGAATTTGCGCCCGTACGTAGTACATCCGCCCCGTTCCCCCCTTCTCCCCTCTTCTCGAGCCCCCTCCCCTCCCTATGTACAACAGCTTTGCTTCCATTTTTCCTTCTGTTTTTCACTTTTTTCTTGTCCCTCCCTCCTCCCTTGTTCCCCTTCCCACTTGAACATTTTCTTCCCATTTCCCAACGTCTTTTATACATTTCAGTCCTTATTTTCACTTTCTGTTTCTCACACCAGAGAAACAAGGCCGTATTTAAACATGTGTGTCTGGGAGTGTGTTATGTGTTCAGAGCATGGTGCGTCTCAATAATAGTCCTTTGTCCGATGAATAGCTGAATGGAAATGCCTGAGGCCCGTCTTTCTCCATGGCACAGCAGTACTCCACTGTATAAGAAAACCACACCTGACTTACTGATTAGCTGGTTGATGGGCATTTGGGCTGTTTCCAAGATTTAGCTATTACAAACTACGCTGCTATAAACATGGGTGTGCATCTATCACTGTGGTAGGATGCTTTTAATCCACTCAGGAGGATACCAAGAAGGGGAAAACCTGGGTCAGATGGAATCTCTGGTTTTAGTGTTTTGAGGTATCTCCACACTGATTTCCACAGTGCCCGCGCCAGTCTGCACTCCCACCGACTGTGGAGAAGGGTTCCTTTCTCCCCACAGCCTCACCAGCATTTGTTGTTGGTTGATTTCTTGATAGCAGCCATTCTTTCTGGAGTGAGGTGGAATCTCAGTGTTGTTTTCATTTGCACCTCTCAAATGATCAGTGATGGTGAACATTTTTTCATTTATTTATTTGCCATTTCTACTTCTTTAGCTGAGAAGTGTCTGTTCATTTCAGATGCTCACTTTTGGATTGGGTCTTTAAATTTGGAGGATCTGATTTTTTTTTTTTTTAGTTCTTTATATATTCTCAATAATAGTCCTTTGTCTGATGAATAGCTGGTATAAATTTTTTTCCACACTGCGGGTAGTCTCTTCACTCTGTTGGTGGTTTCTCTTGCTGTGCAAAAGCTTTTTAATGAGATGAGGCCCCGGTTGTTGATTCTTTGCAGTATTTCCCGTGTGGTCTGGGTTTTGTTCACGAAGTCTTTGCCCACTGCTGTGTCCTCTAGTGTTCTACGTATTCTCTCCTCCAGCAGACTCAGTGTTTCCATTTTAATATTTAGATCCATTTCAATTTTAGGTTAGTGCATGGTGAAACATATGGGTCTAGTTTCAATCTTCAGCATGTGTAAAGCCAGTTTTTCCAGCACCATTTCCTAAAGAGGCTATTTTTCTTCCAGTGAAAGTGTTTGGCTCCTTCGTCACGGATTAAGTGGCTGAGTGTGTCTGGAGTTGTTTCTACATCTTCTAGTCTGTTCCACTGATCCTCAGGTCTGTTCTTTTGCCAGTACCATGCTGTTTTTGCCACCGTAGCTTAGTGGTATCATTTTAAGTCAGAGATTGTGATGCCCCCTGACTTTCCTTTGTTGCCCCAAATTGCCTTTGTTACTGTAGTTCTCTTCTGGTTCCAAATGAATTTTAGGACTTTTTTCTAATTCTCTGAGATATGCTGTTGGTATTTTGATTGGGATTGCATTAAATTTGTATAACAATTTGGAAGGATGGCCATTTTCACTATATTCATTCTTTCTATCCAAGAACAAGGGATATCTTTCTATTTTCTGATATGCTCTTTGGTCGCCTTTTTCAGAGTACTATAATTTTCAGTGTAGAGGTCTTTTACTTCCTTCATTAGATTGATTCCTAGGTATTTCATTTTTTTGGACACTATTGTGAAAGGGATTATTTCTCTAATTTCTCTCTCTCTGTGAGTTTGTTATTCGTGTACAGGAAGGCTATTGATTTTTGAGATAACTGAGTATGTCTGAAGTTGTTTCTGCATCTTCTAGTCTCTTCCATCGATCCTCAGGTCTGTTCTTTTGATGGTACCATGCTGTTTTTATCACCGTAGCCTTGTAGTATCATTTCAGGTCAGAGACTGCGATACCTGCTGCCTTGCTTTGGTGACCTAGAATTGCCTTTGCTATTCGAGGTCTGAGAAGAGATTTATTTTGACTCACAGTTTCAGTGGGTTCAGTCCATGGTTAGCTGGCTGTAAGGCAGAAAGTAGCATGATGAAGGGCCTGGTGGAGGAAATCTGCTCATGGCAGGATAGACAGGAAGCAGAGAGAGAGAAGAGAAAGCTGGGACCAGGAATACACCCTTCCAGGTCCTTTCCTCAGTGACCCACCTCTTATAACCAGGCCCCACCTCCTAGCAGCACCTTCAACATAAATTCAACAGGGGGTTAATTCACTCATGTGAATAGCACCTTCATGATCCAACACCTTCCTGAAGCCCCGTGAGAGTTTGGGGGAACATTTTAGATCTAAACCGTAAGACAAAGTAAAAGAAATGAGGAGAGGGCTAGGCTAATAAAGGGGAGGAGTGGTCATGTCTTCTGGGAATTGGGCTCCACCTCCTTCTCTCCTCCTGCAGTTCTTCCTTGTCACTGCCACGGCAATTGTCAACCTGTCATGGCACTGAGGAGCGTGCCATGTAGCACACAGATGGGATTAAGATGAAGAAAGGGCTTATCTGTCAGTCTCTCTGCCAGCCGTCTTAGATCCAACCAATCTCAAATGGCCCAACTGAAGGGGAAGCTCTGGCTTCTCAGCATGTGATTCTTAAAGCTAGCAAGATCAGTGCAGGGCAGAAATCCAGCTAGGTCAAGCACTCGGGGTGAAACACGGAGGTGAGATGGGAAGGGTTCAGAGCATCGCCTACTTCTCTACCTCTCTCCTCCCATTTCAGGCTCCACACACTTGCGAGGGGCTGCCTGGGTGATCCAGGGCACTCCAAATCTCGAGATCTTCACAGCCACCCGTCTGCAAAGTCCCTTCTATGCTGTAAAGTAGGGTGTTTCCAGGTTCCAGGGACTCCGATGTGGGTGACCATAGGAAACAATGTTCTGCTGATTGCTGTGTCTGGGACCCAGGCCTTTCCTGACTCTGAAGAGTCAGCCTGGGTACCAGGCAACAGATGAATGGATGAGAACATGATATATATATATATCAGATATAAAGAAGACTGACGGCAGGGATTTAGCTCAGTGGTTCCACCACCTGCCTTGCAAGTGAAAGGTCCTGAGTTCGATACCCAGTAGCAGAAGAAGAAGAAGAAGAATGAAATCATGTCATTTGCAGGAATATGGTTGGGACTAGAGGATCCCATGTTAAATGAAACAAGCCAGAAACAGAAAGACAATGTATTTTTTCTTATATGCGGAGCTTAAAAACAGACAATGTTTTGAAAAAAAAAAAAAAGACATCCTTAGGGAATAGAGGGGGCGAGGGGAAAGAGAAAAGGTGAGAAAGGATGGAAAGGAGGGTGGGCGTGATCAAGGCATAACATACACATGCATGGAAATGTCACAGTGAAACCCATTCATGTAGGTTTTTTGTTGGAGACAACATATTGCTAAATCATCCAGACAGATCTTAAACTCCCTATGTAGCCCAGGCTGGCCTTGAACCCACAATCCTCCTGCCTCAGCCTCCCGAGCGCCAGGATAGCAGTTGTGTGCCACTACGCCCAGCTAAGCCCATTAATTTGTACAATTGATATGTGCTAATAAAAACTTTTTTTTGAAAGGAAAATTAAGAGAGGGAGCATGTGGTACCTGCTACAGCACCGGCTGTGTGGCTGCTCGGGTATCAGGGCTGTTCTTATTTTTATTTCTTTGCTTGAAGATCGATTTCTCTGGCATTGAGGATTGACTGAGTGCGCAGTTCGGACTGGCCCGTGAAAAAGCTGGAGAAAGAAAGAGAACAACCTGGAACTGGGCGAGGGAGGTGGCCCTCTGCAGCCTTCTCCCTTCCCATGCAAGGCACCCTTGGCACTCCCGGGGCCTCTGCTGGCCTCAGCACTGCAGGTGGGTGACTGCTGATTTGTATAGGTGCCTGAGGGAGGCTCTGCAGGAGAGGGAAGTGACTGCCAGAGGCCCTGCCCTTCCCAAGGTGAGTGCCTGGGTGGGGTGTGAGGAAGGAAGGAGAAGAAAGAAAGAAAGAAAAAAGAAAATTAGCAGTGAGTCTTTGCAGGACTGCGAAGGCAGGCCCCACCCACCCTCCTCCCCACAGGCCTTGGCTTGGAACCGTTTCCTTTCCCAGGTATGTTCTTTTACAAGGGTGCTGTCTCCAGGGAGAGTTGGGAACTGGATGCATCTTACAAAAGTATTTGGACAGAAACTGGAGCCCAGGCTCCCGGAAAAGAAGTCTCGGGCAATTTTCCATTTGCACTGACCTCATGGGTCTTTCCTCTTCTCAGAGAGAGGGGAGGAAAATATGAGAGACAATGGTCATTCCAACCTCAGGCTTCCTGCCGAGGGTCAGTGACATCCACCATTGTTCCTGTACAAATTCATAGAGTGTCTTATCGCTGGTCACTATGGCAACTGGCCCCCCTCCGCCGCCGCCGCCCCCGTGATGGTGAACTGGAATTCCTCCGAAGTGCCTCGCAGCAAACTCTTCTCCAGACAAGCAGAATGGGGGGAAAAATTACCAGCAGCCCCAGCGCCTTTGATCCGGTCTTTGTTTCCAAGAGAACAGTTCACTCAGCCTGATGAAAGAGATCAGAAACCAATGTGAAAAAGGACAGCCGGAAGTCACCCAGGCACAGAGGAGCAGTTGGCACGGCAGATCCCCCACACAGCTCCTGACACTGTGATTAACCCAGAGCCTCCCAGAAACTTCAGAAAATGAGGCATTGTTTTTCTTCTATTCTCCCACCGCCTCCTACTTCCCACTTCTGGTTGCCTCTACCTGGCTCCCATCTCTGTGAAGGGGGCAGGGCAACAAATCCAGCTCAAAAGTAGAAAACACAGAGTCCTCAGACCAGAGGCTACCCTGAGGGGCTCATGGAGAGGCCTCCCCCAAGCAGGAGGGTGGTGAGCAGGCTTTGCCCACCTTAGAACGAGACTCCAAGATACTGCCGTAAAGCAAAGCCTGTTTCACAGGCAGCTCTTTTTATAAAGTGCACTCTTTCTAATTACGTAAGTACTCACATCACCCCTAATATTGACCATTAATTAGTGTTTGGCTGTTGCATTAGTTGGCGTTACTACAGTGGACTGCTTGAGGCAGGCTGACTGTGTGAAGAAACAAAGTGTGTGCAGCTCACGAGGGCACGACTTTGGAGGCTGAAAGTCCAAACGTCAAGGTGCTGGCTCTGGCCAGGACCTCAGGGTCAGTGGCAATGCTGGAAACACTTGCAGGAGGAAGGATCCTATCAGGAAACCAAAACCGGAAGCCAGAGCACTGGGCCTAGACAGACTCAGGCTTTATAATGACCCTCTCAGGATAACCTTTCTTCCTTCCTAGGACTCCTTAGTGACCTGAGGACGTCCCCCTAGGGCCCAGCTCTCAATGTTCCCACACCGCCTTCCAACACTGCTGCCTGGGCCCCAAGCTGCCAATGCATCAAACCTGGGGACACGTTCCAAGACCACACCCAAACCTCACAGAGTGTAGACCGCCCCAGTCCTGCTCCTGTCTGTGTGTAAGGCGCCTGTTGACTCATGACATCAACAAAGCCCAGCTTTATTTGTCTCCTCTGCCCTGAGTTTACGTACTTTAATTTTGACAGTGCTGGGGATGGAACTCAGGGCCTTGTGCCTGCTGGGCAAGGGCCCTGCCACTGAGCCGCACCCCAGTCCTCCCTCTCTCCTTTAATCGGCAGGGTAGAAACAGATGCCATGGCTTCTCAGTTCCTCTTAAGTAAGAGCTGCAGGCCGCTGTAGGTGGCAAACGCGATCTTAATTTGGACCTCAGAATAGTTAGTCTGTGGGAGACCAGAAATATGTTACCCCAAAATATGCATCTTTCAGCACAAGGATTGCTGAGCTGAAGGCAATTAGAGAAGAAACAGGTGCAGGACAGGACTGCCCTCCCTCTATTTGCCCAAAAGCAGGACACAGATTTGCAGACAGAAGGCGTCGTGCCCGGCCTTGCACCTGAGAACAAGGTGAGCCCTGAGGAAAGATGCAGACCTGCCCAGCAGAGCAGGACAGTGTGCTCACCAGCCGTGGTCTCCCACAGGCCTGCTCACCCCCAGCTGCTGCCCCCGCCCGGCTCGTGGTACCTCCTCTGTCCGTCACTTCTCTAAAAACTCAGTTCCCTTTGTGAAAGGTGCTGTGGACACCTGAATCCAAGCTACCTCTGTGACCTATGCGTTTCCTGGTGTCTCCCATGTACAAGGACAGATCAGATAATACAGAGAACATCTAAATTTAAAAATTATTACAGCAGCCGGGCATGGTGGTGCCCGCCTGTAATCCCAGCACTCGGGAGGCTGAGGCAGGAGGATCACTGTGAGTTCGAGACCAGCCTGCTGGGCTACATAGTGAGCTCCAGGTCAGTCTCAACTATACAGTGAGACCCTGTCTCAAAAAAAA
>NW_022900935.1:60656897-60703342 GCF_012274545.1 Fukomys damarensis
AAAAAAAAAAAAAAAAAAAATACTACAGCAAAAGGCACTTTGCAATTAGTCTCCCTCAAAACCCGCCCCCTCGCCTGAACTCTCTCATCCCACCCCTTCTTGCCGCTTTCTGAAGCAGCTCTGGAGTCCTCTTTCACAAGTGTCACTCACAAGGTGTGGTAAAAAATACAGAGAATGATGGTGCTGAGTAAAATCCGTGGAAACACAGGCTCAGAAAAACATGACGTCACGTCTTCATCGACCTGATACGCTGGATCTGCCTCAAGGTCAAAATGAACACGGGAAGTGAATGTTTTGAATCACTTAAGGCATCAAGGCAGCCAGGATAGTGCAATTAAAGACACTCGTTTGAGGGAGATTGATAGCCATGTGTTTTTACAATAATGCATATTTTTTCAAATTTAAACACCTACCATAGATTCTGATCACACCTTGTCCATACGAGATGTGCATGTTGGTAAACTGGTTTCTGGGCCGGGGATTTAGCTCAGTAGTTCCACCACCTGCCTCACAAGCCCAAGGTCCCGAGTGCAATCCCTGGTACCAAAAATAAATAAATAAGATACAGGTAAAAAAGTAAACTTGCTTACTCTTCTCTCATTGGCTGTCTTTTGTCTTGGTGGCCATCCCAGCTGAGAGCTTATGAGGACGGAAGGAAACAAGAGCGTTATTTCCACCCCCCAGCCCACCGCATTTGATCACATCCTCCGGATGGGCTAGGGACTCGATCTTCTCCTGGGGAGCTCAGCCCACTCCAGCCCAGAGGCTGCGGTGGGGAGGAGGCAGAACGTGTGACCTGCTCCTGAGTGGCAGGAATGGAAGAGAGGGTGGGGGGAGGGAAGACACCCGGATGCGTCTCACAAACTGGTGGCTTCCCCTCCCTGCAGTGCTGGGCTCCTTGGGGGCTCTGGGCCTCCTGGGACCCCAGGGAATGCTCCTCAAATCTCAGCCCTTCCAGCCACCTCTGGGCACCACGCTGCTTCTTCAGATGCCTCCTGGGACAGGCTCTGGGGCAACCCCTTAAGGTCCACAAGGAAACCATTCCCCCTCTGTAGAAAATCTCTGGGGAGGCGAACCTCCCCTCACTTGCTCAGGCTTTTGCATCCATCCCTCAGCTCCCCTGCAGGGGTCCTATGAATTCCCCGGATGCTTGGTGTTGAAGGATTGACCAAACCCTTCCAGCAGGAAGCCAGGCTGACACCTGGCTCTCCATCCCTCCCCGTGCTCTCTGGTCCTTGCCTCCAGCTCTGCTCACTCTCTTCTCACACACCGAGGAGCACCTGGGTGGAGAAGAACTAATCTGACCCAAAGACGTCCGGCCTCCATCCTTGGCTGTGGAGAAGTGACTTCTGGGCCCCTGCCATGTCTATGTGGACAGTCTGACAGGGTGACTTATGATGGAGGCTTCGGGACACGTGTCAGTGCTGACCTCAGGAGCGAGTGGAGACCACAGATCTGCCTTGCGGACGGCATGCGAGGGAAGCCCCATCAACCTGCACACCTGGGCCCAGGCGAGCTTCCTGGGGGACAGTGCCCTCGAGCGTTGTCACACGTCATGCTGCAGAGCGGGTGATGGTAGCCAGATCTCCACGGGGAGAAGAGAAGCAGAAGCTCTACGTTTGGGTCCCACCCAGAGCTCACCTGAAACGTCCTGTCCTCCAGCTGGTTCCAGCACCTGCCCTTTCTCTATAACAGAGGTGTAAGCACTCTGTGAGTCTTTCGGGAGAATTCCCAGATTCAAAGGACCCCAGATTCCTAGCCAGCAGGTGTGAGCTGAGCGTGGTCCTGGACACTCAAACATGTAGCTGGGCTCTGAGGGAGGACAGCGTGGCAGGACTGTGTTTTCAGACTGCAGCGTGGGGGAACTCCTGGCAGATGCCCTATCTCAGCTTCACAGGCAGGGAAGTGGAGACAGAGATGGCTCAGGGACCTGGCCCAGGCAATGCTGCACAAATTCTTACATATTCTGTAATTTAGAGAAATGTAAACCCGGGCTGGAGCATCGCTCAGCAGTGGAGTGCTTGGCTTGCATGTGCAAGGGTTCTACCCCTGGCATTGTGAACAAACAAACACCAAGCTGGTTTCTGTGCACCAGTGACCTTAAGCAGCATTCTCTGAGAGTCTAGACCTGACCAAGGGAGAATGAGAGTAGGTGCAGGGCTCTAGAGCTGTGACCAGGGTCTCTTCCCTACCCCAGCCCCAATCCGAGGGCAGAAGGAGATGAAGATTCTTGCAGGTCTTCCTGCTGTGCTAACCAGTGCACACACCATACCCTCGGAAGACCAGCCTTGGTTCGCAGAGGTGAGTAAAGCCACATGGGGAAAGGGGTGCACAGCATGCTTAGCAGGCCTTGCCCTGCAGGATGATGTGCAGAAGACAGGGTGTCCTCCCACTGCCATGCAGCATGCGGGGTTCATCCTCTGCTCTCTAGGCTGTTCCCCCTCAGTGACACAGAGCCCCAGGCAGCCTGAATCACAGTGCTTCCTGAGGACCAGACCATGTCTAAAGAAGCCTCCTTCAGCTGGGTGTGAAGGTGGACTCCTGTAAACCTAGTGCTCTGGGAGGCTGAGGCAAGAGGATCAAGAGCTTGAGTCCAGAGCAGGCAATTTAGTGACTTAGCAAGATGCTGTCGCAATAGAAAAAAATTAGACAAGTTCTGAGGATGTAGCACAGTTCAAAAGTCTTGGGTTCCATTCTCACTACTGAAAAAAAAGGCCACTCCCTGGTGTTCCTTTTGCATGCAGAGTACCATCCAAGCCCTCCTCCTCCTTAGCCAGCATTCTCCTCACTGCAGGGCCTATGCTTCAGATACAGATTGTACCCCAGCTTGGCTGAGGGTAAGACATCGAAGAGGAGAATGTGTAACGAGTCAGCACATCATAACTGCACTGGAGTAGTTGGCAGGCACTGCACTGAGGCCTTCATTCAGTCAACAAATATTAACTGACTGCTTGCCATGTGCCTGACCCTATTCTTGGCCCTAATTTTAAGAATCTCTGCTTCTTGGGAGATGACATTCAAGTGAGAGAAAACAGACAGTAAACATAATGAGTAAATCGTATTATCGGTTAAGAGGTGACATAAGTGCTAGGAATAAAAGTTAAGTCAGAGGGCTGGAGATATAGCTCAGTGGTAGAGAATCTCCATAGCGTGCGCAAGGTTCTGGGTTTTATCTCCAGTGCTGGAAAAATAGAAAAGAAGATTTAAGCCAGATCAGAGGATGGAGAGGGCTGAGGGAAGGTGTTGGTGCCGACATTTGAGCCATGAGCATGTGCGGTCTGGGGAGAAATGCGTGAGGCAGGGGAACAGAGGTGCAGAAGCTTGAGGGTGGGGTGGGCTGAGGGGAAAGCACCGTGCAGAAAGTTGGAGCATGCTCCTCATGGGTGAGGGAGGGGATGCTTGTGGCCACACACGGCACCTACCTACTCCTCCTGTTCTCTTTCTCCATCCCTCCATGGAGCCATAAACCAAGAGTTACTCTTCGGCAGATGCCACGCAGAGAGACCACATAAATTTACAGAAGCCTGGGGAGCCCCAGCTTCTGACACACCCCACATTTAGGTGTGGTCCTCTAGTTCCAGAAACATGAGTGTGAACCAGAGTGAACCAGTATGAGCCAGTATGAACTAGAATGAGACAGCCTTCAGCTGCCTTCAGACACGTCCCGCCCAGTCACTTCCCAATGGCATCCATGAGAAGATTACAGCAAGCACTGCCTAGCCGAACTCCGCCAGCACCATGGCTGTGAGAGGCAGTGCTGACTATGGTTGTTGTTGGAAACTACTATGATTCACTCTGCAACCATAGCTCACTGGCGGGAGGTAAAAAGCACGCAGAATGTTCTTCTGAACACACAGAATGGGCCAGACAGATTGTCCACTCCCCAGCAGCCTTCACCACGCCCACCAACAGGGAGAGGAGCAGCAGAGCATGCGGGCTGCCTGGCTTTGCTTCAGGGCTTGTGTCTAGATGTCCCCTGGGAAGCCTCAGGCAGTCATAGGCGGGGCTTTTCAGAGGTGGCTGGATCTGGGGTGTACCTTGCTGGGATGGATCGATTCATGGTGCAATGCTAGACTCGGGGCCACCAGGATTAAAGGTGTGAGTGCTACCCAGCCACCCTACAAAGCCTGGATGAGATATAAGGGATAGAAGAGACTTCTTGTTGCTTGCTTGCTTTTGCTATCCTCTGCTTGCCGTGAACTATTTCTCTCCTGCAATGCCCCTTCTACCACTCCACCCTGCCTTGGAGCCAGCTGATTATGGACTGAAACCTCTACAAACCATGAGCTGAAATAAACCTTTCTTCCTTTGACTTTGGGTGTCAAGTATGAGAAAAAATAACTAAGACATTTAGTAAATAAAGTTTTATTGGAACATATATTTACACACTTTCTATGGCTATTTTCTCATGAAAATGGCAAAGCTAAGTGGCTGTGACAGAAACCAAGCATCACACAAAGTCCAAAAGATTTACTATCTGGCACATGACAGGAAAAGTTTGCCATCCAGATCTCCCTGGTTTCTCTGGGTTTTGAACTGTGGTGAATTTGGCAAGGTGAGCGATGGGACAGGATGGGTCCTCTCTCTGGGTCTTGCTTTTTGTCTTCTAGGAAGAGCTCTGGTGGTCTAGGGAGGAGCAGCCCGGGTTGGAAAGGGAGAGAGGGAGAGAGGTAGAAGGGAGGGAGAGAATCTGCATCAGAGAGCCACAAACGAGGGAGCTTAAACCACGGGGAATGTGTGTACTCGCAGTTCTTGAGGCCAGAGGTCAGAAATCAAGCCAGCACCAGGGTCCAGCTCCCTCCACACACTTTAGGGAAGAATCTTTCTCTTCCCCTTCTGGCTCCCGCTGGTTGCTACAATCAATCCTCCGTGTTCTTTGCTTGAGATGGCATCGCTCCCATCTCTGCCTCTGTTGTCACAAGGGACAGGGTCACAGCTGAGTACCCAGGACGGATTCTCAATCTGAGCCAAAAATAAACCCTGTTCAGCCGGGCGCATAATCCCAGCCATTGGGGAGGCTGAGGCAGGAGGACCCCACGTGCGAGTGCAACCTAGGTAATTTAAGTGATTTAGCAAAACTGTCTCAAATTTAAAAATAAAAAAAGGACTAGTGACGTAGCTTAGTGTCAAGACCTTGAATTCAACCCCCAGCCCAGAAAAACAAAAACCCAGCAAGCAAGAGAGCAAACAATAAAACCTTGTGTGTAGAAAGCCACAGGGACTTGGCAAATGCAGCCTGCACTCTTCAGTGTTCCACGTGCAGCCACATGAAGATTGGTCAGCTGTGGGCCTCGTGGTGGCAGTGGGCAGTGACCGGCTCACCGTAGGCAGTGGCAGAGTCTGAGGTGCACAGACAAGGAGGGCCGCTGCTGGGGAAGTGGTGCTGGTGATATTCCGGAGGAGGAGATTTCCCTCCACCAGCATGTGCTTATATCGGTTTATTTAATTTTGAAGTGTGCCAGTTACGTCCCCGAGGATGGCAATGTGAAGCTGGGGGTCCCTGGGGCAGAGCAGAGGCCAGGTGACTTGTGATGACTTGGGGAGGCAGCCCGTACCCCTCCCTTCAGCCCACCCCAGCGGATACCCCTCACCCTTGCAGTCTGTAGTGGCAAGTGCCCGCTGCTTTTGCCTGGGCCGAGCAGGAGATCAAGAGCGAGAGCTAGGCAGGCGCAGCAGAAGCCCACACCTGTCTGTTTGCACACAGCTTTGCAGGCACGGGGTGCCCACAATGTCCCCCGCCGAGGTGCGACTGTTCTTGATTTTCTGATTACTCAGAAGCTGGCTGGCTGAGGCCGGGGTTGTAGAACCGCATTCTGCCGTCGGGGTGGCGTTTTCACGGACAGAATTTTCACAAGCGTGTGCTGCACGGTCGAGACTTACCAGGGGCAGGGAAGAGAGCAAGCTTTCTTCTTTTGGATGTTTATAACCACATATTTATAAAGTGAGTGCCGCCAGCCCCATCTTGCTTTTGTCTCCTTCTTACCTCTTCCCTCCCCTGCTAATTCTGCGTTTCTCCTCCCAGGCTGGCTGGGCCGGTCAGCTTAATGAGCCTCCGGATTCGCCATGAGATAGATGGCGGGCCATTAGCCGCCTGTTTAACAACCGTATTTCTTGCTCGGGATGAGGGCTCGATGTCTCTCCCGTGAAATACAGCTGGCGGAGCCCCCCTCCATCCCCGACTTGAAGTACGGAGAAGCAGCCGCCTCTTCCGTCTCCCCAGGGTGACTGGAGGTCGGAAGCGAGCAGGCTGCTGTTCACAAGAGATTGATGGGTTCGGTTCTCTGCGAGGCTCCGGCCTCCAGCGTCCTCTTTGTGTCCTGACGTGGAGCTCTGTGGGTCTCAGGGCTCTCCCCATGCAGGGGCCCACAGAGTCCCCTCTTCCCGGAAGCAGTGGCTTCCCCGGAGTCCATGGCCCTGAGCTACGGAAACCACAGCTTTGATTCCCAGGAGGTCATTTTATGGCTGGAGAGAACGGAGTCAGACACAGGTGCTGCCCTTTGGGGCTGCTGCTCAGCCTCTGGTTCAGGTAGGCTTCCCAGGCTGCCCAACCCATCCCCTAGACACTTCCTTGAGGCCACCAGCCAGTCATGCATCCCTCCATCACTATGCAGCCTGCACCCCCTGCCGTCCCGCTCTTCTCTTGGCCTTCTGTTGGCCGGGGCCTTTGAAGCCCCTGCCTTTGTTACACAGGTGAGCCCAGCTGGATGAGGGAGAGGAGCACTGCAGCAAGACCGAAGACCAGGGGAACCTGGGCTTCTTTCACTTCCAGCACAAAGACGAGCAAATCAAAACTCACAGCCTCGGGCCAGGGATTTAGCTCAGCCGTTCTGCATCCTGCCTTGCAAGCACAAGGTCCCAAGTTCGATCCCCCGTACCAAAACAAAACACCCACGGCCACTGCCAACTGGTTTTTAGAATAAGTACTCATGCTCAAAAGAAAGAAAAGGAGCCCTCAGGATGGGGGATTCAGTTAGATGGCAGAGGATGAGGCAGGAGAGAGGATGCTGCTGACTGATGACCCTTAGTTTGTTTTTTTTTAGCTCCAGATTTTCTTAACATTAAGAGCCAAGTATAGAGGATCTACAACAAAATTCCAACTTAGAACCCAAGGCATTAAGGAGGAACGCTGGCTCTGAGACCTTTCGGTAGGAGCAGAGACAGACACAGGGCACATGAGAATGTCAGAGAGTATGACAGCAAGAGCAGGCAGAGGCAGGAAACGTGTTCTACCCACAAGGCCAGAACATGCATGTTCAAAGAGAAGTCTGGCTGAAGGGGAAAAGCAACAAAAAACGCCCACCCAAATCGAAGGAAAAGGGGTTTTCGTACAACACAGTATCAAAAGTAAAAGGAACACACCAAATGCACAAACTGGTGGCTGGTAAGTCCACAGCCTGTTATGAACAGGCCCTTCTAGCATCAGTCAGGTTTCTTCTTCTCATCTGTCATCCAAGGTGATTTACAGATGCGGCGACTTTAACAAGTCTCTCTCAGGAGGGTAGGCAGGCTTCAGTCATTGGTTTCAGGGTCTGTCTGTGCCATGTAGGCATCCAGCTGGTTGTCCAGCTGCTCCTTGATCAGGACTGGGCGAGTAAGGGCACTTCTTCCCAGACCTCGGAGCGACATCCCTCCCCTAAGCAGGGTTCTGGTAGCGCGCTCTCCATGCAGTCCTCCTCTGGGCAAGCCTCTCTGGACTATAGGCCGGCCTCGTCCTGCAATGGCTCCCCTGGCCAGGTGCCCTATGGTCGGCCTGACCGTGCCTGGATGTTACTGTTACCCAGGTGCTGCTTTAAGCTCTTCTGCTTAAGTTTTAATGCTGCCTGGACAGAGGGCCTATTCTCCATCTGCTGGGCCAGTCTTCTGTTTGTGGCACTGGCTAGCTGTTGTTGGTGCCTCGAAGCCCGAATATTCACTGCCATCAGTTGTTTGTTCTTCAGCATATTAGTAAAGTGCTCATTTAGAGGCATCTTGGTGGTGCTTTTGAGCACAACTTTTGGCCCTGACTGGGCAGCCATCTTCAAATCCCAAGGATCAAAGGAAATGGACGCCAGTGCTCCTCCCGGGGCTGCCCTCACGGCTGTGGCAGGCGGGCTGGGGACTGGTTGAACCCGAATGGGCGATGGAGGGGCTCAGTTGACTGGGAGTTGGTTTGAAGCGTAAGCGGTAGATGGCTCTCTAGTCGCTGGCCTATCCGCCTGCTCGCCCTGCCTGCCTTTTCCTATCTTTCGTTTGTAGCACCACAGCTCTGCCGCCAACTCCCGCTCGAGGTCCGAAACAAAAACTGATGACCCTTAGTTTTGAGGTAGCATCTGGGGGTCACTTGAGGTGATGCATGAGGAATGGAGCCCCAGCTTAAAGTCCAGAGCTTCAGGGTGCCATCCTGAAGGTGGAGCAAAGGGCACCAACAACTTAGGGACTCAGACAGGGAAAAGAAAAGAAAAACCCCAGACCAAGGCCAAAAATAGTGGCAAATGGGGCTGGGGTGCAGCCCAGTGGTGGAGTGTTTGCCCAGGATTTGTGAGGCCCCGGGTTCCAGCCCCAGCACGCACACAAAGTGGTTGTAGGGGAAGGGAGCAGATTTTCTGCTCCTCGAGGGGTTGAGAGACCCACATCATGAGAGGAACATAAAAATGAAGACATTTAGATACCTGAGCCCAGGAAGAAAGTTATAAAATTGCTCTGATGGACTACTGCTGAAATGAGCATAGTCAATCCTCATGAGGCAAAGATTTTTAATATAAGCTCACGGCAGACAATACCGCAAAATACCTACAGAAACAAACCATAATGAAAGAGAGACGTTAGGAGTAATACGAAGAGAGTCAGCTGCTAACGTTTGGAATTAACAGGACGTCTGAGCACGACTCTTTTTTTAGACAACGTCACTGGCCTTGAACTCAGTTTGTAGCCTAGGCTGGCCTCGAATTTGTGGCTATCTTCCTGCCTCATCCTCCTGAGTTTTGGGATTAGAGATATGCCACCATGCCTGGACCCAAGCATGACCTCAAGTGTACTTAAAGTGGTATGGAAGCAAAAGAAGGAATCAGTCAAAAAAAAGAAGAGGATATTTGGAAATGAGAGGAAATTAAACCTGAAAAGAGTCATATAGGCCTAGAAGTGAAAAGTATCTTTACTAAAATTATAAATTAAGCTCTTGAGATAAAAACAATTGAGAACACTGAAGATTAAAGAAAAAGAAGACAAATAGAAGGAAGTCGTTCAAACTGCAGTACAGAGATAGAAAGAGATTAAAAAGAAAACATAAAAGCACAATGAAGAAATATGGAATGGAATGAGTAGGTTGAACATGTATCTTATAGACGTAGAAGAATAGAATAGAGAGTCAGAAAGAGGCAAATTCAACACTCAAAATGACAACAGATTTCCTTAATTGAAGGAAGGAGCCATCAGACTGACGTGCGGCATCGTCCAAATGGGACACATCAAAGATGAATGTGCATCTAGACACACTGTGAGAAACCAGAGAACATCAAAGACCCCGAGATCTTAAGGGCAACCAGAGAGATAAGACTAAAAAGAAATGACAATTTGACTGGCGGAATCTGCAGCAACACCAGTGGGTGCCGGAGGACAAAGCCACATCCTCATAGAAATGAGGCAACGCATCTGCTGGCCTGGAATTACAATCCCAGCTAAACTGTCATTCAGAGTGAGGGCTAGGAAGGGACTTTTCCAGAAGCCAAGGGCTTACTGTTGGTGGGTCCTCTCTGGAAAGGACAGTCAAGGTGTGGGTGGCATTGGCCAATAGGCTTCCAGGCTGGAGTGAATGAAAAGGGAAAGGAAGAAAGAGCTGGGTGTTTGCTGTTGCCTTTGGACACTGGTCTCCGGTTTCTTCAGTTTTCCATTCCAGACTCTTCCACTTTCCAAAGCAGAGTCGCACAGCTGACTAGCAGTGAGCTTCCAGGCCTGAACCTGCAACTGCTGTGTGGGGTCCTTCTGCTCTGCAGTGTGCAGAAGGTCATTTCAGATTTTCCCACTTCTGATCCCATAAGCTTACCTAATAAATCCCTTTGTATAATTAATAATAATAATACATTTTATATAGAGTCTATACCTCTAGAGAAACCTAACTAATTCAGTTGGGTGGACTGAGTGGAGGATCTGGCTGAGCTGCCCAGAAGCCAGGAAGCCTGTTAGCACTTGAGCCTCCCGTGGGTGAAAGCAGATTCCAGAAAGACCCTGCTGGCCTATACCAGTTGTTTATTTCAGTGGGTTCAGGTCATCAGTTTGGCAGTCCGGGGTCCCCTCTAGCAGATGAGTTATAGGTGCTATGAGGAGCCCCACAGACTTTTCTGACGTTCAACATAACGTATGTTTCTTTTCTTTTACCTTCTGCTGTACCCGGGATAGAGCGCAGGGCCTTCATACCAAGCTACATCTGTAGACCTTTTTGCATTTTTTAGTGACACAGAATCTCAATAAGTCACTAAGCTCCCCAGACTGGTCTCAAATTTGTGATCTTCCAGCCCCAGCCTCCCAAAGTGCTGGGATTACACCCCACGGAGCTATGCACATATTTCTTGCAATCCCACCCTTCCCTCCTGCCCATGTTTCCCCTTCACAGCAGTCCTGCCTACCCACCACAGTGTCTTTTAGGCTCCTCTGTATCTGTCCTCTCTGTTGGCAGAGGCCCCAGGCCAGCTGCTCAGGTTCTGTTTAACCATGTGCTGCCCACAGCTGGACAGGGTCTGTAACAGCCCAGATCCCAGCTGGTGGGCCAGGGCCAGCTAAGTCACAGCGAGCTGCCCTGCCAGGCTTGCCTGCAGAAGTCACAGGGAAAGCTCATAGTCTTGGAAACCACTTTGCTGTTTTTCTTTGGCGCTGCCCTCTGGGCACAAAGTAGTAAACACGGTCCCTACCAGTGACCGCCTGGGACTCCACAGGGCCCTCTGTCACTGTGCCTCCTCCTCTGGAAGCCATATCCCTGGAAATGTGGGCAAACCTTTGGAAAAAGTATGAGACCAAACTTGGGTCCCAGCTATGCAAATCCTGTCATTTCAACCTGCTGGATGGAGGATGGAAGATAAAAAAAAAAAAATCAAAACACACAGACCATGTGCATAGGCACGAACATTTAGGTAACGTTCATTCTTCCTGTCCTCATGTGCCAGAAATATACATCTACCAATGCACTTATTCTGAGTACAAACAAACGCCAGTCAAAACTGCAAGAGGCAGAAGTGTCTCAAATCTTGTCGCAATCACTGCTGATTAGATTCTTACTTTGATTAATGAAAATAAATGTCACATTAAGGGGAGACATATCCAGGGGCAAGAGGGACACTGGCGGAAACAGATATGAGATGTCTCTCGTCTTTGCCGGATATCAGAATAGAAACTCTTTCCCCAGGAGGTGGGCCGTTGTGGGTCGATGAAGCTGGGATCTCTCACCAACCTACGGAGTCCTGTACCTGCATGTGGGTGGCTCCCAAGTCTGCAAGTCTGGTGCCGACCTCCCCTCCAGAAGCCACAGCCTCACTTCCAATGGCCACCAAGACCAGGCACCTGTGCTTGGTCCAGTGAGGTGCAGGGGGCCTGACCCCATGTTTAGGCGGAGGGAACCAGACAATGCTAGAAGGTTGCCCTTTTCTGCCTCCCCTCCTCCATTGTACCTTACACAGGCCCCGGGGTCTGGCTGCAAATGTGATCTCCCTGGGAGGGTTCATTCTTCTTTTTTTGGTGCCAGGGATCAAACTTGGGTCCTTGTGCTTGTGAGGCAGGTGGTGGAACCACTGAGCTACATCCCCGGCTCATTCTTCGTAGCGGTGTCCAGAACCCAGGCAGACAGGCCCTTCTCTAGCCTCCCCTTCCTGGTGGGCCAGGGGCTGCACAAGTCTCCTGGGGTGGCTGCAGCAAAGTACCTACCACAAGCTGGGAGGCTCAACACAGCAGAAAATTGGTGCTGTTACAGGGTGGAGGCGAGAGGTCCAAAAGCCAGTGAGACTATTGGAATTTATGGGAATGAGGCATGGTCTCATTCTAGAATGGCAAATAAAAGCCAATTAAGATATTAAAATTTGTTGTAATTTTTTTCTTTTGGCCTAGGATTCCATTCCTACTGGACTAGAGCCCACACTAATCTACTTTGGCCTCAACTTAATTACACCTGCACGGGCCCTATTTCATATACATGGTACGACAGGAAAATGGGTTCCATCCCCAGTGCTGGAGGAAGGGAGTCTTAAACCGGGTGTCTAATGAACAAGAAACATTTATTCCTCACAGTTCTGGAAGCCAGAGTCTAGGATCGAGGATGTCTTGGAATCAGTGTCTGGGAAGGGCCTGGCTCATAGATGCCCTTTCCCTCTGTGTCCTCACACAGCCAAAGAGACTGGGGAGCTCCCTGGAGCTTCTGGGAAGGTTACTAATCCCACTTGCGAAGGTTCTGCCCTCTGGTCCCAATCACCCCTGACAGCATCAGCTGGGAAGGTCAATTTTGCAGGTCATTTTGTAGGCACGTGACCTTCGGGCTGGCACATTATCCTGACGGAAGTTGGCCCCCTGCTCTCCGCCGGCGAAGATTCTGCAGAGCAATCAGTGTTGCATATCAAAGCGACTGTGGCTAATCTTCCCACACGCTGTTAAGTGTTCCTACCCTTACTGCCCAGCGGGCAGCTCCCAGGGTCCTCTCTCACACTGGAAGCCTGGGGACAGATCCGGGACACAGCTCTCTGGGTCGCTCCAGCCCCTGGGCCCACTGCTCAGTCCCGTGGCTCCCCTCCTCCCCGGGAAGCCCGGGCAGGCTTCAGAGGACATCTGGGAGGTCCACAGGTGGGCCAAGTGACATCTGTTGGGATGGCTTGGCGGGAACACCCAGGTGGCCCCACAAGGCTGACAAGGCCTGGCTCTGAGGCCTGGGCCGTCACTCACTCTCCGCGGTGCCTCTGCTTCTCAGGCGTTCGGACAAGGGCGACACTCCCTGCAGGTGGTGCGGACTGACTGTGAGGCAGGAGGCATGGCCGCCTTGTTCTTCATCGTGTCCCTGCTGTTAAACGCAGGGCCTGGGCTTCAGCAGGAGCTGGGTGGCAGCGGAATAAATGAATAACAACGAGCGAGAATGTAATAAGTGAAAAAGTAATAAGAATGAAAGAATGGGGTCATCTTAATAAATAATGATGCATGAATAATAAATAGATATAATTTAACAAACATTTAGGTACAGCTTCCTCCGAGCCAGGCACTGGTCTAAGAAAGTTACAATTATTAATTCAACAAATGTGCGTTACCACCTTGTGAAGCTGGTGACAATATTACATCCTTTTTCCAGATGGGGAAACTGAGGCTCAGAGACTTGCTCAAGCTCCCGCAGTCAATACAGGGCAGAGGCCGGGATGAGACCCACATCCCATTACCTGGGAGCGCTAACATTGCCCGAGCTTCCTCTCTTTGTGGAGAGGAGGAAAGGGGAGAAAAGGTAGACTGAGGCAGCGGGCAAGGAGTGGATCATCCCCTGATGACGGGAGCTCAGGAGTAAACCTCAAACTGTGGCCCCTCTTGTCCTTGGCCCCAGGAGTCCCAGGGCTCAGAGTGAAGCCCCGGGCTGAAGTTAAATAACTGCGTCTCCGCGGCGGCTCTTTGCACAGAACAGCATTGTCCAGGGAGCCCCGCGTCTCCTCCCGGAGCGAGGCTGGCAGCTGCTGGGCCCCAGGAATCTCCCTGCAGGAAGTGGGAGCGGGACAGCCTGCTCTCGTTCAGTTTAACTGGGGTCGCGCACTGTCTTACGAAGGCAAGAGATTGAATTAGAGACTGTTGGATCGCTTTCCTCTCCTCTTCTCTTTCTTTCTCTCTCCTTTCCTTCTCTTCCCCTCCCCACTCTTCAGCCCCACCCCCGTCTTCCCCTCCAGCCCCTCCCTCCTCTCCCGCATCCCCTCAATGGTGTTGAGGTTGGAACCTGGGCCTTGGCATACTGGGAGAGTGCTGACCCTTGAGCCACCCCAGCCTCTGTTGGAAGGGATTTGAAAGAATGCTGAAGCTATACTCAGTACCACAGCTAACAAAACTGAATTTGCCATGCTGCTTCTAGAATGCACGGCAAGAGCCGGTCAGCAGTCAGCATGGCCCTCGTGCAAGAACGACATGTCCGGGGATGGTGGAGAAGCCAGTTCTCACTCCACCCACCACCGGACACACCAACCCAAACCCAATCTAAACCAGACCCAATCTTGCATCTCCCATCCCCATCCCTCTGTGTGATCAATTTCCCCCTCTTTGAGCTCCCTCGGAATTTGATTTGTGGCACATTTCTGCCTGAGATTTCTTGCTGCCATGTAAGAGTAAGACCTACAGACATCTTTATTGAGCACCTACTATGTGCCTGGCCCAGCAACACTCTGCAGACCACTACTGCTTCCACTTTACAGATAGACTCCAAGGACAAGCGAGATTAAGTCATTTATTAAGGACAGTTTCCAAGGAATGACCCAGCTGGCCTTCTCTTATTTTCTTCAGATTCCAAATGTGTGCCTTATGAAGAGGGGACATTTGGTTGGGGGAGGGGAGAGTGGCCGTTCACATCCTGTAGGTGGTTTATCATGGACAGGTCTTTGTTAATTTAGTTTACTATTCAACCAATTCCACGCTTTTATGACATTTGCCCTATAGGTGTCAGATGGTGTACCAGGAACTGGATGACTAAATTGAGGCACATAAGGAGCACCCAACCTCCTCAGGGAAATGTTGTGGCTGCAAGAAAAGATATTACAAAGCACTCACAGAAGAGGAACTCATAGAAAGTGATCAACGCTCTATAGGGCACCATCAGTCCTATATGAGCTAGCTCTGGTGGGTTGAGTAGGAGCCTCCTGGTAGTCAAGGAGAAAAGAGTATTGCTAGGAGAAAGAGTGACACTCAGGTGCAGCAAGTTCAGAGAGTGGATTGGGTGAGTCAGGAAATTGGGTTGTGGAAGGCAGGTTGACTTTCTCCAGCATCACACCAGAAGGAGAGGACGTGGAAGGGTGAGTGTGGGCCCACGCTGCAGGACAAGGTGGATGAATCAACACTTCCTCAGTCTGATGATGCAGGAAGCTTCTGTGGGTGAAGTCTCACCTTCCTTCACAGAGAGCAGCCCCAGAGTCCATTATCAAATTCCTCCTGCCACCCCTGCTCTGTCAAAGGTCACCAGCAGCTCTTTTTTTTTGGTACCGGGGATTGAACTCAGGCCCTTGTGCTTGTGAGGCAGGCGGCAGAACCACTGAGCCAAATCCCCAGCCCCCACCAGCAACTCATAATGGTCCATCTCACCATAGGGGTGGCTCTAGCAGTTCTTTTTAAAAAATCTTTTGCAGTACTGGGAGTTGAACTCAAGACCTTGCCCATGTTAGTCAAGCACTCTACCACTGAGCCCAACTGGCCCTAAGTAGTTCTTAAGCTATACCACAGACCTCTGTGCAGCCCAGGGAGCCCCTTGGTCCCTTCTCAGAGCAACATTTTAAAATATATAGAATAAATCCATAGAACTTCAAGAAAACCAACTACATTAAAATACAGTTATCTAAATATTAAATAACCAAATTTGGGATGTAGAAAGTGTTGTACTTCCAAACATATTAAATAGCACTACCCAGTGGACGGCCTCATAACAACTATAATTTTGTAATGGGGAAAAAGGCAAATGATATTGCAAGATTTCTGTGACAGTTGTGATGGGTTATAAAAATATCTATAATTGTTTTTGGTGATAAAGTCAAAGTACATCTAATAATACTACTGTGGTTTTGTTGACAACATTTGCAATTGAACGAAATTCTAGTTGTCAGGTAGAGGTTTGTGATTAAAAATAATAAAGAATTTTTTCCTTCCCAAGCTCACGAAGTCCCTAAATTCTATCCCCGCACTCCAGGTCCAAAACGTCAATCCTCCCTGTCCTTTCCTGTGATTCTTCCAAGGCTGTCTTCAGAGGAAGAGGCTGGGAGCAGCGGTGGCCTCCATTGTCTGTCATGGACCTCTGCTTCCTTTAATCAAAAGAGAAATAAGAGGTGAGTGTGTGTGAGATCGAGAAAGATAGGCCAACCACCCCTAATTCCACAAAAGTGATGCTCAGCTGCCTGTCTTACCCATGATGAGGTCCAAGACCCCAACATGACACGGTGGAAGTGTGATAACCACCTCTGCACATATCTGAACCCTGGTTACCTGGTCAAAGAGCAAGAACCCAGAGCGAAATGAAGGACACAACTGTGCCTGAAAACATTTGGCACTCCATTCTTCCATGGGTAAGCTTAACCCCTTTGCTTTACATCTGAGCTGGACTTAGACCCTCACTTCCAACAACTAAAGAGTGGCAAGAATGATGAGATATTAGGTCATAAAAAGACTGCGGCTTCCTCCTCGCTCTCTCTTGAATCACTTGCTCTGGGGAAGTCAGCCACCATATTGAAAGGAAGCTCATTTAACCCCAAAGAAAGATGGAAAGGGATGAAGGCCTCCTGTCAAGAGCCAGAGATGGCATGAGACCTCCATTCAACAGCTGTGCAAAGAGCCATCTTGAAAACAGATGCTGCAGCCCCAGGCAAGTGCAGCCTTGGCTGACAAGGAAACCTGAACAAGAACCTAGCACAGCTGGGCCAACCACAGGCTGCTGACCCCCAGAAACGGAGATGACAAATGTTCATTATTCTGAGCTGCTGAGCTTTTGAGGATTTTGCTCAGTAGTAACAGGTTCTTAATATAAAAGTATGAAAAGGAGGAATCCTGCCCAGGGGGCTGGTGGAGATCAGGAGCTGGGGCAGCCCACAATGATCATCCTGAGTGCATTTGTCAAGCAGTTCTACACCTGCTGTGCAGCCCCCATTTAAGGGCATCTTCCAAACCTTCCCTGGTGTCTGTGTCCTCACCATGGAGGGGAGCAATACATCATCCTCAGTCGCTGCAGGGCACAAGGAAGTGACATGCAGTCCAGGCACAGAGGGAGTGCTCAGTAAGGGGTAGCTCTTAGCAATAAGTTATCTGGGCCTTCCCTCTACCTCCAGGCCCAGGCGTCTAGGTATGGCCATCCCTGAGGGTCCCCCTTTCTCCTCTGACACACTGGGGCCCAAAGAGAGTGCCAGGGTGAGGATGGGACACTCCAGTGTGGCCTAGGTTTACCCCCAATCTTCTTTCTGTCCCCAACTCATCCAGCCACTGTTTGGAAGGGGCCCGATATGGGATAATTAGAAAAATGCAAATTGAAACCACGGAGGTGGAAACAACCCAAGGTCCTTCAGCAGATGACCAGATCAACTCAGCACAGTCTGTTCCTACCACAGACTATGGTCACTGCGACCAGGAGAAGGCACATGCCACTGAGCAGATGAATCCCAATAATGCCGTGGTTGGTGGGAGAAACCATGGATAAGGCCCACGTATCCCATGATTCACTTCTATGAAATGCCCAGGATAGGCAAATCCCTAGAAAGTACAGATTGGTGGTAGCAGGAGCTCAGGGAGGGTAGCGAAGAGCAATGTTTAATGGCTAAGGAGATTTATATGCCACGATGAAATGTTTTAGACAAAGGTGGAGGTGGTGGTTGCCCAACATTGTGAGTGTGTCAAATGCCATGGAGTTGTTGACTAGAAATAACATAAAAATAACAAAATGTTGGAAAGGACATAAACATCTGGTAGGCTGGTTACATAAAAGGCAGTAATTCTTACTGCAGAATTCTAAAAAGAATGAGGCAGCTCATTATGGGCTTGCTAAGAGAAGAAAACAAGGGCAGAGCATGTTTACAAACTTACTGATTTATACATACGAAAAAAGAGCACACACATGCACACACGTGACTGTTCACGCATACAGCATCCTTAGGAACATATGCAAGAACTAGCAAGAATTTCTCTTGAGGGGAAAGAGTGGGGCTCCCCGAACCCCATGAGCTCACTTCCTGATACTTACATCCTCGTGTGGTCCCCTCCCCACTGCAGTAAGACTGGTCGGTGTGACCACAAGAACACAGCAGAGGTTCAGCACCTCTGAGGCTGCATTACAGGATAAACTGTGTCCTCTTCCCTAAGTTCCTGTGTGGAAGTTCTAATCCCCAATACCTCTAAGTGTGGACTGTACTGGGAGATCGGGTCTTTACAGATATAATGGAGACAGTGCTATGAGGTCAGGTGGAGGGCCCTAATCTGACCTTACAGGGAGAGGATGCCAGGATGCAGAAGGAAGACCATGTGAAGACATGAAGAGAAAATGGCAGTTTGTAAGCCAAGAAAAGAGGCACCCCAGGGGCAGGGGAATGCTACAAACTTCTAGCTTTCATAATTATGAGAAAGAGAGTAGTTTCTGTCCAGTAAGCCACTCAGGCTGTGGTCTTTGTTATGGCCACCTTAGCAAGCAGGTACAGACTAGGTTATAAAACGCACTGTTCCCTCCCACCCCAGCCTGGAAAAAGCCAGCTTCCCACCATGCTGTGAGGGTACTCAAGCAGCCTGTGGAGAGACCTGTGTCATGGGGACCTGAGGCCTCCTGTTGACAGCCAGCGAGGGAAACTATCATGGGGTAGATTCTCTGGCTCTGTCATTGTCCCTTGGACAATGGCAGCCCAGGCTGACAGCTTGACCAGGACCTCAGAAGAGGCCCTGATCCAGACCCACCCTGGAATTCTGTGAAATATTTAACCCATAAAAATTGTATGAGATTAAATAGCTCATGGTTTTAAGCTGCCAAATTTTAGATAATTTGTTACACAGCAGTAGATGACTGTTACACCAGGTGTACACTTTCATACCCATGAAAAGCTGAATAATGGTCCCCAAAGATGCCCAGATCCTAATCCCTAGAACCAGTGCCCATAATTTGATATGGCAAAGGGGACTTGGCAGGTGTGACTAAATTAAGGACATTGAAATGGAGAAGATTCTGGGTATCCTGAGTGGGCCGAAAATGTCTTTGCAAGTATCCTTAAAAGAGGCAGTCAGAGGAGATGTGACTATAAGGAAAAGAGCAGCTGGTGTTTGAACCTTGGCAGAGGGATCTAAAGATGCTACACTGCTGGCTGCAAGGGTAGAAGGCAGAGCTTGAGCCAAGGAGTGTAGGATGTAGTCACTGTAAAAATCGGGAAAGGCAGGAAACATCCTCCTGCGGAGCCTCCGGAGGGGACTAGCGGTCAACACTTTGACTGTAGCCCAGTGAAACTGATTTCCAATGCCTGGCCTCTAGAACTGAAGGTCATTGGAAGATGTGTTAGAAATATATGGCTAACATTTACATTAGAAAACAAATTTGTACAGTAAAAGGCATGGCTATTTATTCCCCTCAAAATCTTACCTCTCACTTCAAAGGCATCCATCCTATCATTCTTACCATCTTCTGCAACCATTCTGAAGTCCTCTTTCTTGAGTGGTGATCAGCGAGGTGTGATCAAAAGTGACCCCAGTACCGGTACCCTGGAGCTTCCCTGTGATCTTCCAGCTCTATTGGTGGCAACAGCTTCCTGTCTCAGCCAGGCTCCAGTTGGCCTTGCTGCCCCCGAAGGTTCTGAGCCGCCCCACCATCTGCGTTGTCATGGACCATGGAGTATGACCATTAGTCTTGATAAGACGACTGTCTTGGATGAAAAGCGTGTAACAGATTGATACCACAATCTCTGAGTGTGTTTGGGTGGGTCACGTGGGGATGATTTTGGGATCTGTGTCTGGTACCCCTTCCCTTCCTCTCTGGTGCTGTTCCCCTGCTCTGCTTTCTGTCTGTCATGAAGTAAGCAGCTTTGCTCTACCAGGCCCTTCCACCATGACGTCTCTGTCTTAGGGCTAGGTGACCATGGACTGACTTCCCTGGAACCATGAGCAAAATTAAACCTCCCCCCTTTAAATTGTGGGTGCCAGGTACTGTGTCTTAGAAGAGGGAAAGCTGTCTAATACATGAAGCAAGTGACACCTCTCATCACCTTCAGGGAGGAGCTGCTGCAGGAAGAATCCTGCCCCTAGGAGCAACAGTCCCAGGATGTGCATGCTACCAAGAAAGACCCAGGCACTGGATGGGGCAGCACTTTACCCACCTAGAGGAGACTCCACAGTGTAAGCCTGTCTCCTTGCTGTAGAACAAGAAGAGGGCCTCACTGAACCCCCTGACTTTGGGCTAAGGACCCTGTCCCCACCTCTCAGGGACTGAATGCAGCAGTGGAGAGGCCAGAGCCATGCGCTCCACACACCTATGCAGGATAATGTCCCCCTACCGAGGCCAGAGGGAAAGACACCCCCCAACACAGATGCATGGCCCACAGGCTGCAAGAGCTCTTTGTGTCCCAGGCCTCGGGCCATTTCCATGGGACAGTGCAGCTTTGGGAAGACAATGCCAGGACTGACTTTCCCAACATTCCCTGCGTTCAATTACATACCTGGAGTGTTTTCTAATTCCCCTGCTTGGACTTTCATTGATACTCAAGTAATACAAGCAGCAAAAGAAAGAGCTTAGAGAAGTTAGCAAATTATAAAAGAATGTTGGGTCCAGTCCTGGCCCCTGCAATCTCAGTGAGGGGTCACAGTCAAGTTTGATGTCAAGGATCCCCAGTAAGTGTCCATGGACGGGTACCAGTTCACAGCCCCTTAGGAATGAGATCACATAGCAGGAGGGGAGCCACTGTCAGTCAAGTGAAAAGAAAAACTCATCTGTATTTTCAGCTGTTTTTCCATCGCTGGCATTACCGTCGGAGCACTGCCTCTTGTCAGACCAGCGGCAGCTTTAGATTCTCACAGGAGGGTGAGCCCGACTGTGGGCTGCGCATGCGCACACTCTCGACTCAGCCTGCAAGCCCAGTCCTCGGGAGAACTATTTCACCAAAGCCAATCCCTGCTGCCAAAAGGTGGGGGGCCGTTGTGTTTTGCCTCTGTGCTGGGGACTTGCTTACCCTACCTGGTGGCCCTTGTCACCCTTCAGTGTCCTTCAGGGCCCAGCTGCCCCTGTCCTAGAGGAGGCGCCCAGACTGCGCCGAAGTCTGCGGCTGAGGACCGCGAGCTCGCGGAGGAAGCCTCCACTGACCAACCCAGTAAACCGCGGAGACAGGGCAAGCCAAGGCAGCTGCACACTCGCTGGCGACATCGCAGTCCTGTGCTCTCTGTGGGCCGCTGAAGGAAGATCGGACTGCACCCCGCAGACGGCGCCCCCAGCCAGCCCCTCCCGGAGGTGCGGCGGAAGGAAAGTGGACAACGAGCCAGGCAGAGGACAGGCCGCTAGTGAGCACGGGTGATGCCCGCTTGCCTGCTGCTTTCCGGCTTTTAGAGACCGACACTGCGACTTTGCTAGGTGCCCATACTTTTCAGTGCTTGAAAGGAGACAGATGGTCTGCTCAGAGATATTTTCCTGATTTGGCCGTTTTCTCATATAAAAAGCCCCAGAAGCTTGCACACCAGTTCCCATGGGATTGCGTGCTCAATGAACTCCGTATAAGGAGCCAGGCTACCCATGGACCTTGGGGGCTGGGGAAGGTGGTAAAGAACCCCAAAGATGCAGTGGGGCCCCTGAAGCTGGGCCGCTGGATCTGTGTTCCCAGCCACGCCCTTGGGACAGACCTGGCAGACGCGCCTCACCCACAGAGGGCTGGCTGGAGGGCCCCTCCGCCTGTCCGTGCTGTGCACAAGAGACAGTAGAGGCTCAGGGAGGGCTTGGGGAGCCCCTGAGCCCCTCAACACCCCTGCCATGGTGTCGTTGTACCAGCAGCACAGGACCTGTGTATGCCGAGGCCATGGCGCCCTCTGGGGAAGACACCTGCTACCACTACGTGAGCCACTCAGTCACAGAGATGCACAGAGAAGACAAATTTGACCAAGGCCACGCAGCTCACAAACAGGAGGCCGGACTCGAACCCAGGCCTTCGTGACTCCTCGCCTGTGTGCCTAGTCACCTCCGTACCCTTCACTGAAGCCTCTTGTTAATATCCCCTTCCTCGCCCTGAATTTGCCCAGATCGGTGCCGTCTCTCCCTCCGCATCTCCCAGTCCCTGTTCTAGCAGTCACCATCTTGGATCACTATGTCAGCTCCTAATAGATCTTATTTCTTTTCTTACCACCCCACCAGCCCCTGTGGTGCATTCAGTACAGGAAGCCAGAGGCGACTCCTTGTACATGGCTATCAGGTGCTTAGGTCTCTCCAGGGCTCTGTGCTGTGGCTGCAGGTTCTGTGGTCTCTGTGTCTTCCTCTCCTCCCATACTATCCTCCAGCACTTTCCTCCTGCCGTGCTCCTGCCTCAGGACCCTTGCTCTGGCTTTCCCTTTAACCTGAACCCATCTTTCCTCAGAGATTCATAGGGCCAATTCCTTCCAAGTTGCCGTGCCTGTGATCAAATGTCACTTTTCAGCTTTCTCTGACACCCTGCTTTACATCAGATCCTTGTCTCCCCCACACCCCACACTTCCCACCTTTCCCACCTTTCCCACAGGGCTTAAACATCTGCATGTTCTGTTTAATGTTCCCAACACCCTCATCACTATCTCTCTCCCACTACTGCAGTGTAAGCTACGAGGACAGAGATCTCTGCACAGCCTGGAGAGTGCACACCAACCACTCCCACTAAACACAGGAAAGTGGACAGATGGCCCCCTTCCACTTGAGAAAGGCGTCGTCTCCCCTCACAGGTGATGAAGCTGGGACTGAGAGGAGCCTGCGTGGAGCCCAAGGCCACACAGCAAGGCAGAGAGGTCAAGTTCCCTGAGGACATCAGGAGCCCGGGGAACCGCATGAGATGTGGCCCCACAGGCCCCACCCGGGCTTCAGATTCCAGGGTCATTTCTGGGGATGGTGGCACCCTTGGCATTTACGGCTGCCCTGGGCATGGCTGGGGGTGGCTCGAGGCACCCCAGAGCCCCTTGCTTCAGGTGACACGGGGGGCTGTGAAGTACTCGCTTTCTGTCTGCAGGACGCCCTGTGCCCGACCTTGGCAGGCCAGGCCTCCGTGCCCTCCTCCCCGTCTCCCCGAGAGACTCAGCTCTCCTCTGTGGTGCTGTCCTGACCTCTTAGGGAGCCAGTCACTCCTTCCCTTGTGCCCTGTCCCTTTCCTCAGGTCTCTGTCCTGAGGACCATGGTGTGCCCAGCACAGGGCTGGCAGCTCATTTCTGCAGTGAGAGGATGGAGCACCAGGTGCTGGGAGGGCCTAAGGAGGGTCAGTGAGGCGCAGGCAGGAAGCCGAGGCTCAGGTTCACCCGGGCTGACAGCGGAGGAGGCAGGAGGCTGACACAGCTCCTTAATACGCAGCGTCCAGGCTCTCCCTGGACGGCAAGCTTGGGGGCCACAGCAGCCTCCCCACTCTGCAGCACAGCCCCATGGCGCCCACAGTGCTGTCTCTGCAGTCCCTCCCTCCCGCCGCTGGCCAGCAGCAGAAACTGCCATCTCGAGTGACTGGAGTTCCGGGAGGAAGAGGTGAGAACTCAACTTGAGACAAATGAACATTTTCAAAAGAGGCAGGCAGCGGCCAAGCCCAGCAGAATGCAGCTCCAGCCTAGCAATTTAGCACAATCAACCGGAGCCCCAGCCCCAGTCCATAACAGTGCAGGTGTGTTATCAGTGTCACCGCAAACCATTACTCATTATCTCTGGATAATCTTGTCACCTCAGATCCCTCCTACAGAGTCACCAGGGTGACTTTCCAGTGCACAAACTTATTCTCGTCACACTGCAGCTCCCAAACCTTCACGGGCTCCCTGTTGTCCCTAGGAGGAGCCCAAGCTGCTTGGCATGGCACCCATGGGCTCCCGTTCTTGCCCTTTGCCCGTCTCCTGGATCCCTTCTCTCCCACACCTGCTCCTGCATACAGGACGCCGGCAGATTGCTCCACGGCACACCTGCACGCGTGCCCAGGTCCCGTGGTGGGCGGATGTGTTTCCCATGGTGTGGATTTATGGTCCTTCCCGCCAAGGCCAGGTGTGCCCCCGCCTGCCCCCAACTCCAGGCCAGGCCACGGAACACGATCTTGGCCGCTGGAGGCAGGTGGGCGCAACGCGGAGGCAGAGGGTGCGCCTGGCATCTCGGTGCACATCTGCCATGGCCAGGAGAAAGATTTCCCATGAGTGGCTGCTGTGTCCATGGCCCCGGATGGATTCCTGTAGAGCAGTCTCTCCCAGCCCAGCCCTCGGACCTGCTTGAGAACGTGTGGCTGCTGGACTGGCCTTGGGTCTGGATGGCAGGCTGGGGTACAGACCAGCACAGAGCCCTGCCTTGGGACACTTGGCTTCTTTAGCAGCTCCGAGGAGCCTTAAATCTCAAGCTATTTGTTCTATGGTGTTATTGTAGCCATAGTCATGGATGCAAACAGCATAGTGCTGTTTGTTTTACTTCCTGCTTCCTCTTGCTTTGTCCTCAGCCTCAAATGTCCTTGCATATCCCTCTTAGCCTTAATATATTTCTAGGCTTCTGCAGAGGGCCTTCGCCACCACTTCCAGAAATACTGCCATCCTGCCCCTGATCCTGCACTTGGAGCCAAGAAGGGGCCAGGGATTCTCTGTGTGTGGGGGTTGGGGGAGTTCACCTCCCCTTCCCGAAGCCAGAGGGGAGCAGCTCCCAGTCTTTGAGGCTCAGCTGTGGGAGGAGCCAGCTGCTCCCAGGCCCACCTGCTATTTGCACCGACCTAAAAAATCTGCAGGATGTATTTGCACTTGCATCCGCCTTCCCCGTTACACTGCGCCAGTCCCCAGCCAGAGCCCTGCGAGGTTACTGCGTAAGACAGAATTACACGCTCTTCCATGCTCTGGAATTTAAACAGCTGCTCACACCTCCTGGAAAACATTGTATTTAGTAACTAGCCAGCCGGTGTTTTAATTCCAGTCTCTTTGCTCTTTCTTCCTAGCCTTTATCACGCACCAGAGATTTCTGTGCAAACACGACTGCATCTTCGACACATCTTTGACAGACTCGATGATCCTTGCTTTCCCTGCCTGCTGGTGATGGAGGCTGTCCTTATCCCTCCCCCTCAGGAACCTATAAATAGAGGGATAGATGCACATGCACACGCATGCACACGCGCACACGGGGACTTTCAATGCTGCAAAATAGCTCAGCTTCAAAGAGCTGCAGGGACATCATCTCAGCCTCCAATGGTTGCTCTGGCCCCCTGATGGCAGCTGGCAGCTTCCGGGTTCCTACGCTAGTTACCTGCCTCCTACCACCTTCAGGGATGCAAAGAGAGCGGGAAGGCCCAGGCCAGAGGCCGCCTGTGCAAATGGAACTCCAGCTTGGGCTCTGTCGGTTTCCCCTCTCATCAGTTTCTCTCAGGACTATTCAACCTAGAACACAGACCACTGGCCGGAAGTAGGGGTGTGACTGATCAAATGCTGCCCCATCAAACG
Source organism: Fukomys damarensis (assembly GCF_012274545.1). Taxonomy (NCBI): domain Eukaryota; kingdom Metazoa; phylum Chordata; class Mammalia; order Rodentia; family Bathyergidae; genus Fukomys; species Fukomys damarensis. The sequence continues at coordinate 60,682,170 of NW_022900935.1, forward strand.
CTTACCGTGTACGTGGCGGGCAGCGTGGGCTCTCTGCCCACGGACCCGGAGCTCGATCTTGAGACGTGCTTGGGCCGATGAATCGCCATCACACCCGGTATGAACAGGAGGGTGAAATGAGCTTGTGTAGCGGCCGCAGCCCGTGCTCACTTCCTCCCGCCAGAAGCGGGGAGGGTCCTGAGTAACTGTAGGTCCGGCGAGCATGGAAGGGCGTGGGATGCAGGTCTGCACCCCACTGACGTCCTGGAGATCCCGCCAGCTCAGCCTCAAACAAGATCAGCCATACCTTCCCTGCCCGACCCACGAGTGAGAAATTAATGCTCACTGTTGTATAGCACAGTTTCAGAATTGTCTGTTAGCAGTGATGGTTGGCTAATTCAACAGGGTGGGTTCCTATTCGTGCACATCCTTCTCAGCTGTCCTTTTGAATATGAAGCTGGCAGCAAGGAGCATTGCCAGTCCTCCTCAGAGAGCACAATTTGGAGTGGCTGGGCCAGGAATGAGGGTCCCGTGACATGGGTCCATCCGTGATCTTGGCCAGGCTCTCCCGCAAAGGGCCACCCCTTATTAAGTCAACCTTGCCCCCCTGGGCACTGTCCAGTTGCAGAGGTACTTGAATCAAGAGCACTGTTTTTTTGCTTTTGTTTTTTTGGTACTGGAGGTTAAACTCTGGTCCTTGCACTTGTAAAGTAGGCGGCGGAACCACTGAGCTAAATCCTCAGCCCGCTGTTCTTTAAAAGGTCTTGGAAAGCAGAACACAGAGGCTGAGGACTCGGGACGTCCCTGACCTCCCTGACATCCCTTCCCTTCTTTTCAATGTCTCTTCCCTCAGCCCCTCTCCCTGCCCGTTGTAGTCCTGATCAATTACACAGGAAAAAAATTCTGCTCATCCAGTGAGCTGAATCCTCAAATCACCTAGATAATCAATATTCAACTACTGTGCTGCAGAGCAGGGCATTGATTTGCTGCCAGCCATTGCTAGGCAACCAGAAGCTTCCCAAGCTCCTCGTACAGGGAGGGAACCTACTGAAAGCAAGGAGCCCCACCGAGCTGCTCCCCAGCCCAGGAGCAGGTGAAGCCTGGTGACCACAAGGGAGAGAACCTTGCTGCTCCAAACTCCAGTGGTCCTCACCCAACACCCTGGCTGGTAGCAAGCCACTTGCTTACGAATCCTTTTATTATAGAAAAAATGTAAGTAGCTGCACAGGGAGATAACATGATGAATATCCACTCTCATCTTCTAGACGTAGTCAGTGTCGACCCTTTGGTAAAGGCTGTTTCATTCTACCCTCCCATCAGGCCCAGTGTGAGCAAACCTTACACCATTCATCGGTGTTTCAGGGTAAGGCTGAGAGACAAGGACTCTTACAAAGCAAAAACAAAAAGCACAGCCTCAGTATCGCACTTGTGAAAAATTAATCTTCACTTCTTCAGACATTAAATAGCTAATAAATACTCAAATATTGCAACATGTCCTAAATATTTTGCAGTTTTATTCAAATCAGGATCCACAAATTTTTCAAAGTTTGCAATTCATTGGTCTTTCTTTCTTTCTGACCCCGGAGACCAAACCCAGGGCCTTTACAATGAGCTACATCCCTGTTTTCCCCCACCCTTTTTTTTTGGAGATAGGGTCTCAGTAAGACACTAAGTTGCCCATTCTGAGCTCAAACTTGAGATCCTCCTGCCTCAGCCTCCCAGAGTGCTGGGATTATAAACATGCACCATCACATTCAGCTTAGATTTCTTTTAACCTACCAGTTTTTCTTCAACCTTCTTTGTTGGAAGAGAAGATTGTGTGTCCCCTGAGTGTGGTTCATCACATTCCTCTCTGTTCTGTATACCAAATGGAGTGGAAGTTGGATACAGCAATTCGGTGAGCTGTGGGATTGAGGGTTGGTAGGACTCCTTTTGTAGTGCTCTTCCCCAGTACTCTGTAATGCCTGATATATTCCCCCTCCTCTCTCCTCTCTCTCTCTTTTAATTTTTTGAGAGACAGGGTCTCACTATGTAGTTCAGCTTGGCCTTGAACTCACTATGCAGCCCAGACTGGCCTCAAACTCACAGCGATCCTCCTGCCTCAGCCTCCGGAGTGCTGGGTAGGTTGTCTTTCTTACAAAGAGGGCAGCTGTTGGCGATGGCTCCGACCGGCTCCCATCGGCTCAAAGGAGACATGTGCAAACGTGCACCATGGACTGACCGAGGAGTCTTACCTAGGATAGATCAAGAGCCCTTACAAGTCATTAGGAAAAGGCAAGCAGCCCCCGAGGGGTGGCAGACCCCAGCTCTGGAATAACAAGTACCTAATCCCTTTCCTAGAGAACCACACTTGGACGTGAAAATCAGTGAACTGGGAGGCCTGGAGCACATCTGGGGGAAAGCAGAGGAGCTTGGAGGGGTAAACACTCCTGGTACTCACTTGGACAGATGAAGGACTACCCAGGAGAAATCACTAGAGCCATTTTCCAAGCCTGACTCACCCAAATTCTGCAGCGTTGCTGGGGATCCATCTGACGACAAAGGAAATCAATGCCAATAATTAATTTCCCGTCGCCTCCTCAAGGCCGTCAGTGACAAGGGGGAGCCACACAGTCCCGGAATTTAGCATATCCGCTGAGACCACTCTGGGACAAAATGTATAAACACTAGTAAATTACTTCAAAGCTTTTCTCTTTTTTAATTAACTGAAGTAATTTCGTAATAATCCCCACAGCTTGTGTCTTAAAATGGAAATCAGTTAAGGATCGAATCCTTCTTTCTCCAGGCTGGGGCTCCGACCAGGAGAGTCTGGGTTGGGGTGGCTCAAAGGTCTTCACAAGGCACACAGAACTTTCCGACTTCCCTTCAACCCCAGCAGATGGGGACAAGTGTCAGAAGTGTTTAATTAGCCCCTGCAATCGCTCAGGCTTTAATGGGCCCCGTCTTGCCGCGTACCTGTGATATGTGGATCTGTGGAGACATAAACTTCTGAAGGACTATAAAAAGCTTTTTGAGAATGATGGGTTGGAGTGTTTCAGATTCCCAGGCTGCCATAAAAGGCAAAGGTCAGGCTCCCCCATTCATCCCCACCGTGTGCACAAGGCAACTGAGCTCCAAAGGCCATTAATTCCACAGTCCTCGGTTCCACAGGCGGCCTGGGATCTGCTCAGAGCTTCATGGCACCGCCGCGCCGGTGGGACGGCGCCCTAGATATAAACCCTCATGTTTCTACGCCTTGGAAGTGCTTTTCAGAGCCAATCTGCCCACATTATCACATTCAAGCCTCACAAAATCCTGTTAAGTAAAACAGTTATTATACCATTTGACAGGTTATGGAACCACTGTCCAAAGGCTGAGGTCAACAGCGAGCGACTGCTAACGCCGAACGGAATCCATGTGCAGCCCTCGGAGTCTGGGATATCGTCCTCAGGCTGGTCAGGAACTGAAATCCAGACCCCGACGCTTTGCAGCCAGCTCCGGGCTCTGGGGACCCGGAGGTGACCGGATTTCCAGCCCTTTGCTGAGGGTGCTCTGCACACCTGGAAACCGAGGAGCCACCTCCAGTCAGTGAACGAGGTCCTGCCGGGGGACGATCCTACATTCCTCCATCCCTGCTGGAAGAAAGTGCCTGCCATTCTGAATGACCGTTCCCATCGTGGTGTATTCATGGGGAAGACGCTCCGTGCGCCAACTTGGAGTTTCCTAGAGGCCAGGCTGCCCTCCCCACCGGAGAGGAGCATGGAAACCCCCCGAGGGTCCTTCCAGCAAGTGCACCTCCAGCTCCCGGCCCATTTAGGCAGTGGCCAGCAGCCCAGCTGTGCTGGAAAAGCTGCGCTCCCCTTCCCTGGCATTCAGCAGGGAAGACCACGGAGGAAGTGGTGTGGGAAGAGCTGTGGAGGCAGAACAAGCAGCTGAGAGGAGATGAGGGTCCCTTGGCTTTCCCAGGCCAAGCAAGTGTTACATCTGGAAGCTCCAGGGCTCCCAGGATGCCCTCTTACCCCCCCGGGGAAGGGCACTGGAGACCTGGAGGGCCACAATCTCTGTCTGCCTGCACCTTGGGACCAGCTGGGCTGTTTTCACCCTGGAGCAAAGTAAATCTAACTCTCCAGGGTGAGCTCTTGCCATCATTGATTTTTTTTTAAACATCCCAGCTTTGAATGCCCAGCCCCGGGTGAGAACCATCCCCTCGGCGGAACCTCCAGGACGGGATTTCTCATCTCTAGCTGCACCCTGCAATCCTCTGGATGACTTAAATGTGAGAGCTGCCAGGTCCCTGCTCCAGAGCTCCTCAGCGAGCTGTCTGGGGTGAGCCTCGGGCAGCCGGCAACTTCAAAGCCTCCAGGGGAGTCTGATGTCCAGGCAAGGCCATGACACTCTGCTAATGCTTTTATTCTTTTCCTGTAAAATGAGTCCCTGGGCCCCTTTGGATGGAGGAAAGTTGCTCTATTCTACACAGCATCTGCTCACAGGTTAAAGTGGCCCTGCAAATTCACCAATACAAGGGACCCCTGGGAATCACTTCATTTTCTTCACAATTGATAATAATCCCAAACTCTGGGTAGTGCTCGAACCACGCAGTTGTGTTCTCATTTGAGCAGGGCCAGCACCATGGAAAAGAATTGTGTTCATCTCTGGACTTCTATTTCCTCACCTGTAAGGTGGAGCCAAGTGACTCATGCACGATTGCTGGGTCCAGGGGAGGCCAGGGCTCCAAACCTGGCCTTGGACCCCAACTCAGGGCCTCCTCCCTTCACTGCCTTATAATGAATATTAGGAGCACATCTGGGAAGGCAAGCCGGCTGTGAGGGAGCAGGAGATGCTATTCTTTTTGCAGAAAAAAAAATCAGGGGTTGGAGGAGACCTGTGGCCACCCTGAGCATGAGGCTTACCCAGGGCCAGACGCTCAGGCAGAAGCCCTTCCAGATGTCCCTGCAGGGGCCACAAAGCACGAGACTGCCCTAGAGCTGGCTGTTTGGGATAGCAGGGCTTACCTGCAAGGCAAGAGCAGCTAGGGTGAACCCTGCCAGGCACGGGAGGAGGGCTCCTTGGGAGGCAGCTTGTTCTCCTCCTGTGACACACGAACCCCCCAATGCCAGAGTTCCTGACTGAGCCTGACTGTGGCCCGGCACTTGGTTCTGGGTGCCTTGGTTTGTTTGGATTCGGGGGGGATCGATATACGGGCTGAAGAGAGTAGGACTCTGGAAGGATTTCAGAGTCACCAGAACATCGCTCCTGTGGAAGCTGCTGCAGGATGTTCCCCAGCAAAAGGAGGGCTAAAGTCAAGTTGGAAGAAAACAGGATCCAAGGAATGGGAGATCCAACCACAGGAAAATAAGGGGATGAAGTCCCAGAATGATGGCGGAGCGAAGGATAAACGGCTATGGTGGCTCTAGACTGAAGCAAAAAGAGGTCTCCAAGAAAAGAATGGAGCAGATATACTACCCAATGCCTATGGACACTTGGAAAATATTTTAACAACCATCCAAAACCTTTTCAAAGCATTAGCAAAAACTGAATTGAAAACTGTGCAAATAAAACAACTATGTGTGTGTGTGTGTGTGTGTGTATGCAGGACAATGATTAACACCAGGGAAAATAAAAAGCTGTAGAGGAAGGGAAAAGCCAATATTTGCATATGTATAATAATGTAAATGCTGGTTCTTTACCTAGCCAAAGAAAGTAGTAGAACCTGGATAGGAGGGTTGTGGGAAAGGATGAGGAGGTAAGAACAGCAAAATTCCCCAGAACTAGAACAGTACATAGACAACGTCATTGAGGAAGCAAAAGCCAGAAGAAAGAGCTAAGAGGGTTGAAAATGGCCACCCTTGGAGAGCAGGGCTGGAAGTTGGACCAGAGCAGGGTGGGGGCTACAGCTTTTTGTTGCTATTTAATGTTTTCAATTATAAGAATATTAGCACTCTGTTGAATTTAATTTCAAAAGTGGGAAAGAGTAAGGAGCAAGGAACCAGCCTCTTTGGCCTCCATTTCCTCAGATGAGAAGTGGGAAAATGAAAATACCCAACTGTGTGGTGATGTTGAGAGTTAGGTGTGGTTCTTCCTGCCAAACACAGAGAAGCCAGACGTGGTGCGGCGTCCCTGTTATCTGAGCACACAGGAGGCTGAGACAGGAAGATCACCACAAGTTCAAGGCCAGCCTCGGCTTCATAGTGAATTCAAAGCCAGCCTGAACTACACAGTGGGACCCTGCAAAATAAACAGTAAAAAAACCTGACTGGAGTCGGAGTCGCGGACAGAAACACCTCTTTCCCAGGCCAAGGAAGTGTTACATCTGGAAGCTCCAGGACTCCCAGGATGCCCACTCTTAGCCCCTTAGTCCGATGTGATTTGTGATCCCCGCCACCTCTGTGTCCACAGAGAACAGTCAGGAAAGTCCTCCTGCAGCCCCTGAGGACCCAAGGCTGTCCCCAGGCTCCTCAACCCCTCTCCTCTCTCCTGGGCTGGGTTCTCAGAAACAGCCTCCCCCTCCCTGCCCGACTCTGTCCATCTCAGGCCACCAGCAGCGCCTTCCTTGGCAATACCGAGCAGACCTGCTGGATGCCTCAGGTGAGGGCTGGCTGAACACACCACCCCGGGCCCCGGGCAGGGGGCTGTCACGTGCACTCCCAGCGTGGGGAGAGAGCACCACCTGTCACTCAGGCCCACGCAGGGTGGCTCAGAACAGGGTAAGCAAACAGGCGGCGTGAGGCAGGCTAGGTGGCACCAAGAGGGCAAGGCAGTGCCTGTTCCTTGCAAGAGGGTGCGATTGGCTTGTTCAAAACACTCCTGGGCTGGTGGCAGACTGAGGCCCGCTGCCAAGGTTGAGCAGGATCTGGCCAAGCCAGGCTGGAAGCCACGACCTCAGGCAAGGCACGGGAGGGGAGAGGATGATCCCACAGGACGATCACACCCCATCAAATGCCCTCTCAGGTGGCCCCTGGGAGGGCAGAGACAGGAAAGGATGCCTTCAGTGCAGGATGGAGGGCACTTCAGATCACAGGGTGCAGATCATGGGGACAGATGATGGCCACACCCAAAGGTGGCTGGGATCCACGAGCTGTGGGATTCTGGCAGCTGGGAGGGAGAAGGACTTGAGTGTGTGTGTGTGTGTGTGTGTGTGTGTGTCCTTCTGCACTGCTGTAACAGAATGGCTGAGATGGGTAATTTATTAAAAACAGTGATTTATTTTTCACAATTCTGGAAGCTGGGAAGTCCAAGGTCGAAGGGCCAGCATCTGGTGAGAACTGTCTAACTCTGTCATCCCACAGTGGAAGGCAGAAGGGCCAGAAGAGCACGAGAGACAGAGACAGACAGACAGGAAAGGGGTGGAGCCAGTCCTTTGGTCAGGAGCACAGCCTGCAGCGACCCCCTCACTCGTGTGCTAGGGATGCCAACCCCTCCATGTGGGCAGAGCCCCCAAGGCCCAGCTACCTCCTAAAGGCTGCAGCCATCGGCACATTGCTTGAGAGGTTAGTTTCCGGTTTGTGAGCTTCGGGGAACTTTGGGCGATGCACTCAGGCCACAACTGTGTGTTCAGGGTCCCCGAGACAGGCAGCACCAGGAACGTCCAGGGCTGACAGCAGAACAGGGAGAGAGCTAGGAGAATAGCTGGAAAATTCCCAGGGGGCCAGGTTTGTGGGCTTGGCCGGTAGGGGAGCCAGGTCTCCAAACCCAGAGAAGCGTGTCAGGCAGCCTCCCAGTCCGGGGACCCCACAGCACCCCAGAGAAGCAAAGACCTCCAGAGACCTTTCAAGGTCAAAGGGTCACAGAGCTCAGCCAGGCTGACACACAGCTCTGTAGGTCAGCAGGAGGTGGGAGCACCAGGCAGCTGGTCAGCTGGGTGTGTTGCTGTCCCTCTCTGCAACCTCCCTGGGGGTACCTGACTGTTTGCCGAGGTGCCAGAATCTGCAGCACATTCAGCCTGGCCTCGAGGCCGGCTGTCCCCTGCAGGACAGACCCCCAGCTTCTGCTGACCTGGTGGGAAGCCCAGCCGGCCCCACATAGGAGCAGGGGACACGCGGGCCCTTGGGTCAACGGGCAAAGCACTGGCTCTCGTCACGACCCGGTGGGGGTGACCACAGGGAACCAGGAGGCTGGCGGTGGGGCCAGGGCCTTCATCTAAGTTTTTCTGTTAATCCTGGGCGGCTCGCTGTGTCAGTGGAGAGCTGGGTGCAGGTGCACGGGTGTCGTCTGCATGGCTGCTGGTGCGCACCAGTGCGCATGTGCGTACGTATCTGTGCGCCTTGGTGTGTGCACAGCTGTCCGCCACCCTGGGGCCTAGCTGAGCCGTGGAAGAGAGAGATTACCCCAGACCCACTCCTCGTCCCCCTCCTCACCCCAAGTCAGGAAAGACCCTTGGCCCTCGATAGGAGGGCAACACGGTTCCCCTTTTCTTTTTCGGGTCACACATGGGAGCGCCTTGCAGTGCTCGGAGCGCCCCCTTGTGGCAAAGCCGCACAGACGCGGCGTCTGGGACACCTGGGGTCCCCAGGTCTTCAAGCGCCTTAAAGGGGGATGGGAGGCAGGGGAAAAATTTCGGCCCCTCCTGCTCCCTGCTGACCATCCTCCTCCTCCCAGCATGCTGGGTATTGAGGGAAGAAAGCTGAGTTTGAACACTTTACCAGGTAGAGCCCCTTGAATACCTGAGAAAAGAGCACTTCGCCAGTCCTGCGGGGTCACCTTGGACCAGCTATACCTTCCAGAGCAGCGATCCTCCGGGAACCATCCAAGCCCGCTGTGCAGGCTGACCGCTGTTCAGGTTGGACTGGACCCACCCCGGCCATCACCCCACCCCACTCCCAGACAGCGAGCTCCCATCTTAAGGAAGAGCAGAAGAAAGCATTTTTCCTCTAAAAATTTTCAGGTCATAGCAGAAATCTCTAAGAGAGTACTTGCCTAGGTAGCACGTATTCTGCAGCTCTATTCTGAGCTTCCGGCTACATTAACTCATTTAAACCTCCTCACACTTCGAAGTAGAAAATTTGCAAACTACCAAATTACATGGAAAGAAAATACAGGCTGTGATGCATCCCGCACCTCCTCCCTGGTCTTCTGTGCACAGAGAATTTTAACAAGAAAGAGCTCATACTGCACGTTACACGTCTGCGGTCTGCCTTTTCTGATTATATAATCCCACAAACCAGGCCACGATTCTTATTGAAAATTCTGCATTGTATCCCAGCTTCTGAGTGCACCGTGACTTATCTGACCAGTCTTAGCGGGGACAGCTCTGTGCTTACTAAATAAGCAGCCTGTGTGGTGGGAGGCCGTGGGGCCCTTGCTGCTCCAGCTGCTTTATCTCCTGCGTGGAGGAGGAGCATAAGAGCAGTAACACCCCCAACTCCCATTTGTGGTGTCTTGGTGTGCAAGCACACGTGAACACGTGTTCCACACTTAGACCACCCTGTAAGAGGGTATACTCCCTAGGTTTCTTTCCAAAAGAATTCGACGCAGCCGAAGCAAACACATGTATGTGCCCATTCACTGCAGCGCCATCTGCAACGGCCAGTGGTAGCACAACCTCAGGGTCCATCAAGAGTGGACATGCAGACATCAGGTGGGGAACCATTATTCAGCCATGAAAAAGAATGAAGCTCCTGATACGTGCTACGATGCGAGCACCGAAAACGCTATGCCCAGGGAGAGAAGCCAGACACAAAAAGCCAAGGGTATGAGTCCATCTGTATGAGAAAAACACCTAGAACAGGCAAATCCATAGAGATAGAAAGTAGATCGGTGGTTCCTGGGAAAGGGGGAGAGTATTAGTCAGCTTTGTGTTGCTGTGACAAAATGCCTGGCACAAACAACCTATCAGAGGAGGAAGGATTTATTCCGGCTCAAGGTTTCCATGGTTCCAGTGCATGGTCGGCTGGATCTATTGCTTTAGGCCTGTGGCAAGGCACAGATATCATGGTGGAAGGGTGTGACAGGAGAGCTGCTCACCTCAGGCTAGCCAGGAAGCCGAGAGAGGGAGAGCCTGGAAGGAAAGGCCCAGGACAAGATAGATCTTTCAAAGGCATGCCCCGTGACCCCTTCACCCAACCAGGCCCAACCTCCTGAAAAGCCAGAGGAGCTATGAGCTCACCTAGAGACCCCCTGACCCAGTCGCCTGTCAGGCTCCAATATGTGAGCCTTTGGAAGACACCACATTTAAACCATGACAGAGAACGGGGAGTGACTGCTTGGTGGGGATACGGTTTCTCTTCTGGTGATGAGCATCTTCAGAATTAGGCACAAGGGACAGTTACACAACAGGGTGAATGTGCTAAGCACCGCTGGACCGCTTGCTTTAAGGTGGTTCATTTTAGGTTATGAATTTTATTTCAACCTAAAAAAAGAAGTCATCCCAGTGGCTGCTCTCAAGCCAGGCTTTGGCGTGAATGATCCCTCTCTGGCCACATCGTTTCTCCCCATCCCGCTGCCGCATTCCCTTGTCAGGGCCTATTCTCAGCCTTTTCTCCCTTCTTCCTCGCTTTGTTCCAGGACCTACATTTGGCTGAGCAGGGACTTCAGCCGCCATGTGGGATCTGGATGGCCTTCGCTGAGGACTTTGGACCTTATTTGTATTTTTAGACCACGTCCAAAAGGAACAAAAAGCTCAGACAGCCCCGAGGCAAGGATTGGAGGATGGCCAGGCTCCCCGGAGAGTACACTGTCCCGCTCTGGAAGCAGTCAGAGGAAAGTGGGGGTGTTAATCCAATAATGAGGGTTTATTTGTCTTCTTAAGCCTTAGCCAGAAGCAAAAATCTCTTTGACTTCTCCTGAGGGCCTGTGAAGTAGCTTTTCCACGTGAAATTCTCCAGGAAGCAGCCCACTTCCTCCACCCGTCCCGCAGGGGCTTGTGAGAGCACTCCCAGCTCCTCTCGCATCTCTTAGGAATCCAGAACAGCCTTGATCCAGAAAGACTTGACCCCTCGGATGGTCCAATTGCTGCATCTCAGATGCACCACAGCCCCAGACTTATTACTTCTAGGATCAGCTGCCAAACAATCCCTGAGACCCCTCTTTTTGACCCTTAACACTTGGGCTCAAGGGCTGCGGATTTAGCTCGAGGACCCGAGTTCAATCCCCAGGTACCAGAAAAAAAACAGAGAGAGAGGGAAAAAAACTTGGGCTCAAGGAAAGAAGTCAACCAGCCCACTTCCCTAGCATCTGCATTCCAACATCAACAGCCCAACTGCGTGTGTGAAAAGCTTCACACAACATAAAGGTAGCTGGCTGGTGCTAAGTGTCACCGATCCAGTCATCTGCCAGGCTGTTTGGCAACCCCTTACGGGCAAATCAATTTAGCTGCTTTGGGCTGCAGTCACCAAGACCTGAATCAATTTGGCTTTATTACGAAGGGGCATTGCTAGCTCGCAAAGCAGGACCTGAAGGGCAGGGAGCAGGCTGACACCAGCTGGTCCCAATGTCCCCCTGCGCCACTTTCCCAGGGATGGCTCATGGCTCCAGCTGGTTTCCCTCAGTGTGACTGGCCAGCTGAGGCCCTTCTGGGCACCTGATGCAGACCAGGGACGTTCGGGAAGTCATGGAAACTTTCCTAAAAGCGCTTCAGCAGACTTCTCAGCACCGATTGGTCAGAATCAGTCACCTGACCATCCCTGACCCAATCACAGGCCATGGAGACTGGATGCCTTTGATCAGGTTACACCACTGGTTCTCAAACTGAAGAAGACTGTTTACAAAACCCTATGATTTTTTCTAAACAATTATTTTTATTTTTCCTAATTTACCTTTGAGACATCACTGCATGCACTGAAATCTCCGTGTGTGTGTGTGTGTGTGTGTGTGTGTGTGTGTGTGTGAAAGACTAATTGTAGCATAGTGGATGACATACAAACTGAGATCTGTGTGTGTGTGTGTGTGTGTGTGTGTGTGTGTGTGTGTGTGACGAGAGAGGGAGAGGGAGAGGGAGAGGCAGAGGCACTGAAGACTGAACTCAGGGCTTTAGCACTGAGCCACATGACCAGCCCTGTGCATCATTGGGAGGAGGAGGAATTCTGACACAGGGTCTCGCTAAGTCACGAAATTGCCCAGGCTGGGCTCAAACTTGCAATCCTCCTGTCTCAGCCTCCCAAATGCTGGGATGACAGGTGTGCACCACCACGCCTAGCCAAAACCCACATATTTTACAGATCCAATTTGATGAGTTTTGACAAATGCATCTCCCACACTCCTGTTGTAACACAGAACACTCCTCTTGCCCCAGAAAGTCTCCCCCAGCCCCTGTCAGTCCACCTTCCTCTCCCCACAGGCGACCTCCCTTCCAGTTTCTGTCATCACAGATTAGCTTTGCCTCTTCTAGAACTTCACAGAAATGGAATCACACAGAATGTACTCTTTTCTGCCTGGCTTCTTTAACTCAGCATAAAGCCAAATCATTATTTTTAAGCAACTTTAATTTTCCATGCAGCCTGTTTGATGGAGAAGCCTTCTCCATTTGGAACTTTTACAATAGAATTCCAAATAGCTTTTGTTTGGCCCTGCAGCTCTTCCCTGTTCCCTCCCTCCCCTCGTAGGCTTCCAAGGCCCTGTTTGATACAGAGAACTTCAAAGGGACCTCTGAACTTCGACTTTCAGGCTTTAATGTTGGACGGGGACATGCCCAGGACAGCCGCAAGAGGACTGGCAATCACGGGGTCGGCTCTGGGAAGCAGGAAGGAAACGAAGCCGTGTGTGCTCCTTTCCGTGGCAATGGCCACAAATGGCCACAACCTCAGCAGGCCTAAAACAACACAAATGGACCGGCTCAAAGCTCAGGAGGCCAGGTGGCTCAGCCGACTCCTCCGATGTGGGTTTTACAAGGTGCAGATCCAAGTGTCAGCTGGGCTGGATTCCTGGGAGGAGATTCTGGAAAATAATTGTTTCTGGTGTTGTCAGTTGGTCCCCAGATCCAGCCCCTGGAGGTTAAAGGTTCAAGTCCGTGTGGGGTGTGAACTGGGGACCCCCTACTCCCAGGCCCTTCTCACATTCCTTCTCTCGCCTTCCCTGCACCCCCAGCTGTTATGCTGCAGATCCCCCTACCTTACGCTTCTGTATTGTAATTTTTTTGTCTTGAGATCAGAGCTCACTGTGTTGCCCAGGCTGCTCTTGACTTTCCAGGCTGATGGATCACCCTGCCTCAGCCTCCTGAGTCGCTGTGACTTCCTGCATGTGCCACTATGCCCAGCTGCCCTCCTCTTCTGACTGCACTGGAAAGAAATTCCCCGCTTTTCAGCGTCACCCATGTGACTAAATGACCCCCCCACAATGTTAACTTTAATTGTATCTGCCGAGTCCCTTTTGGTACAGGCAAAATGCAAGAATCTGCAAGATTACTTGCCAAAAAGTGCCACTAAATGCAGGAAAAATAAAAGTCTGTTTACCGTACTGCAGGACCCAGGTGGAACCAACCAGGGGACGAGGCCACACAGTCGGCCACTGTCCGGCCCAGTGGGGTCGCCCACCAAGGAGGCACCAGCTGTCACTGCCCCAGGGACACCCAAGGAGCGATGCCAGCAGGACGTGGTGTCTCGAGGTCTTGAGCACACGCCCATGGCCCCCCGGAGGCCAAGTGGATACCGTGTGAGTGAGGCCCTAAGAGCCCCAATGAAGTATGAACATCCGGCTGGTGAGCAGACACCTGCAGGCAGGACGATCCCAGGACTCGGGGAGCCCTTCCTGCATGTGGCTGATGTAGTCCCAGCCCGTGGGATTCCGGAGGACACCTCTTTGCAGCAAAGGAACATTATTTTGTGGACCACAGTGAGGACCGGCCCCCAGGGCGTAATGGTCACACATCCTTTTCTGCCCTCCTCTCTGATCAGATGGACTTTACCGGGAGCCCTGCTACCTCCTGCCTCAGCCTCCTGAGAGTCGGATTATGGCTTCACCAAAGATACTCTGGGAAAAGTAGAGTTGGAGCATACACAAATTTTGCAGCCTAAAAATTTTGGTCTTGGGCTGAGAAGGCCACTGAAACATTTGCCCAGTGTGCACAAGGCTGTGGGTTCCATCTCCAGCACTGCCCGAAATAACGAGGTTTTCTCCAAGCTTATTACCATAATTTCCCCTCCTTGTCCTAAGGTTGAGCATTTATACTCTTGGTGAGCACCTTTCTTGTGTCCAGCAGGCTGGACATCTCAGGCTTCCATTTTGTTTCCTATCCTAGAGGGACGAGAGAACTCGATCAGGTGGTGCACGCTGAATGTTCGGCCCTCCTCTGTATGTAGTAAATGCCAGCTCTTATTACCATAATCATTTAAGAAGGAAAAAGCCAGCCAGGCATGGCAGTGCAGGCCTGTAACCTTAGCTAGCACTCAGGAGGCTGAGGCAGGAGGATTGCTGTAAACTCAGGGCCAGCCTGGGCTACATTGTGAGTTCAAGGCCAACCAGAACTACACAGTGTGATCCTGCTTTAAAAAATGAAAAAGAGTAGCTGGGCATGGTGGCGCATGCCTGTAATCCCAGCATACAGGAGGCTGAGGCAGGAGGATCGCTGTGAGTTCAAAACCAGCCTGAGCTACATAGTGAGTTCCAGGTCAGTCTCAACTACATAGTGAGACCCTGTCTCAAAAAACAAAAAACAAAACAAAACAAAAAAAAAAACCAAACAACCCCCCAAAAACAAAAACAAAATCAAAACAAAAAAAGTAGCTGTATTGTATACCTACAATATACCAATAAACAATAAAAAATTTTTTAAATGAAAAAGCCTCCAATAACCCTCCCCTTTTGGCTTTGTCACTGTTAACACCATGTACCAGGAGTGATGCATCTGACAGGACGGCTATGATTTGGGCTCAGAGAAACTGAATGTGGTCAGGTTTTTGAGCCCAGTGGAACTGGTGCGCCTCCCAAGGTTTCCAGAAACCCAGGTCAACTGACCCACAGGGATCCTGTTCAATAAAGGGCACTGTGCTCAAAGTGACCAGGATGCCTTGTGCACTGTCTCTGTCTGTCTGTCTGTCTCTCTCCCCTGACCTTAGCCACAGCACCCCCACCCTCCACCCTGAGAGGACCCACACCCCCGTCTCCGGTGTTCCGGGCCTGGTGGGCACATCGCAGCCAGCTGCCTGTGGCTGGGCACCCTCCGGGGAATGCCTGGGGTTCTGAAAAGACACCTGCTTCCAGACGGGGAGCCCAAGGGGACTCTCCCCAAGAAACCGTTTTCCTCTTTCTCTTCCAGCTAGGAACCTTGCCGGGCCCTGAGTGCACTCAGTCCCAGCCATCCTGACCGCACAGGGACCCTTTGGGTCTCTGCCTGGGACCTTCAGGACACGGCTGGCCTTGCCGCCTTCCCCAAAGGCCAGGCTGCCTCAGTCCCTCCAGGCCTCTGGGCCTCCTGGGCCTCTCCCACCCCGGAAGTGTACCCTCCGCCCCAGCTTCAGACCCGGCTGGGCTCGGTCTCTACTTCCACCTAGTGGCCACGCGGCTCCCTGCAGGCGGGAGTTGCGAGGGGCCTGACCGGGAGCTCTGGGACCAGCTCAGCCGCATCTGGGGCCCACTTCCGGGTCTCTGAAGGGGGTTCACCTCCCTCTCACTGGAGCTATAAAAAGACAGGTAGAGCTGGCTTCGGAGAAGCCTCGGGGCTCTGTGGAGAGAGGTCTGGAGGAGGGGTTTGCTGGAGCTGAGGGGCCAGCAGTTGCCTTCTTTGCGAGGGTCCAGGGCCCCAGGAGGTGTCCAGCCCTGGGGCTCCTTCTCTGGCCCCTTCTATCCCAGCCCAGACTGGGGACCAGAGCAGGTTGCTGAGGGAAGGGCGCCTCCTGCAGGGCCAGGGCTCGTGATGTGGTTTCTTGGCCATGAGCCACAGCCTTGCTTAGTTTTAAGCGAACGCATCCCAGGAAAGGACTCGCTCCTCTCTGTCCCCTTCCCAAGGAAAAGACATGCGCTGGGAGTAGAGTTTAGGAAACCCTTCGAGAGTCATTAATTCAAGGCGTGCTAAGCAAATGCTCTTGGCCAAGCATGGGCCGAATGTAAGAGCCACGAAGATCAATAGAGCACAGCCCCTGGCCTTCGCCCTGTCAGGAGGAGGAGGGGGCAGCAGAGGTGAAGGAGGCTTAGCAGGTGCAGTAACAAAAATCCCCAGTCACACCAGCTCAAACACCACCAGCATGACCCCACTGGCCAGCATTTCTGGCTGAAAGGCCCTTCCTCCACGTGGCCCAAGGGCCCAGGCTCCTCCTGTGTGCCGCTGGTCCTGCTGGCTGGGCCTTTCACCCGAGAGCACTCGCCCAGGGGTGATTTCTGCACGGTTTCATTGCCAGGACTAATCGCACGGTGTCGCCCCATGAAAGAGGACTGAGTGTCGGTGCCTGTAACTGAACTCTCCAGCGGCTTGGACCAGGAAGCCTGCAGTTCCCCGATGCCCCAGAAGCTGTCTGGCACCCTCCACTCCCAGCAGCAGCTAGGTCTGGCCTCGGGAAGGCAGGGGCCCTGAGAGAGCCCTGGGGTGGCCCACACTGGGCAGCAGACACGAGTGGCTGGACGACCTGCTAAGGAAATGGAGCCGCACCTGAGGCTGTCTTCGCAGACCTCAGGGGAAGGCGTGCGAAAGCTGAGGGGCCCCTGCGTTTGTCCCTTGGGGCTGCAGTAGCACATGACAACTGTGAGGCTCGAGGCACCAGAATTTATTCTCAGACGTGCTGCAGGCCGGAAGTCTGAAATCAAGGCAGCGGCAGGGTTGGCTGTGGAGCAGTCCCAGAAGGTGTCCCTCGGCGCCCGCCAGCCCCTGGGCACATGTGAACAGCCGTTAGCTGTAGCCACGGCACCGAGCCAAGTGTGGGCGCACACACGATGCCCACGTGGCCGTTGTGCATGCGAAGGAATTTTCTGGCTTTCTCCAGGACATTCGTACCTCCTGGATGGGGCTGGTGTGTCCCCGCAGGCTGAGCCAGGCAGACAAGGGGACTCTGGGAGAGGCCTGAGAAGTGAGGACTGAGGGATGTGACCCTGTCTCCCTGAAACCCAGTTCCTGCTCAGCCACAGTGGGGAAACTGAGGCAGCCTCTGTACTTTCTAGATCACACAGCCCCTTCATGGGCCTTTCTACTTTCCAGACCTCCATTACCCGTATGCCACAAATCAAGAGGGCTTAAACCCCAGCCCGGATTCCCTCACAGTCCTGCAGCCCTGGTCCAAGACCGTGGAGCGGGTGGGGCTGGCTCCTGAGGGCCTGGAGGGAGGGTCTGTCCCAGGCCTCTCTCCTTCTTATGAACCTTCAACATCCTTTTCCTTCAATGTGCATCTTGCTCAAACTTTCCCTTTTTTCCCCTCCAGTACGGAGGAATGAATCCAGGGTCTTCACACTGAGTTACATCCCTAACCCCTTTTTTATTTTTAATTTTGAGGCAAGGTCTTTCTAAGCCACTAAGTTGCCCGGGCTA
Organism: Fukomys damarensis; assembly: GCF_012274545.1. NCBI lineage: Eukaryota > Metazoa > Chordata > Mammalia > Rodentia > Bathyergidae > Fukomys > Fukomys damarensis. The sequence goes on from NW_022900935.1 coordinate 60,699,508, forward strand.
GGTTCAAAGTAGGCTGTCTGTCTTGCCTCAGCCTCCGAGCGCTGGCCACCATGGCTGGCTCAGATTCCCCAAGGACACCAGGCCTTACCTTCGTAACCTCATCTTAACCTGATTATCTCTGCAAAGATTTTTCTTTCCGGATAAGGTTCTGATGTGCACATGTAAGGGTCAGGATTTCAACCTGTGCACGGTGGAGAGAAGGTGCACAATTCAACCCACAAGGGCAGGTGACGCCTTTTCTCTGAGCCGCCTGTCGGGCTGAGCACCAGGCTGTCCTGCAGGTGGGTGGCGGTGCACCCTGTGGGACAGGACAGGCTCCTCTGCCCGAATGCTTCAGTCAATCAGATAGGCGGCATCAGCAAAGCTGCGAAGCCGCCGGGTGGCTTGGAGAGTCACATTCCAGGCTTAACAAAAGACAGAGCAATCGGACGACCAGGCAAGATACAGCTCTAATTGGCAGCCACATTGTGTTTTCTCCCCTGAGCTGCTTCTCGGAATTGGAAAACAACCACACACGTTGAAGCCATGAAATGAAGCAGTTAAAAAAAACAAAAAACCGAAAAACAGGCCAATGTTCTCCGAGACGTGGCTTTTGTTTTGTGTACTGGGTTTTCCCAGGCGGCAGAAAACAGTCTCCACCGACAGGGGCACAGAAAGGATGAGCCGAAGAACAGCCTGACACGCATCCTGAGTGATTTTCTCTTCTGTCTTATCACAACCTTCGAGATACAGTATTTTCATCTGAAGCGTGGTTCCAATTTGGGGAAGAAAAGAGGCCCTCATCGCTCCCCCGTTCCTTATTCGCTCTCTCTCTCCCTGTCCTCAGGAAGCACAGGAAAGAACTTCCCTCCGCTTGGCACGGTTTTGCAATCCCATGAAACACCCCGGAGTATGGGCGCGTCCGGCCCACCGCGTGATTCCTGTGCAGGCCGTGATGCAAACTGAGGGTACAGGGAACCCGCACCCCTTGGCAGGATGCGGGGGGGTGCAGAGACTGGGGGCAGAGACCTGTCTGCCTGCCACCCTCTGTCCCTGCCCTCCCGCCCTCCAGAAGCTGAGCTGCGAGGGTGGGGGTTGGGGGCAGCCACGTGTCCCAAGTACACCCTGTGCCCAGCTGCTGCACCAGTCCCACACCTGCCTCACCACGTCCTCCGACAGCTGAGGGCTGCCACCTGTGACCGACGGCATCTGCCAGGCCGGACTTACCACTTAGGCTTCGGATGCTCCTTTCTCTTTGAACCCTTTCAAAGGGAACTGGAGGTCTTGGAAGCTAAGCTTTTCCCATCTCTTTCCATATTCACCTCCAAACCCTGCCTTTGAAAAAAAAATTTTTTTTTTTTTTGAGGCAGGGTCTCCCTTTGTCTTTCAGTGATCCTCCTGCCTCTGCCTCCTGAGTCCTGGGACGATAGGTGTGCACCACCACACCCAGAATCTGCCCCTAAATTGAATGGAGCAGCTTTTATGGGTGACTCTGGGAGGTCATCCGCAGGCCGCCAGCCTCAGGGATGCTCCGAAGCCCTGGACTTCAGAGGCAGAGGAGGGAGCCATAGGGTGCACGGAGAGGTGGGTGTCAAACTCTGGCATCTATGTCGTGGCGCTGACCAAGCACGTCGGGAAACAATGCCCGTGGTGCCTTGGGAAACTTTCACTGTCACGGTTGCACTGTCCTTTCCTCGTTCAGTCAAAAGATATCTTCAGTGCCGCTCAGGGCTGGACACTGCTCTGATTATTCAGGATAACATATTAAGAACAAAAATAAAAGCCCTTCTTTCCTGTCCTCATGGAACCTGTACTGTACGGAGACAGACAGACAATAAACAAACAATTCGCAGTGCTTTCCCTTGGTGACTGCACGGACCTTGATGCTATTCGACCCCCAGGGTTCGAAGTTTTCAGCACTGGTGGGACCCCCTAAGAGGCCAGGTCTAGTGAGAAGGCCTTAGGTCATCAAGGACGTGCCCGCAGGACATTTGGGGGACCCAGTCTCTCTCCGGCTTCTGGTTCATTGATGGGATCTGCCCTGACGTCCTCACAGAGCCAAGCTGATGCCCACACCGCGCTTCTGAATCTCCAGAACTATGAACTGAATGAGCCTCTTTATAAAAGTATCATGTCTCCGGTATTTCATCATAGTAACAGAAGTGGACCAACAGAATGACTCATCAGCAAGGTGTCACTAATGGATACAAGTGTGCCCTACCTGGCCGTCATGTAAGTCATGGAAACTCAGCCTGTCACGTGACTCTTCACCTCTACCTACTACTGTAGCGGCTTGTACCTTGTCCCAGCCTGTGTCACACAAACATCTGGACCATCCTTACTCTAGGAGCCTGTGACGAGAGGCAGACTATCAGCTCTAACAATGGCGCACTGGTGACATATGTGTCTACCGGAGGGCTTGGAGTGGCCCTGCGTGGCCATCAGTCCTGATCTGTCAACTCCACTGGATCAGGAAAAGCCGTGCAGATCAGCAGAGCACGTTCCTGGGTGTGTCTGGGGTTGTGAGGCATGGCCTTGGGTACTTTAGAGGGTCCTCAGCCGTTCCCCTTCAGCCCTGTTCCCTGCTCTGCTTTCCAACGGCCGTGAACTGAGAGCTCTGTTCCTCCACATCCTTCCCCACGATGCTCCTGCCTAGGAGGCAGCTGATCATCGACAGCAAATGTGCACCGATGAACCCGCTCTGCCTTTAGGGTGTGGGGTCAGGCGTTGTGTCCAGCGGCAGGAAAGCAGACTGATACAACCCAGGAGGAAAAGACCCTCGGTGGCTTCCTCGTGACGACCTCTTTTGTGCAGAAAGAGCCCTGGCTCTGGGTAAGGTGTGTCTGGGGAGCCTGATCCAGATTAGATTATTCTTCCTCCACCACCCGGGGCCACTGCCTTCTGCCTACAGAGGCCTTTCCAGCAGATGAGAGAGACGGCGCCTACGGAAAGTGTGGGCTTAAACACTCTGCCCTTCTAAACAGTGCCCATGGGCGATGCGCCCGGGGGACCCGCTCAGCAGAACAGATGGGGGACATGTCCTCCGGCAAGGCGGGCGTTGGGCAGGGGCCACGGGTCATGAAACCCAATTTGGCCACGAGCTCTGACATCCACCAGCATCCCCACCACGGCTTGAAAAGTGAGAGCCTCTGAGAGGCAAAAACGACTTTCAGTGGTGGTCATCCAGCGAGTCCGTCCTTGAGTGTGTCCCCTTCTGTCTTGGAATTTATTTCTCCCTCTCCCTCCACCCCTCCTGCCTTACTCTTATCGACTCTGTGAAGATGAAGCACCATGCCTGTTTGTGTCTTGTCCTCTCACCTGAATCGACAGAGGTCTCCCTGACCCTAAAGGGGTATCACACAAGTGACTATCAGGCAAGACGATTGTCCCCAGCTGCAGAGGGAAGGCCAAGATTCAGAGGCAACAGAAACCTGCCTTGTCCTCTCCTCCTTATACCCAGGCCAATTCCATCTGGCTTGTAGATATCAACATAAAAACATAGAAAGAAAACAGGACAGTAGTAGAAGAGTACCTGGATATATATTTTTGGATTTTTTTATTTTCCCCTGTACCAGGGGTTGAATTCAGGACCTTGCACGTGTCAGGCAGGTGCAATGTCACTGGGCTAAATCCCCAGCCCTATTTTTAGATTCTGAAGTAGAGAAAGCTTTCCAAGTGTGATGAGTATAAATTCAACTCAGCAAATTTTGGAATAGGAGAACATATATTTCTTTCTTTGTAATTTAATTTTTATTTCTAGCAGGATAGTGGGGCCTCAACTGTACAGGCAGGGATTATGTCTTAATCCTGGAATCTTTTTTTTTTTTTTTTTTTTTTTTGTTCCACGAGTTGGCAC
>NW_022900935.1:60703429-60705357 GCF_012274545.1 Fukomys damarensis
AATCTTTTTTTTTTTTTTTCTCTTTTTTGGTACCGGGGATTGAACTCAGGTCCTTGCACTTGCAAGGCAGGCCACCGAACCGCTGAGCTAAATCCCCGGCCCTTAATCCTGGAATTTTAAGCCATGCTGGCAGAGGAAGTCTGGTCTGTGGCACTGAGTGAGGCCGCAGTGCCACTCCCCAAGCATTACCCCAGTCCTCCACATGGGGTCCCTCCATGTGCCTGTCTACCTGGCGCGGTCATGTGTAGGACTGCTAGATTTAGCAAAACTGAATGAATGAAAGACACGCAGTTATTCTGGATTTTACTTTTGTTTGGGGTGGTACCGGGGATCAAACTCGGGTCCTTGAGCTTGTGAGGCAGGCGCTGGAACCACTCAGCTAAATCCCCGGTCCTCTGGATTTTAACTATCCATGAAAAACTGTAGTGTAAGTATGTCCCAAATACTGTCCCCCAATTAATTATCTGAAATTCAAATTTAATTGGGCTCCCTGTATTTTATCTGGCAGTCGTATTTCCTCAGAGCAGCGTAGAAATGTCTCCACACCAGCAGCGTGGACAGAGTCAAAACAAGGTCCAGGAGAGGAACCAACAACAACCAGGCCAAGGACTGAAAACCCAAACCCTGGCCTCCTGCCTAGGGAGCCATCATAGGCCATGTGCCCACTCCGGAGCCAATCAGGGGTCCAGGGATGGCCTGACCTGATTGGCTCAAGCCTGGGGACCTGTGCTAATTGCTACCTTGGCTTCCAGGGCCTTGACTGGCTGAGACCCTGACCCACTCTTGAATCCCTTCAATGGGATCACAGCTTGCCAGACTGGTGGAGAATTTCAGGAAGCCCTCGCTCTCTCTAAAGAGAACTGTCTGACCATGGCCCTCTCCAGCTGGAGCCCATAAATCCTCCTCCTAGCTTACAAGAGGGAGGCCACTAGCATTCTCCAGGCAATCATTTGCTGCTCAGCTTTACCTCTCACCTCATCACCCCTCACCCTGTCCTGGGGCCCCAGTGGTTTTCCTCTGGCCCCTCTACCTGGGCTCCCTATCTTCCCCTTCCTTCATGATCAAACCCAGGGCCTTTTCCCTGAGCTGCATCCCCAGTTGTTTTGTTTTTTTTTTTATTTTGAGACAAGCTGCCCAGCTGATCTCAAACATGCAATCCTCCTGCCTCAGCCTCCCAGAGTGCTGGGATTACAGGACTGTGCCACCATGCTTGGCTCCCTTTCCCTTCTTAGGACCCAGGTCAGGTACCACTTCCTGCCCAGCTCCCTGCTCTCTAACTCTCCCCATGCAAGGCCCACCCTGAGCAGAACCCTGTGGGATCTCCTGACACCCTGTGCGATCATTGCCCGGCCCTTCCCCGCCTGATCTGGGGGGTCCTGGTAAATAGAGATTGTGTTTCTGTCACAGATATTTGTGGAATCACGGAGTAAGTAAACAAAGACCTTTCCCTGGACCCTCAGTCCTCGATTCTGAATCCTCTGTGCCTCCCACCTCCCTCCTGTCCCCACCCAAATCCTGCGAGTTATCAAATTCTATTCATTCTGCCTTCCCAATGTCTCCCTTCTAAATTTATTTTTTATTGTTCCATTTTAATTCGCAAGAAACATCCTTAATATTCAAAACAGTCCTTGTTTCCAATAGAGACATATTTTCATGTCCAGAAAATAATATGCATAGTACAGTGGAGACAAAAATAAGCTAGCCCACCAGACAGCATGCGTGCCAGTTACCACTGCCTATTCTTGTACAGATTTAACTTTGTGTACAAAATACCTCACCATCTTCACCTTGTTGAAGTTATGTGCATTGTTAACAGTAGGTAATATTTGGTTGTATTAAGTAGAGTTTACTTCCTTATGAAAAACATATCCTATAAGTGTGTCCTAAGGGAGAGAAACACACACACACACACACACACACACACACAC
>NW_022900935.1:60705479-60720070 GCF_012274545.1 Fukomys damarensis
TCATAAAAAACATATTATATATGTGTCCTAAGAGAGAGAAACACACACACACACACACACACACACACACACACGCACGCACGCATTAAAATGAGTTTGCAAGGACAGCAACAAATGTTTCAGTCTACAAATTAAATATCTCTGAAATCCATTCCCTGCTACTCATCCTAACCCCTTGGCTGAAAATATTGACTTCTCTCTTCCAGTCTGGGGAACATATTGGGGCAGATTGAGACAGAGCGGACCCAAAGAGGCTACTGCAAAACTCAGCCAGGAAAGCAAAGTGAGATTGTACCGTGAAGCCAGCTGGCTTTCAGATGGCCCCATCCTTCTGTGGTGAGGGTGAGGGCCTCAGATAAGTCTTCAGATTTGTCCGAATTTCAAGATCAAGAAGTTGGATGTGGTGGCACACGCCTGTAATCACAGCACTTGGGAGGCTGAGGCAGGAGGATCGCTGTGAGTTTGAGACCAGCCTGGGCTACACAGTGAAATTCCAGGTAAGTCTCAACTACATAGTGAGACCCTGTCTCAAAAAACAAAAACAAAAAAATCATGATAGTTTTCTGCAGGATGGAAAGAAAAGTGCTCTTTGCCCAAGAAAATGGGAGGGAGAAAGTTCTGGGTCCTCCCTGTTATTGGGCTTTTTCCTAATATCTCTTGACCTTGACCCTGAGAGTGAGTCTGTCTCATCCTAACTGTGCTGGAAAGGCTGGAAGAGAGTGACTCTTGGGGATAACATTTCTCCCTGGAGAAGTGATGCCAACCTGCAGCCCGTGGCCTCCCATGGCTCTGGACAGCTAATAAGTAATGTGGCCGTGTGAGATTGGAAACTTTTAACATGATTATGGGGCTTTTAGAGGCCTTTCCGTGACTTGCTTGTGTTCTTGACTGCAGGCTATGTGGGTAGAGCAGGAATCTTCACAGGGAGGGCAGTGTGGGGGTGATGCTGCACACGGTCATCCAATCAAAACCTCCCCCTGTATCACGTGCCCTACATACATGTCAACTTGTTTGAGCCCAGTCTAAATTGAGGTCTCACACAATCGTCCAATCAAAACCTCCCCCAGTATCACATGACCTGCGCACGTGTCAACTAGTTTGAGCCAAGTCTAAGCAATTCAGCAATTTAGTGAGACCGTCTCAAAAGGTTTTAAAAAGGGGAGTGGGACTGGAGATGTAGCTCAGTGTGAAGGTTCTGGGTTCAATCTCAGTACTGAAAACAAAGGGGAGTTGGGCTTTTTACTCATGCACATTCACTGTGTTATGTATTGTATATGAAGCCTGAGACAATTCCTCTTTACCCTGTGCAGTCCAGGCAGAAGTCCTAAGGCTGGGCACCCAGGCCTCAGAGTCTAGGTATTGGGGCTTTGACACATCTGAAAGGTTTGGAGATGGAAATAAAGGATCTTGTTCCCTGCTATGAGCATCAGCAACTGAGTCCAGTTCTGGGTTTGCAAATGTAAACAGGCCATGACCCTGTCCCCTGAGGAACTTATGGGCAAATCCCAAAACAGCAACCCCAACATAACAGCACTGGAAGCAAGACTGGAATCTCGAATCCCCCATCCCCAGAGTAAGTGCTCCAGAAGCTCAGGAAAGGGGAAACAAAGAGTTTGGAGGTTGGGGTGACAGCCAGGAAAGGTTCAAACCGGCTCTTCACAGTGCGGTTCAAGGCAAGGAGCCAGGGAAGGGGTGCAGATGTCCAGTGCCATCGTGTTTGGGTCTTAAGTGCCCCTGAGTGCCCGTGTGGCACAGGATTGGTCCCAGGGCGGTTCCATTCCAGTGACGAGGTCTTAGGAGGTGGAGCTTGGCCCGAGGTCCTCAGGTCCTTGCTCAGGAGCCTTTGTGGGGGATTGTGGGCCCTGGCTCTGCACTCTGTTCTGTCCCTGGCCAGAAGTGAGGGTTTCGTTTGGCCCTGCATGCCCACCACCATGCCCTCACCGCAGACCCTAACAGCAGGGCCAGCCAGACCGGGAGCCACAGTGAGCCAGTGTGCCTCGAAGAGGTGGTATGTCCGGAATCTGTCACAGGACGGAAAGCTGACTTCCACGGGTCCCTTTGTGCTCCTCTTCCTTAGCTGTGTGTTCAGCTTCCTAACCCGTGTAGATCACAAGTGAAACCTCGTGAACCCAGCTCCGGGAGCTGCAGGTCCACCTCCCTTGTGGGAGCCCCAGGAAGAATGGTGCAGTGGGGCCTGCTGGTCTCCTTGTGAGCTGCCTTTACTCTCTACACTTCGCTTTCTTTCCTCTCCTTCCTTCCCTTGGGAAAAAAAAGCAAAAAGAAAGAAAGGTGTTTCGAGACCAGCCTGTAACACTTCGCCCTGTAGGGGAGGAAGGGAGCCCGGAGAGCCGGAGAGTGGGAGAATCGTAGCCAAGAGTTCGATGGTGTGCTGAGCAGTCCCAGACTCTGGGCGTGGACACGAAATGGCTTTCTGCAGTATTTTCTCCAATCAATGCCTTCCACCACTCTCTGTCAAATTCCGCTTTCCACCACGAACTGATGTCTCTGGCAGATCTCGCTGTTCTTTTCTGTTTGTTTTCAGTTATTGGACATCCTTCCAGTTTTCAACCGCAACTTCCTGTCTAATTCAAAGCTGAGGAGAGAGAGGAGATTCCATCAGCCACGCAAACCCAGGAGCAACGAGGGCTGCCCAGCTCTGCCACCTTGGTCTGGTACCATCTGCCCAGGAAGTACTGCCCTCATGGGTCTCCATGCTCACGGCAGGTCCACCCCCCACGTCCCCTCCAGTGACATTCAGACTCATGCTGAATGCCATGGAGCGATGCTGTTGTCTCTCGTCAAGCTCCGCCAGTGGTCTGAGCCCTTACTACCTTCCTGGGTCCAGGGTCGGCGTCCATCCATTTTCGCTGCCGTATGGAATATCTGAGACTCAGTGATCACAGACTGCGGCACACTGGCTTGTGGTTCAGGGCTGGGGCTGGAAAATCCAGATCCAGGGCCTGACATCTGGGGAGGGCCTTCGAGCTGAGTCGCACCATGGTGGGAAGCCGGGAGGGCCTGGGAGGCTTGAACATTCCGACCGTAGCAGCAGCTCTTACTTGAGGGCGGGCTGGGACTCCCGGCTGTCCCCTCTGTCCCGGTCACTCACTCAGAGCCACAGGAAGCAGTGAGGATGCACAGTGCCTTCCATCACCCAATGCCCAGTGTCCACAGCTGCACCGGAGGCAGACAGACCAGATTCTAAGCTCACAGAGGCGCCGTACTCCAGAGAGCTCGGCCACAGCCTGAGGCCCACCTGCTCTGTTCCCCGCCGTCCTGAGACAGGAACACCGGCTGGGAGTAGCTGCCCGCCCTGCTCGCCTACACCCCCAGTGCCTACGAGCCCCCCTCCTCAGGAGCCCCCTGGTACAGTGGACCATGGGGAAAGCCCTGCTCCTCTCCCTCCCTCTGGTAGAGTGCTGTACTCGGGACGCTGACTAGCTCTGTAAGACAGCACCTTTGGGTTGTTTAGTTTACCATCCAAGAAAAATTCCACTGTCGCCTCCATCTGACAGTGAGATTTAGGGGTGACAAATGATGTATCCAAGATTGCACCATGCGAAGGGTGCGCTGGTCAGCACAGAAGGGCACTGTCACCGCAAGGATGGGCCAAGTCCAGCCCCTGAGCTGAGAGAGCTCGTGAGTTTGTTGCTGCTGCTGCTTTTTATTGCTTTTTCTTTTTTTTTTTAGGTTTTGTTTGTTTGTTTGTTTTTGCAGTGCTCACACATGCAAGGCAAGTGCTCTACTACTGAGCTGTAACCAAGCCATAGGTCTGTATTTTTTAAGGGGGGCTCTATTTGTGGGCTGCGGGTGTAGCTTGGTGAGTGGAAAAGCACGTGTTTGGCACAGTGAGGCCCTGGGAACTGCTTGGTGGCACCGAGGAATTGCGTCTGTCCATGCAGAGCTTGCAGGGCCGGGGCGCACGGCTGCAGTGTGGCGGATGCCTCCGGCCTTTACAGAAGTTTGTCACCTTCTGCCCCTGCCAACTCTTCTCACTCACAGTCCTGTGGGTCGGCCAGGGCTGGTGCTGGGCTGTGTGGGGAGGGGGAGGTCAGCTTGGCCCCATCTTTATCATTCTGGGACAACAGCCGCTCGGGGCACACTCTGGTGACAGACGGAGAAAGTAAAGAGATGTCATGATGTCATTGAAGGCCAGCTCATGGACACCTCCTCCCGCATCCTGTACACTCAGTCAGTCCCGATAAGTCACATGCTGAAGGGTGAGAATTAATCATTCTGACACCAAAAGGGAGTAAAGAATTGAGCCAAGCATGGCGGCGTGCACCTGTAATCCCTGCATTCTGGGAGGCTGAGGCAGGAGGATGGTAAGTTTGAGACCAGCCTGGGCAACTTAGTGATTTAGCAAGACCCTGTCTCAAAATAAAAAATAAAAAAGGACTGGAGATGTAGCTCAGTTCACAATATCTCACTAACTACAGTTGGGGACCAGATCTCGAATCCAGGGCTGTCCCACTGAAGAGCTTATCCTTCTGCTCTCCTGACTTCCAGCTTGGGAAAACTATTAGGAGCAAAAAAAAAATAATAATAATAGTAAAGAAAGAAAAAGAATAAAAAAAAGAAGGCAGAAAGATTCTCCAATTATCCCCTGCCCACCAGCACCAGGGGCTCTTTCTGGGCAACCCCGGGCACTGTGTCCTAGCATGGGCAGCCCACGAAGCCAGCATCCTTAAACAAAATCCAAAATGGCTTCTGAAGACTCTGGACAGCCCCCCAGAGAATGCTTACAAGAGCAGTGTATTCTTCCGAGATGCCACTGTCACTAACACGGCCCAGGGACAAGAAGTTGAAAGATTCAGAAATCATCATTTCAGTTACCCAGCAGGTGTTTTTGGAGCTGGCACCTTGCAGAGTCGGAATCCAAGGAAGCTGTGTGTGTGTGTGTCTGGAGGCCCTGGAAAATGAGCAGAAGACTGGAGAATAAAAGTTTACCATCCCCCCTCCGCTGGGTTTCTGTCTGCGGCACCCAGTGGTGGCGAATTCTGAAGCCTCCCAGAAGCAGGAATGCTGAGTATTTGCTGTGCTGAATGAGGAGGCTGGAACCAGCCAGGGGGAGGCTGATGAACGAAACCAAGCATGACGGTGAGCAGGCAGCTCGATGAGCCCCTGCAGCCAGCGCTGCCGCTCTGTGACCCGGGCAAACCAGACACTTGGTAAGAAACTGACAGGCAGGGAGCGGGGAGTCGTACAACATCTCCCTGCTACTCATTCTGTGGCTGCTGTGCTTAAAGAAGGACAGGAGGGAAAAGGAACTCTAGTGAATAATACAGTGGTGCTGACAGGCTGTAGAACGCAGTGGGAGTGGAGGAAAGTTTCTTTTCAAGGTCCACTGAAAATCCAAGAGGTCGAGAAACAGTGGCTGCAGAGCGTTTGAGTAAACCTCATGTCAGAAATTTTGTACTTGACGTCTCCTGGGTTCAGATCTCTATCTATGCACACCCTCCTGAGTGATGTCCCATATGAAAGCGTATTTTGCCGGGCAAATATCTTTGCTTACCCAGGTAAAGGAATAAAAATTACCATTTGATGAGAACAGACTTGTGCCGGGCACAGAGTGGTGCAGGCATGGGGCATAAGGAGGCCCTGCTACACAGCAGAAAACGGGAGGAGACAGGAGAAGGGTTCGCTAACTTCCGAAGAGGTCCTGCTGGCATAAGTAACAGATTGCTCGAAAACTGGGTTTGGCTAAGTCCAAAGTGCTATTTTTTCATTCGTTGCACAGCCTCCCAAAAGAGTAGATTGAGACACTTCATCTCCAAGGGATGTCACTTGGCCAATGCGTGTTGCTCTAAACTGTTCTTTGCGGGGTTAAAAAGTCCTCCTAGTTATGAGCGCCCGCAGCCCCGATTCACCTCCACACCAGACCCAAGAGGAAATCAGCCCCTGTGCATCCTGCTCCTGTTGTTACTGTAGTGACGCTGGACTCTGGACGCCGCTCAGTGACCCCACCCCTGCCCCAGCTCTCCCACGCTTTGTGCCCCCAACGTTTTCACGAACGTTTGCAAACGTACGGTAAACTTGAGAAAACTCCACCACGAACCCCACCAACCCACCACCTCGATTCCACCATCGGCATCCTGCTCGGATGCCCTTCCAGCCCTGCGTCTTCTTTCCAATGTCTTTCAAAGTAACTTGCTCTCATCGGTATCCTTCCCCTGCATAATCCAGCACACCTACAATTAGCTAGAGCTCTATTTTCACTTATGTTTTCCCGGGTAAAATTTACCTCAGGGACGTACTCAGCTCTTAAGTGTCCATTTACTGAGCCTTGAAAGTGCATACACTGTGTATCCCAGCTCTCTCCCGCCACGTCCCTCTCAATCTCCACCTCCAATTTCAGATAAAAGAGGAGTAGCTTGTGCACCCACTGTCTGGAAACACAGGTCCCTGACTTACAATACTACAACTTATGTTGCAATGGTGCAAAAGCCATGTGCATCTGGGAGAAAACACTTCTGATTTCACACTTCGATCTGGCCCTAGGCAGTCACTTGCCAGCCCTGGCCTGGCCCTGACCTCAGCATCATGTGCTCTCTCAGAACAAAGGAGGCTCTACTCGGGCAGTGTGGCAATTAAGTATTCGCAATAAAACTTGGAGAAGCTGTGCCATACACATAGAGAACATGAAATTTTTTTTTTTTTTTTGAGACAGGGTCTCACTGTGTGGCTCAGGCTGGCCTTGAACTATGTTGCTCAGGCTGGCCTCAAATTTTCAGAGATCCTCCCGCCTCAGCCCCCCAAAAGCTGGTATTACAGGTGTGCACCGCCACAGCTGGCTTGAAACAGCTTTTCGTTTGTAAATGAATAGAGAAAGACTCCATATTTATGCATGGGAAGGGACACTCAAGATAAATACATGTCATTTCCCCAAAAGTAACATAGATATTCAATGCAATTCCAGTCAAAACTCCAATAGAATTTTTCATGAAACTTGACAAGGCGCTGATAGAACTCATAAAGTAAAGCAAAAGACCAAAATGATGGAGACATTTTGAAGACATAGAATAATAAAAGGTATCTGTGAGCGATGCCAGGCTGGCAGGAGGGAGCTGTCACATCACGGGGGGGGGGACCCCAGCCCCAGTTTTATAGGGTGTGGTCAGGAGGGCTGTGCCTGGCTTCAGGGGCCACGCAGACCAGACCGGCGATGTCCACTCTGAGGCCACCGCTCCATCCTGACAACACAACACCCACATCTCTTCAGCCGGTTACCGTTCCCACTACCAAATAATCCTTCAGAATGGAAAAGAAATTGTGCCATAACAAGACCGGGAAAATGGTCACGTTCCTGAAAGCAAACAGAAGAACAACGGAAAGAGAAAGGAAACAGCTGTGTGGCAGGACAGAGAAGATTTGGAGCAGACACTGGGGTCACAGGCATGGTGGTTTTGACCTTGAGATATTTGAGTGATTTTTTTTTTTTTTTTTTTTGGTACTGGGGATCTAACTGGGGTCCTTGCACTTGTGAGGCAGGCGGAAGAACCACTGAGCTAAATCCCCGGCCCTTAAGTGATTTTTGTTGTTGTTGTTTTTGAGACAGGGACTCCCTATGTGGTCAGGACTGGCCCTGAACTCTCTATGTAGCCCAGGCTGGTCTTGAGCACACGTTGATCTTATCTTCCTGCCTCAGCCTCTGGACTGCTTGGATTACAGTTGTGCGCCACCATGCCCAGCTCTTAAGTGATGTTTAAGAAGTGAATTTGGAAGCTGTTGCACAGAGGTGACTCCAAAGCCTTTAGTTCCTAAACAAGCAAATCGAATGCAACTCACCGTAATGACAAAACTCAAGTGTAACCAATCAGAAACCACCCCTAGCTACCATTCCACTGTAGCCAATCAAATGTTTTCTTTATCTTGCTTCCCAGGACACCTTTGGAGATTTCCCCCAAGGCCTGATGCATGCAGTTTGGTGCTACCTGATTCACGGACCGGCGTTTACTTGGTCAAAAACCCTCTAAAGTGTTACTGTGCCTGAGTTCGTGCTTTAGGGGTGAGTGGGGTGCTGGGGTGGTGTCCTGGGGACCCTGAAGGCTCCTCAGAAACTTCACCCGCCCACATGTCCCAGGTGCAGGGACAGACACGGTACCCAGCTGGTGGGTGAGTGCCGCCCTGCGCCCTGCTGAATACCTCAGAGGCAGCAGCAGATCCCTGGAAGGTTCGTGCCGAGGGCTCAGGGAAGGAGAAGCACCCTGCTTTCCCCAGCTCATAATTTTCAACTGAAAATTGAAAACATTAGTCTCAAATAGAAAATGAACCTTAAGAGGCTGGTGGTGTAGCTCAGCGGAGGAGTGTGTGCTCATGCACAGGGCCCTCGGCTCCACCTCCAGTCCCACCAAATGCAAAAACAAAATGAAGTGGACACGTGTAGATAATTTTATTCAGGCCCAGGGATTTAGCTCAGTGGTTCTGGCTCCTGCTTTACAAGTGCAGGAATCAGAGTTTGATTCCCGGTGCCAAAAAAATAAATAAAAATAAAAGATAATTTTATTCAACTTGTTAATTAATGAGGGAACTGATTAAATTTGGGGGGTTGTTTTGGTTTTTTTGTTTTGGGTACCAGGGATTGAACTTGGGTCCTTGTGTGTGTGAGGCAGATGGCGGAACCACTGAACTAAATCCCCAGCCCTTGGGGGTTGTTTTGTTGTGGTTGTTTTGTTTTGTTTTGTTTGGAGACAGGATCTTGCCATGTAGTCCAGGCTGGCCTTGAACGCTCCAAATACCCAAGGCTAGCCTCAAATTTGTGAAAATCCCCCTGCCTCAGCCTCCTGAGAGCTGAGATTATAGGTGTGTGCCACCAGGCCTGGCTTCGATAAATTGCTAAGACCTGTTGAAAGGAGAGTTTGGAAATCAGCAATATATCCAGTCAGGAATGCCAGAGTGAATTTTCCAATAGAGGGCATCTGGCCAGTGCCCTACAGCCAGACTTAATGCCACCTAGTCTAGAGGACAGACACCAATTGTGTCTCTCTGGGGGAGAACCTATTTGCATTGTTACGGACAGGAATTATTTCAGTCCTGTACTATTTTATTTCTCCCCTGAGTTGTCAAAATAGCTTAGCTGATAGAAAGACCATCAAAGGTCCAGGCTCCCGTAGAAACAGGCAGCCCTGTGCGCCAGATTGGGCAGCCTCTCCTGACAGGAGCTATCACCTGCAGGGCCACCCAGGACACTTCTCATCTGCCCCACAGTCACCCAGGGAGCTTCTACATTTCCTGACTCCCAAGCCCCAGCCCAGACCCAGAAAGTCAGGTCTCCGAGGTGCGGTGCCTGGCTTCAGCATCTCCTCTGGTCCCCCAGCTGGTTGCTGATCCCTGGTCTTCGGACTGTGGACTCACTCACTTCCCCCTGCCATACAGATACTTGAGGCTGGTGCCTCGTAAGGAAGAGTCCAGTTCAGAAGCTTCGGGAGCACGGCACTGACATCCCCTTGTCCCTGGGGAGGGCGTCATCGATGGCAGGACCATGCGCGAGAGTGGACAGCAGGTGCAGGTGGAGGAGCGACTCGGGGAGACTCCAGGCTCCCTTGCCACAACCCATTCTGGTGGGAACTAACCAGGGTCCCGAGAGAACCACACTAATCCCTTCCAAGGCCAAGGGCAGCGCCATCCGTGCCCTACTTTCCACCAAGCACCACCCCTGAAAGGGTTCCACCTTCTAACAGTGGCACTTTGGCTTGCAGCACATGGACCTTTAAGGTACAAACCAATCCAAGCCAGGGCAACAGCTGGATTTGCTGGAGCCCACCCTCTGCTCCCTGCGCCCCTCTCCCCTCCCCTTCTCTCTCTCCTCTTCCTCCTCCTCCCTCTCCTCCTCCTTCCTCCTCCTCGTCCTCCTCTGTGCTTTAGCAGAGGGTTCTGCAGCCTCCAGGGCTCCCGAAACTTCCCTACTAGCTCCTAGAAGTGGCTCAAAGGGGTGGCCGGGACAGCCTCCCTTCTATGTCCCCTCCTCCTCTGGCATCTTTTAAAAGGATGAACCCACAGTTTGAGGGCAACAGATGAGAAGGCCATTGTTCTCCGGAAATTGGATCTGGGCTGTCTTGGAGAGTGACAGTAATCAGAGGCCTCTGAAAGTGCCCAACTAAATAAA
The DNA here is from genome assembly GCF_012274545.1 of Fukomys damarensis. NCBI lineage: Eukaryota > Metazoa > Chordata > Mammalia > Rodentia > Bathyergidae > Fukomys > Fukomys damarensis. The sequence goes on from NW_022900935.1 coordinate 60,715,585, forward strand.
CAGCGTCAATGGTAATGAGCCAGTGGGACCACAGTGTGGGGGCTTGGGGGTCGCTGCATGTGTTGCCCTGCCAGCTGTGTCCTGATATAGGACCGCTAAATGATACGAGGGGAAAAAATGTAACTTGCAACCTGCTAGGTGTCAGATATGCCGAGTTTGTGTTCCCCAAAATAGAAGAATGGATTCTAAGGAATGACCGAGGTTAAGAGTAGGAAATATTTTTCGACAGGAAGAGATTTCAGCTCCAGAGAGAGACAGGAGGGGACCCAAATGGGTTGTCAGGGCCCCTGCTTCACAGGGGAAGTTTTATAGGCAAAATCACGAGGTGGGCACCACGTGGGACACAGTGATGTTCAACCAACGAGACTATTATGAGTACAGCCATTTAGGCAAGGGTGATCCAACGGGGAAGGAAGTGAACACGGAGAGAACAAAGAGCATTTTCAGGAAAAGATGGATCTGGAGGTCTTGGTCACCCACTGGGGTGACGGTATCTGGCTGCACTTCCTCGGGCCAGGTGTTACCCCTTATCTTGTCCGCTGGGTAAGTACGTGGGCCTGGCCATCTTTATCTTGAGGCCTGGCTTCCACTGGAAGCCACAGCCACAGCTGTGTTCTTGTCTTCTACACTGACTTGGTCGAGGGCCCAGCCCTGCCCGCCTGCCTGTAATATTTCTACCTAACTGAGCAGTCTATACTTCCAAAGGAAGCGTCTGCTCTCAGCTGCAGATGTGACTCTGGCTGGGCCAGGCCTCCCCAGAATATCAGCCCCAGGGACAGGAAGTGGACTCAGCCATTCCTGGAACTGGCCCATTTTCCAGGTAGCCAAAACCCCGAGGAACCCAGAAGGTGGGGAGAAGGGGTCGGAGAGATGTGGGTTAGGGGACAGGAAGCGATGGCTGAGTTAGATTTGGCCTCTGCAGTGACCTTAAGGACATCATTGGGTCCAGCAGACCATGGCGGCAGTCAGGGAGCCAAGAGCTTAACATCCTACTGTTTCTTGTTTGCAGTGACCTCAAGCAAATCATTTGAGTTTTTCTGAACCTGTAAAACCCAGGCACAGCAATTCCTAGTTCCTAGGGCTGCTTCAAAAGGAAAGTGAGGTCAAGAGCTCAAAAGGAAGGAGTACGAGGCCGGGCACCTCAACAACGAGCGGTGATGTCCACTTCCTTCCCTTTATATCTGAAGAACCCAGGACTTGTTGGCCCCTCAGCAAAAGCAACACACTCAGAGCCACTCAGAGGCCTCCTGGGCTACTCTGAGCCACTCAGCTAACGTGGGATAAGAGTTCTATTAAGATGAGCGGAAATCACTCTGCTGGCTGCCAAGCAGCAGTCTGGCCACCCCGGGGATGGCCGCTCCTCTTCACAGGGCTTGTGAAAAATGCCTCGCTGCCCGGCGGGTGTAGGGTCCTGTCACTCAGCTGGCCCTGCCCGGCCTGCACAGCCCCTGCCCCGGTGTGAATGGGCTCAGCAGCTCAGAGGCTCGTAAAGGAAAGGCATGCAAAGGCACATCACCTTTCTGAGGCCAGCTTCTGGGGCCCTGCCAAGGCCTGGCCCTGGACCTCCAGCCCTCCAAACTCCGGGGGGTGCATCTGCAACAGAGACACAGTCATATCCACAGCCACTCCCCTTCCTGGAAACAGGGACACCCACAAAACCAGTCCCCCAGCTACATTCCTGTGTCCTGACCCAGAAAGCCAGAGTTCCTGGACCACTCTGTGACTGGCCAGCTGTTCATGTCCCTGCAGGTTTAAACCTGAGTTAGGGCCCACACGGTGTTGACGGAAACAATGAAAGATCGTCCAGGTTGTTAAACGCATAGGAACCCTTCCGAGACCTTGACCTCTTGAACCTTCGCCGAGGCACAGCTGGGTGGTGTTGCTTCTCTGCTGTCCATCCACATGTCAGTGCCCTAGGAAATGCCAGGGACGGGCCACGCTGGCACTGAGGGCTTCTTTCTTTAGGATCACAATGGCCCCATCTTGGGATGCTTTGGGGTGCTCTTCTGCTGAAACTCCCTTACAGCCACTTGGGGGGTGACTCAGATGCATACTCTCCAGAACTGGGGAACCCCACAGCCCATCCTACACCACAGTTAAAAGGCTACACTTGTGCCGGGGTGCAGCTCAGTGGTTTAGCATTGGCCTAGCATGAGGAGGCTCAGGGTCTGATCCCCAGGCCAGCAATGAATAAATACACAACTAAAAAGCTACATTTGCCGGACTCCCCTGTAGCTGGGTGTGACAAACCAAGGTGTCGGCAGGGCTGGTTCCTTCCGGAAGGAAGCTCCAGGTAAAAATGGATTTTACGTAGTTTCTAGCATTTAGCACCATCTGCATTGCTCAGCCCGTGGCCTGTCCTCCACCTTCAAACCAGCACACAGCATCTTTAAACTGCCCTGCCTCTCTCTGCATCCCTCCTCACATCTCTGTCCCTGACTCCCTCTCATCTAAGGACCCTGTGATGGCACTGAGTGGACCTGGGTGACCTGTGAGCCTCTCTCATCTCAAGGCCTCTGACAGCAGCACATCTGCAGACCCCCTTCCCCATGTCAGTGGTGATCCAGGGTTTCGAGGATTGGGTGTAGACGTCTTTGTGTGACTGTTATCCTGCCCGTACAGCAACCACTTTTTTCTCTTCCTAGATCAATAATACTGGGACCTCCTGACCTTGCAAAGATGATAAACCTCTGGCGAGGGGCTCTCCAGATGCCAGCGTGCACCGGCTCTGCTCAGGGACACCCCCAGCCTTGGGGGACAGGTGCCAGATCTCCCCCAAGGGCTCTCTGGCTGCACTGCAGGACAAGCTGGCAGGGTCTGCAGCTTAGCAAGAATCTGGCCGAGGAAGAGCCATGGGACTCCCCAGTTCTGGGGATTCCCCTGGGGTTCTACCCCCTTGCCTTGGTCGGGGGCAAAGCTCCTCTTCCCACGAGGCCGAGGATGGTCACAGTGTCCTGTGTGTAGAGAGATAGTCCCACTCAACAAGGCCAGAAATGCTCACTGAGAGATGCACAGCAGACCCGTGCACCACTGACATCTGTAATCCCAGCTATTCAGGAGGCTGAGCCAAGAGGATCCCAAGTTCGAGCCCACTTAGCAAGACCATCTCAAAGTAAAATTTTCAAAAGGGCTAAGGATGTACCTCAGTGGTAGAGCACTGGTCTAGCTTGTGGGAGACACTGGGTTCCATCCTCAGTACTGCACAAAATTAAGATGAAAAATATGATGTGTAATAAATCACCCCAGGTGGCATTGGACACATCAGATAAGAACAACGGAGAGCCTGATATAATCCCAGCACTCAAGGGGCTGAGGCAGGAGGATTGCCATGAGTTCAAGGCCAGCCTGAGCTATACAATGAGGCACTGTAAACCAAAACAAACAAACAAAAAACGACAGAGAACTGACACCAAAGAGGAAGCCATCACCATATCTGGCCTGAAAGGACATGGTCTGCACTGAAGGGAAAATATGTGAGTGAGTCACCAGCTGGCCAGAGAGGGGACAGAAGTGATGACATAGGCCGTCAGAAGAACAAGGCGAATGGGGAGCCTTGAGGACCAAGTAAATGTTGAATCTATACCCGGGGCCACAGGCACAGCAGGTGTGTTTGCCTGGCCTTGGAGAAGGGTGCAGGACGGGGTGTGGGGGGCTATATTTTGTGTGTGTGTGTGTGTGTGTGTGTGTGTGTGTGTGTGTGTGCGCGCGCGCGCTCTTCTCTCACGCCTCTCCACAGGTGCTGAACTCGGGGTGTAATGCGACTTTTTTTCCCTAATGAAGTAAAAATACAGAAGAAGGAAACGCAGTCGTTTAGAGTCTGTTCAGCAGGTCACAGAGGGCAGGAAGGTCCTCTACAAAGGAGCGTTTGGACGCCTCTGACGACCTGTGACCAGCGGCACCACTCAGAGCCACCACCAGGGGGCAGGCGTGACCGCGGAGTAGAAGCCTCCACCGTCAGAGGCCCAGGTCATCTTCCCGGCTCCCTTCTTCAGTCCTGCTGACGGCGGGAAATGTCTCTCCTCTACTCCAAACCGCTGACTGCAGTACGGCAAAGCCAGGCATGTTGACACACGCAGGTGACCTCAGCACTCGGGAGGGCGAAGCAGGAGGATCATGAAGTTCGAGCCCTGCCTGGACAACTAAACCGCTTGGTGAAACCCTGTCTGGGAGGGGGGGGCAGTTTAGTGCGAAGGCCCCGGGTTCAATCCTGCCTCCGGAGAAAAGAAAAAACGAAAGAAGTAAAGAAGGAAGGAAAGAAATAGGACATTCCTCCTTCCTCCACAGGGCTTTCCCCTCTAGCCAAGTTTCACTCCGTATCACCCTAACTCGCCGGCCACGGCCCCTTTAAGGCCGCCGTGGAGGACCCAGAGGCAAAGCGGGGGCCCTCTAGCTGCCGTCTCGATGGTCGGTCGCCGGTCGGCTTCCGGTGGGAAGTGCGTTTCCGGGGCGGCCAGGCCCGCGTAGCGGGAGCGTCGCGCGCGTCGAG
>NW_022900935.1:60720422-60723106 GCF_012274545.1 Fukomys damarensis
TCGGGGCTGCTCCCTTGGCTACTGGGGTTGGGCGGAAGAAACGGAGGGCGTCGGGCCGAGGGATTGTGAGGGGCGCGGCCCGGCTCCGCGCGGGCTTTCTCGACTGGGTAAGCAGTGAATGAAACGGCCTTCGTAAAGCGCGTTATTGCTTTTCTCCCCAGGGTTCCCGCAGAAAATAAGAAACGGCCACTCCACGGCGACTGGGTGATGGATGGATTCCCCTGCTGAGATTTCCAGGTGGCCCAGGTATGTCCGGCGCGGAGCGGGCGCCCCGGGTGCAGGGACGGTCCGGGGAAAGGCTCCTGTGTGGCTGTGCCGGGCGCAGCCTCCTGTACCAGGCAGCCTCACCCTGACCTAGAGTAAATCCCCGGGGACTGTGCCCTGGGTTTTGAATTTGCAGTAACAGGTGTGAACATTCTAGCAGCAGTTTGATGGTCATGTATGATACTGCAAACAGGACCTAACCCTGCTAGGAGAGAAACGTTTTGAACCGGAAAGCGAGCAGTTTTCAAAGTCCTGTGGAACAGTATTGCTGTCGTTCGTTTCCTTCACATGTTTGTCGATCTCGCTGGTCAGGTGCCAAGCCACGTGTGAGGGACAGAGAAGAGTGAAACATTCACAGCCCTTGTTTTCAAGTAGGGATAGCCCAGTTGGGGAGACGATGTTAAATGATCACATCCAAGAGGGTGAAGTCTCCGAAGGAAAGCACAGTCCTCTAAGGATGGTGGAAACCGGAAAGCTTTCCCGGGGACACTTGAGCTGGACTCCCGTGGAAGAGTAGGAGTTGGCTGGGAAAGCGGGACAGTGTGTGAGGGCCCCGCGGCCTAGCAAGTGTGGCTGGTGGAGGCTCAGAAGGCAAGTGGAGAATAGTGTAGAACAAAGCCAAAAAGGTGGGGAAAGGCCAGGCAGCCCAGGGCCTGTGGCTCCTGTGAGGATTGAGGGGTTTTGTCCTAAAAATTGTGGGATACTATTCTGGGTGTTAAATAAAAGGAAGATATGCACAATTCTGATTTCGGAAGACCACTGTGGGGCTGAGGGTTTAGCTCAGTGGCACCACGCCTGCCTCACAAGCATAAGGCCCTGAGTTTGATCACCCATACCCGCCCCCCAAAAAGACCATTGTGTACAAAACAGTGTTGTCCAACAGAACTCCTTGGGTTGATGGAAATGGGCTGTCTGGGCTGTTCAGAGCATCCACGGTGGCTTTTGAGCATTTGCAGCACAGCTGGTGTGACTGAGGGGCCACGTTTTTAAATTTTAACTTAAATGTAAATAGCCAAACATAACTGGTGGCCTGTGGGTTGGACAGGACAGGTCTGGCACGCATTGGAAGAAGTGATGACTCTTTGTGGACACAGGCAGAGACAGCGTCCAGTTCCAAGAGAACCTGATAATGATTTCACCTTGGTAACTCTGTGGAATTTCTAATGTTTATTTTCTTGGCTGTGGTATAGCCTGCTCCTTCATGAAATAACATCCTTCTCCTGGCTGCCCCTTGTGTTGTCAGCACACAGATTAAGACGTCCAACCCTCAGCAAGTTTTAAGTACTTAACAGTGGCCACATTCTATGTCAGACGCCTTAGGAGGGGTGTAAAGAAAAGTACAGGCCTTGCTGGGGGTGTAGACAAGAGAGCTAGAACATGTGGTCAGCATAGGCGAGGCCCTGGTTCAATCTCCGGCACCAAAAAAAGTATGTCTAGGTGCAATGGTACTGGTCTCCACTACTCAGGAGGCTGAGGTAGGAGGATCCCAGGTTTGAGGCCATTATGGGCAACTTAGTGATATCCTGTCTCAAATTAAATTTAAAAATACTGGGAATGTTGCTTATTGGAAAAGAAAGCATGGAGACCTGGGTTCAGTCCCCAGTATCACAAAGATGGACAGGTGCCTGATGTTGGGAACTAGAATCCATGGAGGGAAACATCAATAAATGCTGTCAGCCAACAAGAAGGAGCTTTGTGTGTGTGTGTGTGTGTGTGTGTGTGAGTGACAGGGTCTCACTATGTAGTTGAGATTGACCTGGAACTCAGTATGTAGTCCAGGCTGCCTCAGCCTCCCGAGTGCTGGGACTATAGGCAGACGTGCGCCACCACGCCCAGCCAGAAGGAGCATTTACAATGGGGCCGGTCCCAGGCATCACAGTCTGGGTGGAAGGTGGATTTCCAGCTTGGGAAAGTTTTCTGTGGCCGTGGTGCTAACAGTTTTAAACATTCAGACTCAGTAAAGTAGGATAAAAATCAACTGAGTGTACTTTCTTTGCAGGCCAGTTTCCTGGAGATGTGCGCATATGCTGTGTGAAAATCTGGTTTCAGTGTTGCTGGTTCTATGTCATTGTTTGGGCTTAGGGTTCTCCAGGTTGGTTTCTTCCTTGAGACAGGAACTCACTGTGTAGTCCAAGCTCACCTCGAACTCATCATGCCGTCTGGGCTGGCCTCAGACCCACAGCAACCCTCTTGTCTCAGCATCCCAAGTGCCTCAGCCTCCCAAGTGCGGAGGTGACAGTATGCACCACCACGCCCAGCCTGGTTTCATTCTTCACCACGTGCTTTTTGAGACTGATATAAATAAATGGAGTACAACCCCACATAGTCATTGTGCACTCTGATTTCTAAGCCTGTGACTCTGTGTGTGTGTGTGTGTGTGTGTGTGTGTGTGTGTGTGTGTGGGTGGGTGAGTGGGTGGG
>NW_022900935.1:60723149-60741922 GCF_012274545.1 Fukomys damarensis
TCTGTGTGTGTGTGTGTGTGTGTGTGTGTGTGTGTGTGTTTGGGTGGGTGAGTGGGTGGGTGGCCTGCACCGCTGAGATACACGTCGAGTAGCGCTGTCTCCAGCTGTTTTGGAGAGGGACTTCGCCACCTTCACACCTGGAATTGTGGGCACTGGAGGTGCTCTTTGTCCTCAAGGACCGTGAGCTGTTGGAGAGATAGTGCACATGGGCAGATGGCCAAGGTCTTGGACCCTCTGGGTGGTATTAGTGCTTCCCTTTGGGTAGGAGCTGCCCGGAAATGACTTCCTCTTGGACCTGGTCCTGCTGTGCTGCATCATGGTTTCTGGTAGCTGCCCCTGCTTCCTCGGATTCATTTCTAACCCCATGCAGGCCTCCTGCTTCAGCTCAGCTTGCTGGCCTGGGTCAGGAATAAGCTACTTCCTCCCTAGTCCCTCTCCACCCCTGGCCCGGGGTCCTCTGCAAGAGCAGAACCACTACCATGGCCCCTTTCACACCCTTGTGGGGGAGCATTGTCACAGTGACTGGGGACACTGCTGGTATCAGAACGTCTGGTCATTTATGTGGATGAAGCAGACATGTCTCCTCCAGCCTGGGCCTCCGCTGTCTTGTTTCTGGCTCTCTGTATCGGGCAAACTACATGACTGTTCCATGCTGCTTGGCCTCAGTGTTGGGCTGTGATGTGGGGTGGAAAGGCTGCCTTGGGTTTCCCGCCTTGCTGGGCAGATGTGCAGTTCCTGCCAGTCTTCACCTGCGTTCCTCTTTGTAGGTGTGCCCTTGAGCCTGGGCTCCAGGGTGTCTCCCAGCTGCCCAACTCTAACCTAGCCCAAACCTGGAGAACTGGGCCCAGCCGGTCTGTACCAGGCAGGGGCCCGCTCTCAGCACAGTGAGCCCAGCCTCACCAGGTCAGACAGTTGGAGGCCTAGCCCCTGAGAAGGCACAAGCCCAGCAGCACTTCTGTTCAGATGCCCAGAGGGGCGCCAGCACAGGGATTACAGCTTGCACCACCAGGCCTGCCTCGGTTTAGTTCTTAACCACGTGCTTTTGAGCGCACACCTGCTGGAGGCTGTTTTAAATTGTGCATGCCACAAGCACCCACAATTTCCACATGGCTTTCAAATCCACACCCCAGGAGCTGTGTGCTGTGCAACTCTGGGCAAGGTCACTTCTCTGCGGCTCAGTTCGGTAAAGGGACAGTGACAGGCAGATGGCTCCTGAGGCTGTGGTGAGCAGGTCCCTTGGAGCAGTCAGCATGGCCATCAGGCCAGTCACTGTGCTGGGGCTGCTGCAGGCTGCTGGGTTTTACCCTCAGCAGTGACACCCAGGCACGGCGAGCAGTTACCGCGGTCTCTACCTGCTGACCAGAGGGGGAAGGTGCTGCCTTGGGATACTGGAAAAACATCTTTCTGGACACTGCTTTGAGGGCCAGTTCAGGACGCACCCTGCTTGGGGTGTTTCTCCTGCATGCAGAACTTGGCTCCCGCACACCGGCTCTGGGCACTGAGTGTTCACACAGCTGTGCTCCCCTGAGCCAAGGCCCTTAGCTGCTTCAGTCTTGCTGACCGGTCCAGTCAGTAGAGGCTCTACACTGGGTGTCTGACCTTCTGGCTCCCCTGGGCTGCGTTTAAAATGCATAGTTGATGTATATAAGCAACAAGACTTCCTTTTTTTTTTTGGTACTGGGGATTGAACTCCAGACTTTGCCACCTGCAAGGCAGGCAGTGGCACTACTGAGCTAAATCCAGAGCCCAAGTCTTCCTTTTTTAAAGAATATTTTTTATTGCATGTTTTTAAAAGGGCAGGCAGCCTCTGGGCCACTGGAGGCCGCCCCTGCAGTCCTAGGCCCGGACTGATTCCGGCCTAGAGAATGCTAACAGTGCAAGCCCTGCGGGCAGAGGGCTCAGAGCCCAGAGGGCTTTCCTTGCTGCTATCCGCCCCAGACTCGGGTGAGTCGGATGGGCTGGGATATTCTCTGGTGAAGAAGACCAGGAAAGGGAAGATCACTGCCTGCCTGTCTCTGGGTTCCTGCCTTGTTCAGCTGTGCTGAAATTCTGCCCTGAGGTGGCTTTGTACAGCCTCCTCTGCCTTTCCGCGTGACACTGTGACAGTAGCTCCATTGATTCTCCCACACAGTAATGGCTCCGCTGACGAGCACGCTGGGTGCCCCGTGACAGGGACACCCACACTGTTCAGGAGGCCCAGGCCTGTTCTCCAGTGTCTCCTGCTCGTTCCTGCAGGTCTGGACGTGGTGACAGGAACTTGTGTACTCCAGAGATCACATGTATGTTTCGAGTTGGCCACAGTGTGTCCCGGACGGGCCTGGGTGGTGACTTTTGGGGGATACCGGGAATTGAACTCAGGTTCTTGCACTTGCGAAGCAGGTGGCAGAATCACTGAGCTAAATCCCTAGCCCCTGGGTGGTGACTTTTTGTTCCTTTGGGTTACATAAGGGTTTTGTCGTGGGCAGGAGTCCCATATTTAAAAGGGGTAGTACCTTCCGCAGTAAGAATGGATCGTGAAATCTGGAGGTGTTTTAAATGTTAAAGATCACTAGGGGACACGCAAGCAGTGTATCAGAGAAACTATAAAAGTGGAACTGCAGAATAGCTCCAGGTCAGGAGTCTGAACTTCTCTCTTTGGCCACTAGAGGGTGAGCCCTACACCAGACTCCCCTTCCATGACCTGTGAGTTTTTTTTTTTTTTTTTTTAAACTAAAAAACAAAAAAAAAATTCAGCCAAGACCTTTTTTTACCAGAAAGTTATGCGGAAGATTCATCTTCAGGGTGGGGCTCCTGCTGAGGAATTGTGAGCAGGTCCCAGTTGCACTGGGTTCCCGGGAAGTGCTTACCAGATCATGAAGCAGCCAAAGCCAGCCTGGACAAGTGCATCCGGGGACAACAGTGTGTTCCAATTCATCTCCTCGCGGTGCCAGCTGGAGGGTCAGTCCAGGGCTATCCAGAACAGTATGTGAAGGCCCAGCCAGTGGGTTAAGGGTTTAGAACTATCTGGCAAGGAACGTCGCTCCTGCTTGAAATTAAAAGGTACATACACGTTGCCAGGGATTTAGCTCAGCAGCACAGTGCTTGCCTGGCAAGCTCAGGGTCAGGTTCGAGCCCTGGTTAAAAAAAAAAAGTGCATATCAAGGTGGAACAAAGTAGGAAGACACTATGATTGCTGATTGTGTTCCACTAGGAAAGTGCTGTTGAATGGGTGAAAAAGTAAGGGTACTGTGTGTCATCTGAGCCAGGTTAACAGCTTCCTGATGGATTAAACAAATGTTTAATTGAGCATTGACTATTGACTGCTTTCGATGAAGGCCAGAGCAAGATAGACCAGCTGCCCTCAAGGAGCTACCGCGCCAGTACAGGGAGGACAGGAGATAAGTCAGAATATGGAGGAAGAGAAAGCCAGTAGGCTAGGAAGAGTGGGGAATGGTGTTTGCAGTTTTAGACAGTGTGCTACAGGGAGGCGGCCCGTAGCAGAATCTTAAGAGGCGGGAGCTGGACAGGAAGAGCCCTGCATGCCGAGGAGGTGGCCTGTACACTGGGGCATCTACACAAAGGGTTTTGGAGGGCGTCCGGGGCAGTTGTAGGGCCTTCCAGGTAGAGGAGAGTGGAGGCCTGAGCTCACTGAGCAGTCAGGTTCTGTGAGTGGGGAGCACACCTTTCTCTCAGCAGCTGGAGCAGCTCACTCCTGACCCATGAGCTGCAGGACACGGCTTTTGCTTGTGACAGGAAAAGTACTGGGGATGCTGAGGCCACATCACGGCCTGTGGCTCCACTGTGTACATGAAGCCGGAAACCCCTGTCCCCATCGTAAGCTCAGCCAGGTCTAGTCATCGCCGCCCCTATTTCCACCTCTTAAGGCAGCCCCGAGGACAGGAACCCTGTACACACTTCGTTTTTTAAAATAGATTTGTTTCAGCCAGGCGTGGTGGCGCACGCCTATAATCTCAGCACTCGGGAGGCTGAGGCAGAAGGATTGCTGTGAGTTTGAGACCAACCTGGGCTACTACATAGTGAAACCCCCATCTCAAAAAAAGAGATGTTTCATTTGAGTCGTTATTTAAATTGCCAGCAGGAAGACTGAAAATAGCACATTCTTCCATAATCTTTACAAGTGGAAGCCTTGTTTGGGCTTTACATGGTTCACGTAAAACAGTTATTTGTTCTGTCGTTTCTTTCTAGAGCAGTTATGCAGCTACAGCAGGAAACTAGTTCTGTGACTGCAGATGTCATTAAAGCAGATTGGACTAAGTCGCAGGAAGGTCACTTGTCTCCAGACTGTCAGCTGTGGACAGTTATGTAATGGTTATGCAAGGCAGCAGGCCAGAGCCACCAGCAAACATTTATTGCATTGAGTCAACATAAGACTCCTACTTTCTTTCAACAGCAAACCCCTTCTTAACCACACAAAGACTTGGATTTTCAGTGCCAGCTTCTGCTAAATGCCCGGTTAGCCGTATTCTGCCTTCTGTGCGGGGCTGTCTCCATCCCTTGGCTTTCCTAAGTCAGATTTGTGACGTGAGCCTACTGGAAAACTTGGAGTCTTTTTGGTTTTTGTTTTCTGTGGTTCTGGGGATTGAACCCAGGGCCTGCACACTGGAGACATAGCCCCAGCGCTTTTTACATTCTGAGACAGGGTCTAGGCTGGACTTGAACTTGTAGTTGTCCTGTTCCACTGAGTCTGGTGGTACTGAGATGAGCTGTGCACAAGGCACACTTCAGGCGCCTTCCCTGATGTCCCGCCTCTGCCCTTCTCCAAGTTAATGGGGAAGACAGAATGGAGATATTAATTGAGGTGAAATAGAGCTTTTACTTCCACTGACTCGGCATTGGTTTTGTTTTTAATTCCCCACCCCGCTCCTGTTTCTCAGTAAAGGAGCACCTCGGCCTCTTTGTGACTCGTCTTGGTCCTTGCCCGCTGACTTCCTTTCTGGTGGCTTCACCAGGCATCTCCCCGGCCACCCTGACTCCCCTTCCCCACATTTTGAGTGCACCCATCCTATTGCTCTGTGCTTCGGCTGAAATTGGCTTTTGGGGTTCCCTTGTGATGCAGGTCCAAAGATCGCACACCGCCCACCATAGCCACGCACTCCCCATGAGCTCCTTCCTCATTTTCCCCTGTGTCGTTTTCCTTTTTCTTTGGGCTTTGAGCCTCTTGCTTAGTCCTTCCTACACTTCCCAGTGGCCTCACAGCGTTACTTTACACACAATCAGTCACATGAAGTAATCTGCCCATCCCAGTGTTTTCTTCACTGCATGAAAGTCTTCTCCAGCAATGTGATTACGAGTTAAACTTTTATTACAGTATTGTGCATAAGGGGTGCTGCTTTAGTAGACCAAGTCCGAGGTTCATTTTAAGGTAGGAGTATTTTAAAAGAAAATATAAAGGCTGGGCTGGGGATTTAGCTCGGTGGCACTATACCTGCCTCACAAGCACAAGGTCCTAAGTTTGATCTCCAGTACCAGAAAGAAAGACTATAAAGGCTGCATTATCATTGTCAGGCTAAGTACAAAATCACTGGGCCTGGGATGCAGTTCAATGGTCAAGGATGTGCCTAATATGGGTGAGATCCTGGATTCCATCCTGAACACCACCAAAGAAAATGAAGAATTGCTGGCCAGTCAGCCAGGAGAATGAAAGAGTAAATGACTGGATCGCTGGTTTCCTGAAAACTTCCGGGCTATGCCAGCTTCTTCCCAGAAGGGAGTTAGAAATTAGACCAGGTAGGAAGGGCTCTGTCGCAAGCCTCTTTTAGGCCAATCTTTTCTTTTTAAATTGTTTATTTATTTATTCATTGGCTTTTGTGGCTCTAGGGATTGAACTCAGCACCTTTGCATTGAGTTACATACATTTCCAGTCCTTTTTATGAAATTTGGAGACAGAATTTCACTAAAGTTGCCTAGGCTGGGCTCGAACTCAAGATCTATCAGCCTCAACCTCCCAGTTTATGGGATTACAAGCGTGCACCACCACACTCAGCTAGGCCAGTCTTTTGTAGTGCCTCATTTTGACTAGGAGTAACCACTGTCTTAGTTAAATCTCTGTGTAGAAGGCCCATCTTGTGTTTTGGGTCAGATGTGCAGAAAAAGCCCAGACACCTTGTTAGGAAGCAGCTTCTCTTCAGCAGGGCCTGAGCAGATACATTTCTCACCAGCTCCGTGGCCAAACTCTGCCATGATGGCAACCTGGTTGTTCTGGACAGGTGGCAGGACTCCCTCAGGTACAGGACATACGGCGTCCTGCCCACTAGCTCAGGATGGGCTATGGAGTATTAGAGGAAACATCCCTAAGTGATGAGCCTGGGAGATTTAGCCATTAAAAAATTCACACACATTTGCAGAAAGCTGAGTGGGATGGCCCAGACCTGTAATCCTAGCACTCTGGGAGGCTGAGACAGGAGGACTGCAAGCTGGAACCCAGCCTGAGAAACTTAGTGACTTAACAATAACTTGTCTTAAAATAAAAAAAAAAATGTTAAGAGCTGACTATGTAGATCAGTGTGAAGGCTTTGGGTTCAATCCCTGGTATGGCCCCCCAAAAAATAAGTAAACAAAAAGATTTACACACATTTGAAAGGACTCAAATTCTGAAAGAAAAGGGAGGGTCGTAAGACTCCCTTGTGCTCAGCAGGGAAAATTGTGCTGTAGTTTTTACGCTTGCCTTTACAGGGTATAATTACTAATGCCAGCATTAACTTTCATCTGGACCTGAGAAAATCAGGACTAGACTTTCTTCACTAACTGCCTTTTAACATGAACCCAAGACCATCTAAAGGCCCGGCTACCGGAAGTGACGTCACTGTATGGTTGCAACCCGTGGTTTCTCGAGGGAAGTACAGTCCTTCCGGGTGTGACATTCCTGGTACAAACAAGATGACAGATTAGATGTGTCTAATTTTATCCTGGGAGGGAGGAGGGCGGTTGTCATGGAGCATATGCAAGACCTGCTTCACCGGGAAAGGAGGGACTTAAAGGTACTCTCCGGCGGAGGGACTCTGCAAGGGCCTGTGTCCCTGAGTCACCACCCTAGCCAGTAATACTGAGGTAGCACCAACCTGTGCGTTGTATTTTTACCGAATTGTGACAGATTGCAATATTCTATTTTTTTTTCAGTATTCTATTTAAAATTTAAATTTAATTTTGCTCAAGGCCAGGGTGGGAAAGCCTAAATTACCAAATCTGAGGGTCCCTTTCCTTACGTGTGACCCAGGCTGCAGCTGTCACAGGGATTGTGAAGGGTAAATGTGTAATGCTCACCAAAGGGCCAGGGGCAGGGCCTCCATGAAAGCCAGAAGAAAGGGGTGGGGGGTGACAAGCTCAGTGGAAGGGTGTGCCTAGCATGTGTGAGGCCCTGGGTTCTATCCCCAGCACCAAAGGAAGAAAACATTTCCACTGAAAAGGACCCCGCCCCCTCGTTTTGAGTTTTGAGACGGTTTCGCTATGTAGTTCAAGCTGGCCTTGAACTCACTATGTAGCCCAGGCTGGCCTCAGACACAGCAATCCTCTCGCCTCAGCTTCCTGAGTGCTGGGATTACAGGTGTGAGCCACCGCAACTGGTTTAAAAAGGACCCTTCTGTCTGCCCGATATATAGGAAGGAGAGTCCAGGAGTTCAAAGGATGGGGAAGGAGCTGGAGCCTGGGGGTTTGGAGAGGTGGGGTGGGGAGCAGCTCCTGTGAACTGAGGGCTCTTGGGAAACTGAAGGCTAAAAAGTGTTTTTTTAAGGGCCAGAGATTTAACTCAATGGTTTGTCAGCTGCCAGCAAGTTCGATCCCCAGGGCCAAAAAATAAAAACCGAAAGAAAACAGTTCAGTGACTTTGGATGAGCCCCACAGATGCCTGGGCTGCCAGGCTTGTTTTCACCCTCCAGATTCTGGTTCCCCAACTCCAGAGTGCCCCAAGGAGGAGCCACAGAGCTCCTCACCCAGCCTCAGTGCAGGGGCCCTGGGGGAATGGGACGGCCCAGCCAAGGCCTGTGATCTGCTCTCCACCAGCTCCCCTGCTTCCTTTCCCCCATGCAGGCTTCTTCCTGGGCCCCTCACTCCTCCAGGAAAGTTTGCTTCCAACCACAGAGGTGCTCCCCAGGATTCAGGTTCAAGTTCGAAGCATTGTTTCGGTGGCAATCCAGCCTCCCCCACCTCCCTTGTAAGAATCGGATAGAGACTCATCCCAGCCCTCTCTGTTTCTCTCCCTCATCTCTCCCCTCCCCTCCCCTCCCTCCCTCTCTCCCTTGCCTTTGACTTCTCTGGAGGTCAGATAAGGTCAGTTTTGGTGTGGTGACCTGAAATTTTAGCATGGTGACTGCAGTTGCTCTGGTTCTTTGGGGCCAGAGCTCCGACGACGTACGTATCAGTGACCTCCTGTAATTTTTATTTAACAGCAGCAGGAAACGCAGCCTCCCATGACCATCAGGGGGCATCTTTATTTGTATGCTTTGATTTTTTTTTTTTCAGTCTCCTCTTACCTAGAAAGGAGACTGCAGGCCACGTTGACCACTCACTCACCCCTGTGTCTCTGGCGCACGGCACGGGGCCCAAGTGTGCACACAGTGTTTGTGAAAGAGAATGCAAACAGTGGCCTGCGATACTGGGCTGTCACTACCCCTGGCTGACCCACTTCCGGGTAAAACGAAGGCCTCAGGGAGGTCACGTTTGCAGACTGTTTGGGACCTAGTGGGCTTGTAAGAAATTATACTGAGGGGCTGGGGGAGTGCTCAGGGGCACGGTGTTTACTGAGCACATGGGAAACCTTGGTGAAATCCTGGCACCATAAATGAATAAATCATGGTGACCACCCCCTTTCCACTGTCTTTCCCTTTCTCCCATATTTACAGAACTTTCAGAACTTCCAAAGATGAAATGAGGGTGTGGTTACAGTCCAAGGATATTATCTTCTCTGTCATACAGGAAAAACTTTTCGTGTACTTTCTTCTGTTCATTAACGACACATTAAACTGACAAAAGCCAGACCAGCAAGAGAAAAGACCAGGTTTTTTATTCACTTACACAGGAGTTCATGGAAAAATGTGATTCAAGGAAATGTTTAGAATTTGGGGCTTTTATATGCCACCATAGCAGGGTGGGGAGACTCTTAATGTGGGAGCTACCTGAGTTTGTAAGTGTCTGTGTCGGTGATTTCTTATCCTGGGGAGTCCATCTTCTTAGTTGTAAAACTCCTAAAATGCTGTTAGGAGGGATTTATGACCCTTGGATTTTTGGGACATTCTGCTTTTAGGCAGATAAGGAGAATTTAGCAGGGCGGGGGGAGAAAAGGGGTAAAGACCTCTTATTCCTCATTCTGGATATTCCTTCACCTACTTTTTCCTTTTTAAAAAATTTTTGGTGCTAGGATTGGAACCCAGGGCCTTGTGCATGCTCTACCACTGAGCTACATCCTTGGCCTTTAAAAACAAAATCTAATTTTGCTGTGAATCAAGGAAATCACCCTCTACTTGCCTTCCTCCGAGTAAGGGGAAGGTGAAAGTTCCTGGATCCTCCTGAGTTAGGAGAGAAACAGGCTCAGGCCTCCAGTTGAGGAGTCTTCACCCTTCCCTGTCCCTTCTGTCCCTTCTCAGGCCTTGCCGGAGGCCAGGAGCAGTGATGTTTGGGTCTCTCTGCCTGGAAGCGTTCACCTATCCCCTAAAGTGGTAACTTCCCACCCAGGAAGTGCTTATGTGCTGGAACAAAGAGCTGATCAAAGAAGAGTTTTAATGACTTCAGATGGGGCAGGATGAAGAATCTTACTTATTCAGCAAGCCACCGCAGACCCACAAGGGAGAGAACAAAGCTACCCACAGAAAATAGCTTCCACTTAAGCACCACTTAACTTAACTGGGGCCACTCTGCCCTCAGGCTTCACTTTCTCTTGGTGTAATGATCAAAGCAGACTGCTGAGATGGTGTCCTGCTTATCTCTGCTTTGTAGGGACTGTCACCCGCAAATTCACAGCGCCAGTGGGGGCTGGGTTGTGGGGGGGGGAGCACTGTACTCTCTGGCCCTAAATAAAAACAGTCTCCACTGCTATGATCCTAGCTGTTCTAGAGGCTGAGGCAGCAGGATTGTGAGTTCGAAGCCAGTCTGGGGACCTTAGCAAGACTCTGCCTCAGAATAAAAAATGTAAAGGGCTGGAGACATAGCTCAGTGGTTAGAGTACCCAGTATCACACACACACACACACACACACACACACACACACACACACACACGAATGTGGTTTTAAACAAAAAGTGTACAGATATTAAAACTATTTTAAGTACAAGCTGTCTATATTTCCATTTGTGTCTTGCCCAGTTAATGAAGACATGGAAGGGGAGGAGATTGAGAAAGACCAAGAAGAGGAAAGACAGAGTCATCCGTAGCCCCGATCGATCAGGAGACACGGTAGGTGTGAGTGTGACCCGCCTGTCCCTCCTCGGTGTCCCTGGTGATGCCCAGTGGTGCGAGGTGCTGGCCTTAGCTTTCTTACTGACAACAGCCCAGGCTTATTTTACAACGCAGCTGGTTTTCAAACTCTCTTTGGCGTGTGCCAACGCTGTCAGCAACACCTTGTGTGCCTTTGGTAAGGGACTTTGTTCCTTGGTTGTATGTTTGCCACAGTCACCAAACATCATGATTTGAGGTTGACATTTATGTCATTGAGGCCACCTCTGCCACACACTCACTGCCTGATGCGTGTACTTACACTCACTTAATTTCCTCCTCTCAACAGTTCTTTCCGGCCTGTTGGGTAAGAGTGTAATGGGAACTAAATACATTCTGTAATTTTTTTTTCTGCCATTACTGAGCATTGAACCTGGGCCCTTTGCACTAACCTATGTCCCCAGACCTCTTCATTTTTTTTATTTTGATTTTTTTGGAGGGGGCAGTTCAGAGAGGGTCTCACTATGTAGTTGAGATTGACCTGGAACTCACTATGTAGCCCAGGCTGGTCTTGAACTCACAGCGATCCTCCTGCCTCAGCCACCTGAGTGCTGGGATTACAGGTGTGCGCCACCGCACCTGGCCCTTTTTTTTTTTTTTTTTTTTGAGATAAATTCTCAGTAAGCCAATAAGTGTTCAGGCTGGGTTAGAATTTTCTATCCTCCTGCCTCAGCTTCCCAGAGTGCAGGGATTACAGGCTTGTACCACCACACTTGGCTCAATGAACACTTTTGGTGATTAAGTGTCAGGACTGTCTGGCTCCTCCACCAGCTCCGTCTGGTGTTGTGGATTTCTGTGTTAGACCAGGTGATCACAAGCCCCTTCCAGCAGATGTGAAGCTCTGGTTAGAGGAGCCAGGACTACTGATGGTGTAGTCTTCTCTGGACCATGGGGACAGAGGTGGCTCCCCGGTCCTCCTCACAGGAGAGTGAAATGCGTCAGAGGATAAGACTATTGAACATACATGCATCGCTTCATCTCCATTCTGCTAAAACTGTGGTCACCCCAAGAACAGATTCTGATGGTTCAGTAGTAACTGCCTCCCTCTGAAAGAAAATGAGCTGAAATTAACTGTTCAAAGGTGTATCTGCTCTTCACTTTCTGTACCTTTTATTTTTAAATTTTATTTATTTAGTTTTTGGTGCCGGGCTCAAACTCAGGTCACACATTCTGCTACAGAGCTACACCCCCAGCCCCTGCTTGTCTCTTTAATGCCTAGCTGTGGAAGTGTGCGGAGTTCCATATACTCTTAAACAAGAGTCCGAAAGTACTTTCTGCTCATTTCCAGTCATCAGGCAGTTCGCAGGTTGCGCTGCTTCTACTACTTAAATGCATGAAATGCTGATCTCACAATACTCCTGCTTTTAGAAAGTGATGTCACAACTCCTTCCACCCATAGGCTCCCAAACATTTCTTTTGGAATATTCTGTGTCCCGCAGGCTTCTTAATTCCGTTCTTTCTGTGCAAACAACACAATAGTTGGAACTAACTATAGGCCAACAGCTCAGTGTCTGTTACCCAGAATAGTGTGGAGGGGGCTGTGTTTACTTGGTTTTCATTGAGAAACATCCTTTGTCTTCCAAGGAATGCCTAAGAGTTCCTGTCTTAGAACTCAAAGCCCTGAACGGTGGTGACTGTTCCTCCGGAACAATTGGGCCAGTTGATGGAGCTCTGAGATCCAGAGAGGAAATGCATTGGAGTTGCCAGTTTTCGGGGAGAGGAAGCCGCCTGTGTTGTAGGACTATAAGAAAAACAACTATTTCCAAGAGTGGTTTCCTCCATCCCTTTTAGAGAGCCTCGCCGCCCAGTGACTGGTTATGGAAGTAGCTCTGGAAACAGGCACTTGTCGGGCTGATAATGACACACGAAGCCAGGCAGCAGGCCGTGTCACGGATTTTTACCGCTGGCAGATGTAAAACAGAAGCCTGATGCATCTTGTATATTTAATTCTCAAAATAGCCGAAACTTGGAAGCAACCAAAGACAATCAATTAAGAAAATCACTGTCTAGTTGTAACAGTGGAAAGACGCTCACGGTTAAGGGAATTCCAGAGGATAGCCAGCTCTGGGCCATGTGATGTTTGAACTTTTGACCAGGCCTGTGATCAGGTAGGTGTACGTTTTCTGTGACACTAGCTGTACACTGGGGATCAGTGCATGTCTGCCTACATCCTGGGGATTGAATCCAGGGCCTTGTGTGAATTAAATACATGTTCTACCTCTGAGCGACACCCCCAGCCCCAGATTGGTGTTTTACTTTTTTTTTTTTTTTGCACCAGGGATCGAACTCAGGTCCTTGTGCTTGCAAGGCAGGCAGCAGAACCACTGTGCTAAATCCCCGGCCCCTGTTTTACTATTTCTATACTGTCGCTTCATGACATCTTATGAAAAAATATGTACACTGTGGTTCTGGGGTTTTATGTTGAATGTATATATACAAAGAGAAAAGACCTCGATGGGCACCTGTTTTCCTTTCCTGTGGCCGTCATACATATGACCACTTAGTGGTTACAAACAGCACACACATGTTGTCTTGTGGAAGCCTGATTGGGTCTCACTGATCTACAGTCAGGACCCCCTCATGATTACCCTCAGCCCATCTAGCTAAACCAGGCAAATCTCTTTTTAAAGTAAACTGATAGGCAACCTTAATTCCTTTTCCTTATTGTCTAACTTAGTCACAAGTTCTAAGTTAGAGGATGTGGACATCTTTGGAAAGTGGTAACTAAAAATTATAGGAGGCCACTGTTTGGGACTAAGCTCTCACACCAGGCCCCGACAGGTCAGACTAAAAACCAAAATGAGTCACTCATGCTAAATTCCACTTCATCAAACCTAAGCAAAGTTCTTACCTGACTGGAGCAATCAGAAAAATAAGAGACAGCTAAGTTTTCCTAACAGGCCAATTGGCCAAGCAATGAAGTTTCCTCTGCCTTTCATCTTTACATCCTGATTCAATCCTTATAAAGAGTAACCGGAAGTATCCTGATGTTAACCTGTAATGAAAGTAACTTTGAAATGACTGATAGGCCTTTCTTTTTTTTTTTTTTTTTTGCATGCTGGTGGATTGAGCTTGAGGCCTTAGAACTGCTAGGCAAGCACACTGCCACTGGGCTATTCCTCACTCCTGATCTCCCCGCTCCCTCTTATGTGTGTGTCGGGGAGGTACTTGGGGTTGAACCACCCAGGGCCTTCACACTGAGCTACATCCTCAGCCCTTTTTAAATTTATTTTTATTTTTTATTTTGAGACATAGGTCTCAGTGAATCACTAAGCTGCCTAGACTGGCTTGAATTTCTGACCCTCCTGCCTCAGCTTCCCAGAGTACCTGCGATCACAGACCTGAGCTACCACAGGTAGCTTCCTTTCTGTTCTTTGTCCTGCTTTCTTTCAGTCTTTCTCTGTCTATAAAACCAGCTCATTTTGCTCAGCCTATCAGAATGCTTTTTCTGTTTTATTGAGTGAAGTGCTACTGGATTTTAAAACCACAAAACAAATCCCATTGAGATCAGTAAACTAAACTGTTGTAATTTTTGTTCTTGGAAAGTGGATGTTATTCTGCAAACCATGGACAATACACAATAAAAGGCTCAGAACAATCATTTCTAAGTGGTAGTATTTCCTCCCCATCCTTTATTGTTTCGCTTGGTTTTTTTGAGACAGAGTCTTACTATGTAGTTGAGACTGACCTGGAACTTGCTATGTAGCCCACGCTGGTCTCGAACTCACAGCGATCCTCCTGTCTCAGCCTCCTGAGTGCTGGGATTACAGGTGTGCACCACCACACCCAGCTCCCCATCCTTTTTTTCTTACCAGTATTTTCAAACACTTTCTTGGAAATACACACATTCTTCTTGCAATGAGAAAAGTTAAGTCTCAGTTATCTATATTTAGTATTTATTTAGGTTTGTTTTTTGTGTTTTGAGACAGGGGATCATTATGGCACCCAATTCAGCTGGCCTCAGACTCACTGTGTAGCTCCAGCTGGCCTCAAACTTGCAGCAATCCTCCTGCTTCAGCCTCCCAAACTGGGATTAGAGGCAGGTACCACCAGGCTTGGCTGAGGATACTTTATAGAGTGTGCTGACTGTTAGGGAACTGATCATGTTAAAGTGTGCTATGACGCCACCATCACAGGCTGCATTCTCCGGGTACTTCTTGACTCCTAAAATGACCTCAAGCACTTATGTGTGGTTTCCCTCCCCTCAAGCCCACAGGGGTCCAGAGAAGTTGAAACCTGCTTCTGCAGGGCTGGACCCATAAAAAGCAACCTGGCCTGTGATAGGTTAAAAGTATCCCACTCCTCATAAATAATCAATAGCCCAGCCCAAAAGTAATAGAAGAACCTTCCTTTGTTTTCTTCTTCTTCCCTTCCTCCCTCTCTGCTCCGGCTCCCTGAATAAAGTCTCCAGTCGGACCTCTGGGGGTTGTGTGTGTATGTGTGTGTGTGGCCTAGTTGTTGAGCGTCAGTGTTCCCTTACACTGATTATCTCCCACAGCTAGTAATGAACATGAGATGTGTTTAACATTTAAATAGTCCTTTAGGCAGAGGCAGGAGGATCACTGTTAGTTCCTGGCCAGCCTAGACTATATAGCAACACCCTGTCTCAAAAAACAAAACAAACAAACAAAATAACTCTTTAGGGGAAAAGAAAATCTCTGTAGGGGACCAGGGCTAGCTCCCTGGAAAAGCCCCTGGGCTATCCACGGCACTGCAAAAGCTAAAAATACATAAATTAGAAGCCCTTTTGCCTTTGGCAAATCACCTGTTATTGCCAGCCCTGCAAATGTGCTTTTCTTCACAACAGTCATCCTGGAAAACATGTTTCCTGCCTCAGTTTTTCAAATGGTAAAGTTTAAATGTTGAAACAAAAGCATGCTTTACTAGAGAAGATTAAAATTGCGTGAAACAAATGGATTCTACTTTGAGAATGGAATATCGACAATTCGTTGGTAATATCTTCGAGTCCCTTTGTGCCTGCAAGGGTGGCACCTCTGAGAAGTCAGTGCCACCTCAGCCCACAGCTCTCCAGGGCCTCCCCACTGTGCCCTCAAAGTCCACCCTCTCTCTTGTGTACTTCCTGGGACACAAGCTGAATCTGCCCCAAAACACATCCCCTGCAGCAGACTGGATAAAGAAGTGGGATGCGGTGGTGCGCGCCTATAATCTCAACTACCTAGGAGGTGAGGCAGGAGGATTGAGTTCCAGGCCAGCCTGGGCGTCATAGCAAGTTTAAGGCCAGCCTGGATTTTGTAGCAAGACCCTGTCTCAAAAAACCCCCCAAAGCAGCTGAGGATCTAGCTCAGTAGTTCCACCGCCTGCCTCTTAAGCACAAGGACCTGAGTTTGATCCAAGCACCAAAACAAAACAAAAAATCGAGACAAAACAAAAATAAAAGAACTGGAGATGCAGCTCAGGGGCGGAGCACTCGTCTAGTGTGGGTGAGGGCCTGGGTTCCGCACACGAGAGCAAAAGTGGGGGGAGAAACATCAGCCACGGCGAATGCGTCTCCCTGTAACCCACCCTGAAATGCAGCTGAGAACGGCTAAATTTTCACCGTTTTGGGGACAAGTCACCTCTTTCCCCAGGTGCGGGAGCCTCGCCTCCCATTCTCCTCACAGGCCTCAGAAACTCCCCAGGCAGCGCCTCCCATCACGGGAGAGCCACTCTGGTGGCCAAATGCAGGTGCCGGTAAAAGCGCAGGGGACCTGCGGGAAACGCCTACTGCGTCCCACACAGCGCTACCTACCGAGGCATCCACCTTCCCTTCCCTGCAGTCACAGACTTCCCACAAACCACGCGTCCCAGGGTGTTTTACACCCCCAGGTCCCCACCACAAGCAGCAGGAATCCGGGTCTCTTCTCAGTTCCCGCTCTCCGGGCCCCTTTCTTGCTCTGCCTTCAGTCACTCCTTTCGAAAACCGCCCCCCTTTCCGCTCCTTCTGGTGCTTGACCGTCTGGTCCACCGGTTGCAAATAAAACTGTGAAATGCAAAAGTGGGTTTTTCCTTTACAAACCCCAGCCAGGTGTGTGCAGCAGGAGGTTTTGGTTCAAGCCCAGGCTCTTCTGTTTTCCCTCAGTGGCTGCGTGGGGCACGGGCGCGCAAAGCAAGGACTCCACTTGGTCCAGGCCCTCTGGGGGCTCAGCTCTGTGGGGGCTGTGGAGTGGTGGGGGGCATTTTCTGGGTGGCTGCCACTTCCTTCTGAGGCTGCCCAACTCCAAGAAAAGGGACATTTTCAGCACTGGTGACTCTGGGAGTTCCTGAAACTGAAGCAAAGTGTTCTCTTGCTTTCAAAACAGGGAACAAATCTGTTTCCTAAATGGAAAGGAACAAATTCAGCACCGAGAGAGGTCGGGGGAGATGTTTTCCAAGTACCTCAGAGTACTTGGCAGGAGGAAGCAAGAACATTCATATTTAAAATACTCCTTGTCAGTGTTGGCCTGAAGTCATTGTGTGGTAAAGAAAAGAGAAAGGAATGTAGAAGTTTGGCTTTTATGTTTTTAAACATTATAAAAATTCACATTAGGGCTGGAGGTGTAGCTCAGGGGTAGAACACGTGTCTAGTATGTGGGAGGCCCTGGGCTCTGCCCATAGCACTGCAAAAACATTTTTTAAAATGCATTATCAGTATAGGCATTTGAACCAGGCATTGTTGTGCATGCCTGTAATTCCAGCACTCAGGAGGCTGAGGCAGGAGGATCCTGGTGGTGCCTACCTGTAATTCCAGCACTCTGAGAGGTATGAGCTTGAGGCCTGCCTGGGCTACATATAGCAAGTTCAAGGCTAAGCTGAATTATGTAGCAAAACCCTCTCTCAAAACAAAAAGAAAGAAATTGGTGTACCCAAGGAAGTCCTAAATAAGGCAGAACTCTGAGGCCTGTAAAAGTGGCCTGAGCCAAACCCAGCCCCAAACCCCAAGGAAGAATTAATCGGACCTTGGATCTGGGCTAAGCCATGTGGGATGATGAAGGGCTCAGGAAGGCAGGGCCAGGAGAGAGTGGACTTCCCAAGGGAAAAGGCCCACGGCAGACTTCTGGGAACAGAGCTGGAAAGATGCAGGGCTCCTTTGACAGCCCTGGGCTCTAGGGTGGGCTTCAATAAGGTTTCAGGACATCCCCTCCCTTCTCCTCCCTCTCCCTCTCCCCCCGCCCCCCTTTCTCTCTCACTTTCTGAAACAAGGCCTCTGTGTGGGCAAGGCTGGCTTCGAACTTGACATCCTCTTTTCTCAGCCCCTGAATACTGGGATTACAGGGTTCTCATACTTTCATTTTTTTTTTTTTCTTTTGAACTGGGAGTTGAACCCAGGTCTTTCACACTAAGCTATATGCCTGGCCTTTTTCTTTTCTTTCTTCTTTTTTTTTTATGTTTTATTTTGAGACAAGGGGTCTTGTTAAGTGATAAATCACCAAGTCCGAACTTGAACCTTCGATCCTCATGCCTCAGCCTCCCAGAGTGCTGGGATTACAGATGTGCACCACCAAGTCCAACTTCATCTGCTTTCATATTGTGCTTGCAAGTCTGGCAACCAACAGACAAAAAACAAAAGAGCAGGGCTGGGGACTTAGCTCAGGGGCACCACACCAGCCTGGCAAGCGCAAGGTCCTGAGTTTGATCCCTGGTACTGAGAAAAAAAAAAAAACAACTTACTAAAAATTTAGGACTTTTTATTTAGAATTTCAGAGTGTTTGTTTGTTTTTGTGGTGCTAGGTTTCACCAGTGCTGGGCAAGCACTCCACCTCTGAGCTACACCCTCAACCCTGTGTAAGGACATTTTTAAAACAATAACAGGATGTTTGAACAATCTTGGAATTGCGCTGGCTTTTCCGTTTTTCCCTGGAGCCCTTTCAAGGGATACTCAGTGGTGTCCACCCTGACTCCTCGCCTGCTGGGGCCGTGGGTAGGAGGATTTGGGGGCCCTGCAGAGGCCAGTGCCCATCTTCATAAAAGCGGATTGCAGCGCCTTTGTCATTTGCTGTGACCTGCAGCCTCTGGTATCTGTGGCTGACTCCACCCGGAGCTGTTCCGGTCACCTGAGTGTGGGTGCACTGAAGAAACCCAATGGACACCTTTGCCGGAGATTGGTGTACTCAAAAGCCCCCCAAAAGCTGAAGGAATGTTTTGACAGCTCAATGGTGATTGATGTGCTCCATCACTTTCTAACAGAGCTGGTGAATCTTAGAGCAACCTCGAGGATAGAGCCCGGGATGAGGATTCTCCCAGTGCAGCTGGCTGTCACCAAGAAATTGCTTGAGAAGACCCAGCCCCCCTTGACCCTAACTGTCTCCTGCTGGAAGGAGCATTCAGTAGGGCTGAGGGATGACAGGCTTTTTTTTTTTTTTTTTTTTTTTTTTTTT
>NW_022900935.1:60741993-60753537 GCF_012274545.1 Fukomys damarensis
TTTTTTTTTTTTTTTTTTTTTTTTTGAGACAGGGCCTCACTATGTAGTTGAGACTGACCTGGAACTCACTATGTAGCTCAGGCTGGTTTCAAACTCACAGCAGTCCTCCTGCCTCAGCTTCCCAAGTACTGGGATTACAGGCATGCGCCACCACGCCCGGCTAAGACAGGCTTTTGTTACAATGGCATCAGGGGACAGGGGTTTGTTGAAGTTCTTTGAGACCTCACTGAGACTATGGCCCGGTCCTTCCCTCTCCATTCTCACCTAGGGGAAACTCTGTGTACAGTGGCTGAATGATTCGGCCTGTGGGATGGACTTAGGTGCACCCCACCATGATAAGACCCCAAATACAGGACTGTCCTGACAGCAACCTCCCCGCATAGGCTGTCACCGAAGCCCCTTTGAACCCAGCACCGCCAGCACGAGGGGCTAAAGGCGTGGAGGCCAGCAGCCTCCATCTAGGTCCCTTCAGGGAGATTAGATGGCAGGATTCCTTTGGTCTTTCTACCTGGGCACACTGAGCGGACCATGTCAGCGCCCTGGGGCTGGGGCCGGGGTGCCACCCAGTGCCACTGAGCTGGTTACATCTCTTTAGGAAGGGGGCAAAGGCTGCTTTTTCCCATTTCTCTTTTTTCCTGAAGCCCTCATATCCAGGCAGTCTCTCAAGAGGGTCTGCAGCTTCCTGGCTTTATCTCTCCCTCCTCAGAACTTGACCCTCAGCCTGGTCCCTTCTGAGCACGAAAGGGGCATTGGTGAGGGTAACTGTCAGTGGGTTGATATCAACCGAGACCGAATTGGGCCAGCCGAGCTGTATGAGAACCTAATTATAAGGGATGGAGAGGGAGGACTGTGACTCATTCATGAAGCTTCTAATCCCCACCCAGCGTGGGACCGTCCTCTGAGCCTCGTGCGTTCCAGTGGCAAGAGACAGTTCTGTTATGTAATGCCCTCCTGGGTGTCTCCAAGTCCCAAGGTAGCCACACACAGGGCATGCCCAGCCGCCCATCCAGGAATGCCACTTCATGCAAGGCCAGCCTCAGCTCCGGCCAGAGAAGAGTGTGCTTCCCTAAGTCAAGGTCATAATTCTGCCTACTTCCTGTAATTGTGCTAATTGCGTGCAGGCGGGACACCTAGAAGCTGCCATCTATATTTAGCTCCTGTTAGCGCTGCTGTACAGCAGGCCTTTTTTATTATGCAGGGAGCGCAGACTTTGACTGGCAAGGCAATCCCAGGGGGCTTATAATGGGAAAGGAATAACGAGTACCTTCCAGTAAACCGTCTCGCCGTTGTCGACAAGATGAAGACAGCCCTGGCTTTGCCGGCTTCCCGAGGAGGATCTCGAGAGCTGGCTTAGCAACCAGAAAAACCTTTGCACACAGTGATGCAGGATGGGAAATAGTGTCTAGAGAGGAGCCCGAGGCCGCCTGTCCTCAGGGGCACAGGTTAATCCCTGTGGAGAAATCCTGTGCCTTTCTGGAGTCAGAAGGATGAGTTTTTAATCACATGTGGTAGTCTTGTCAGCACTGCATTAAGCTGGCAGTCAGCTGATTTGCCCGAGGAGCTGATCTTCCTGGGAGAGAGCAGACCAGACCGAGGTGGGGCATGCGAGCTCTCTGTCAGAACAAGAAGCAGCATTTCTTCTGTCCAGCTACAGTATAAAAGATGTACCTATGAGGCCCTTTACACCGAGTGAATCCAGACTATCCTCACCAGCATAACTGCAGCTGAGTGTGTCTCTAAGACCAAGTCCCCAGGGTAGCTTCTCTCAAGGGGCCCGTGTACTCCAGCAGGTCCTACTGGATGCCTGGATTATGCAAGCCAACCTGCGCTTGCATCGGCTCCTTCCGCCATCCTTGCAAAGGCTGTGCTTATTAGAAAAGCTGGAGCCCTCAGAGGCACATCCTGACCCTTGCTAGGGGAAAGGCAGCCAGATAAAACCGGAAGGGCACCTTCAGGAACGTGACCTCGGGTTGACCCTCCCTCCGGGCTGGATTTGCCCTTACTAAAACTTTCTTTGACTGCGTTGCAAACTATTTTCGCCTCACTTGCTATGCTGCCTGGGAGGTTATCAATTGGCACTTTTAGCTAGCAAGCATCTTCCAACGCGAAGAGAGACGTCGGTGAAACAGGCACACGGGAAATGGACTCTCCAGTTGCCCCACCGTGCTCCTCCTACGCCGCCTCCGATGGGGAGGAGAGAGGGAGGCACCTTCATTGCAGGCATGCTTGTTGTGCTCCCCAAGCTGGGAAAGCACCCATAATTTTAGGCTGCCCCAGCATTCTTTTTTTATTTCTTCCCAGTGCCGCGAATCCAACCCAGGGGCTCACACGCTCCAGGCAGGTGTGCTCCAACCGAGCCTGGCGCGCACTCCCTGCCCGAGACTTCTCTCCTCCATCTGATTTAAGTGTCACTTAACCCCGTGGTCACAGGAAACCTGCTGGGGTGCAGAGGTGTGATTTCGAGTCACCTGATCGCACATTCCTGCCGGAGACTTTGTCTCAGAACTGACGGAGGAGGGGGAGGGGAGGAGGAGGCCGGGGACAAGGGCGTCCGCGGATTGCAGCACACACAGCGCGGTCCTGGAGCACAGCCGGGCGTCCCCGAGGCTGCCTCCCAGCCAGTCCACAGGCTCTGCATCCCTTCAACTCTTGGCTTGAGCTCGCCAGCGTGGAGGCTGGGACAGCAACTAGAACTCCCCACCCCCACCCCCGGGCTAAAAGAAAGCAAAGACAACAGGAAGCAGGAAACAGATATCAGAGAGCAGTTGAACCCCGAAAGAGATAAAGGAAGTCAGCAAACCTTTCCGAACGATAGCCATCGTTTGTTGTAGCCGTCGAGATGTAGAACCTCAGAACCTCGAACTTTACGAACCCTGGGAGGCATTATTACAAATATGCGCATCTTGCAGAAGAGGAAATCAGCTGGGAAGGATTAAGGGGCCTGCAGAAAGGTGTGAAACTGCGTCCCCCATTCCCTTTCTCCCTCCTTCTCTCTGCTCCAGGAGCCGGGGCATTAAGCTAGCCTGAGTAAGCTGTGGTTCGCCCGCCTGCGCGCAGAAGGCTAAGATACTCGGCACAGGGGAGCGGGCTACGCATTAGAACACAGTGACGCTCTGAAGAAAGAGCCTCGGGAGTCCCTTCCCTAGGAGATGCGACTGCAGGAACTATTTACTTTGTGCTTGCCAGAATCGGCTTCTTTGACATTTTTTTCTAAAAACAAATAGCAGGTGTATTGCTTTCGTACTCGGGCATTATCTTAGTGCCACCAAATGCGCCCTGTGCAGGAGGAAGGAAAAAGCAAGAAAACAAGTTGGTAGTTATGATTGCATGGTGGGATTGCACGTGATTTTTATTTTCTCCTTGGCATTGCCACACTAAACTTGTTTCTAAAATGAGCCTGGGCACGGTGACTTTCAGCTACAAGCGAGAGAACCCCCTGGTGCGGACTGAGTTGTACCATAAAGGTACCGAGGAGGTTACACGCCTGGAAGTCTAGTGCGCAAGGAAGCCCCAGACAGGGCAGGAACGGCAGGACCCGCTCTGCTCTCCCCCTCCCCTCTCTGCAGCCTCAGCCTGCCCTGGGTGCGGCTCGGCTGCGGCAATCAGAGTGGGCCCAGCAGCGTCCAGGCACAGAAATGAGTCCTTCTTTCCTGGCGTCTCTTTTCTGGGAGTGTGGGAGCCTACTCGCTCCTCAGCGGGTTCCTCGGTGATAGGGCACGCCACACGGGAAGCCCAGGATTCGGTCCCCTGTGTTGGACAAAAACAAAGTGCAGGCCCTGGCAGGAAGTCCGTGAGAGGAGCGTGGGCAAAAATCACCGAAGTCATGGCCGTGGAAGGGATGTGGGGAAATGGAGACAATCTGAGTGTCTGCTAGGAAATATATTATTTTATAATTTTAAAAACTGTGAGCCAGGGGTGGTGGCACATGCCTGTAATTCTAGCACTGGGCAGGGCGATCACAAGTCGGAGCCCAGCCTCAGAATTTTAAAAAGGCGCCGAAGTGCATGGGCCACATAGATCAGTGCAAGGCTCCTGGGTTCAATTCTGAATACCAGGGGGGAAAATCAATTTTGAAACATTTTTAAATCACCCTTGTTCCTCCATTCATGAAAACTTCTGCTTTTCTTGGAAAATCATCATCACCTAGACGCAGACAAAACCCTGTCCTGTTTCCGCTGCAGGATGCCGTGTCCCTCCGTCTGTCCCTCCTGTTGCTTCCTCCCTCCTCCCCTGTGAACATAGGAAGTGGACAGGTCCCTGGCAGCCGTGGGCCTGTGTTTCCTCAGGGGTTCCTGTGGGTTACAGGAAGCAGGCCCCTGGCCCAGGCACCCCGCCCCTGCTAGCAACCTGCCTTTCTGAAGCCGTGGTGGCTCAAAGTCAAGTTTTGTCCTCAGCTGTGCAAAGCGCTAAGATTTACCCACTGTGATTCAGTGCAGACTTAAACACTGACCGGCATGGCCAAGATAAATGAAGAGTCTTGCAGGGATAGCAGCTCTGCACCAAGTCCAGGGGGCTGGGTAAGTGCAATATTGGAGGCAGCTCGGTTTTCAAACCCATAAATCTCAGGGTCCTTTCCATGGGCTGGAACTGGCTGCAGGAGAAAGCATTTATTCCCTTCCACTTGCTGCACAGCTGTTGGGCTGTTTAAAGCAAGAGGTGCAGAAATTGAGAGGGTGGATTCTGTGTCTTCCACCAGAGAATAAGCTTTAACTCTCCTTGAGTTCCTAGAAGCTTTTGCTGCTGAGACATAGAATAAATAGATTTAAAGAAGAAAAAATAAGGAGGAAAAGAAGAAGAAGGAGAAGGAAGAAGAGGAAGAAACCTTGGTGTTCTCAACACATTAAGGGCTCCTCTAATTTCATTTGTCATTCTAGAACTTAAAACTTTATCATTAGGTTCCAACGTTGCAAGGGTTTTGTTTTATTTTGTTTTCTTCCCTTTTCCTCTGTTATGTCCCAAGCCAGGCACTTAGCAGCTCTTATAAAGTTCAGGACAGTAATCAGGTGAGCCAGTAATGGAGCATGAAGTAGTCCTACAGGTTATTGCTACTTGCTATTCAAAGAATGTGTGAGTCAGCCAATTCAGCTGCTACACAGGGACCTCTGGGAACCTGTAGGGCCATTCTGAGGGGTGATCAGTCTAGGAATAGAACCCAGCCCTCAGACTGAGCTGTATCCCAGGACTAATCATATATTTATTTTTAAATTTAAGACACGTTCTTTTTTTAGGGGGGTCCGAACTCAGGTCCTTGCATTTGCAAGGCAGGCACTGGAACCACTGAGCTAAATCCCCAGCCCTACGACACGTTCTTGACAAGCTGCCCAGGCTGGGTTGAATTTGAGGTCCTCCTGATTGGAAGTCCCATTTGACCCAGCTATTCCTCTGCTGGGTATCGTCCCAAAAGAATTAAAAGAATCAATGGACCGGCGAGGACAGCTTCCAACAACCCAATTCAACCCCACCCCGCCTGTGTCTCTGGCTTCCTGGCTACACCCATCCCTCATCTATCCTGAAGAGGCACGGGGTCTTAAAGGCCATCTCCCTGAGCTAGAGCAGAAGTGAATAATTGCAAGAGGGCCTTGCTCCTTCGGAGTCCCTATCCGGAAGAGTAAAGTTCCTGTATCGATCAGTTTATTCATTATAAACATATTTTGGGCTAGTCTTCAATTTCATTTTATTTCACACCATTAAAGGTAACAGATGAATAAGTACCACAAATTGTCATTTTCTAAGCTGTGTTTGATTCTATAGTTGTTGCTGAGTGTATCACTTGGGTTAGTCTTGTGATTGATCTAATCAGTTATCTTTCCTGGTATAATGAAAATGAGATTGCACCAGAGTTATTAGAGACTTGAATCCTAAACTTCAGCTATATCTGGCAGAACCTCTGAGAAGCAATCATTCCTTAAGGTTTCTAAATACAAGCAACAAAGATATCTACAATAAGTAATATCAAAGTATCAACCCAGGAATGAAACCAAAGACTATACCAACAACAATAATAGAAATGAAAAGACATTTAGACAAGACACAGTCTTCCAGCTTAACAGACAAATTCTGGGAGAAACGAGATGGATGGAAAAGTCTGATAATCAACCACCTGCACAACCTGAACTGATAGCACAGGAAGTGAAAAACAGGTGAATGATGCTCTAGAAATATTCAAAACAAGTAATTTCCCAGACAAAAGACATATTATAAACTCTAGAACAAAAACATTAAAAAAGAGAAATGAGGCCCATGATGAAAGCCATGAATACTCAGGCTAAGAAACAAACGGGTCTATGAAACAGATTCTAACTGATATCCAGGAGATTAAAAACTATTAAAAGTATACACAACAGAGCACACCCCTGTAATCCCACCACTCGGGAGGTTGAGGCAGGAGGATCACTGTGAGTTCGAGACCAGCCTGGGCTACATAGTGAGTTCCAGTTCAGTCTCAACTACATAGTGAGACCCTGTTTCAAAAAAACAAAAAAACAAAACGATACAAAACAAAAAAGTATATACAACAGATTAACCCAATCTGAAGACAGAATATCAGATATAGAAGACAGGATGGTGGTCAGTGACCGTGAAAAGAGAGATCTCTTAAAAATAGACCATGAGAAATCAATCCATCAGCTCCTAGATGATACGAAGAAGAATAATATAAAATTAATAGGAGTCCAAGAAAAAGCAGAAGAAAACACAAATAACATAAAAAACTGTTCACAGAAGTAATAGCAGAAAACTTCCCAAACATAGCAAAAGAACTTGACATACAGATAAGTGAGGCATATGGGACTCCAGCTAGTTATGATTAAAAAAAAATCAAAAACTACACCTAGACATGTAATAATCAGGATCCCAGAAAACCAACAGAAGTACAAAATACTAGCAGCAGTTAGAGAAAAGAAACAAATTACATGTTTGTTTGTTTGTTTGTTGAGATGGGATCTCACTATGCAGTTTAGACTGCTCTGGAACTCACTGTGTAGCTCAGGCTGGTCTCAAACTCACAGCAATCCTCCTGCCTCAGCCTCCAGCACCTCCCTAGTGCTGGGATTACAGGTGTTCACCACCATGCCCCAGCTTTGAAACAAATTACATGTAAAGGAAAGCCCATTAGAATCACAACAGATTTTTCTTTCTTTTTTGGGGGGGGGTACTGGGGATCGAACTCAGGTCCTTGTGCTTGCGAGGTGGGAGCCTGAACCACTGAGCTAAATCCCCAGCCCCCTACAAC
Organism: Fukomys damarensis; assembly: GCF_012274545.1. Classification (NCBI taxonomy): domain Eukaryota; kingdom Metazoa; phylum Chordata; class Mammalia; order Rodentia; family Bathyergidae; genus Fukomys; species Fukomys damarensis. The sequence goes on from NW_022900935.1 coordinate 60,749,225, forward strand.
AGATTTTTCAACATAAACCCTCAAGTCAAGGAGAGCCTGGAGCAAGGTATTTCAAGCTTTAAAAGAAAACAACGTCCAACCTAGGCTGATGTATCCTGCAAAACTATCTTTCAGAATGATGGAGAAATGATACTTTCATGACAAAGAACACCTGAGAAACTTCATGAATATCAAACCAGCACTCAAACAATTTTTTTTTTTTTTGTACCGGGAATTAAACTCGGGCCCTTGTGCTTGCAATGCAGGCAGCAGAACCACTGAGCCAAATCCCTGGCTCCTCCAAACAATTTTTAAAATATCCTAGAAAAAGACAATGAAGGTCATAACTTCATGAGGCCCAACAGAGCAAATCTAATAGGCAAGAATTTAAAGGGAGAGGGAAAATAATAAAGAAGAACCAACAACAGGGAAATCGCATGACAATGTTATCAATACATATCAGTTATAACCAGCTGTTCCTCAGACAAAGGTCTACTATCTAGAATATATTAAGAATTTAAAAAATCAGACCCCCTTGATCCCCCGTACTAAAAAAAAAATCAGCCCCCCCCCCAAATATAAAGACCCATTTCAAAAATGGGCATCTGAAATGAACAGGCATTTCTCAGAAAAAAAAAAGTAAAAGCACCAAATAAACATGAAAAAAATGTTCAACATCTCTGGTCATTTGAGAGATGCAGATGAAAACAACACTGAGATTCCACCTCACCTCAGTAAGAATGGCTGATATCAAGAGATCAACTAATAACAAATACTGGCAGGGTTGTGGGGAGATAGGAACCCTTCTTCATCATTGGTGGGAGTGCAGACTGGTGCAACCACTGTGGAAATCAGTATAGAGAAACCTGAGAGAACTAGGATTAGAGGTTCCACTCGACCCAGCGATTTCTCTGCGGGGTATCTTCCCAAGGGAATTAAAGGGATCCTACCACAGCGATATATGCACACCCTGTTTGTAGCAGCACAGTTTGTAATAGCTAAAATTTGCAGACAACCCAATTGCCCATCAATGGAGACTAGATAAATAAGATGTGTGTGTTTTTTAATAAAATGTAGTACTACTCAGCCATAAAGAATGAGAAACTAGAGATATTATAGCTAAGTGGATGCACATTGAGGCCATACTCTTAAGTGAAATTAATAGGACACACATATGTAAATACTGGATAGTTTCTCTGGTGTGAAAAACAAAGTGTAAATAAGGATCAAAATGTATAATTGATATTGTGTGATAGGAAGAAAAAGTCTAAAAGAGTAAAAGAAATGTGAGGGGTAGGGGAAAGGGAAAAAGGGAAAATAAAAAATATGTAAAAAGGAAAACCATGCAAACAATGTCTTTGTAAACAGGGAAGGGTGGAGAGGCTGAAGGGAGGGCTGGGGAGTGGGGAAAAATAAGAACCAAGATAAGTCTTGTAAAGGCACGAGATCCCAATGTTGAATGTAACTATATTGTATACCTAAAATGTACCAATAAACTTAATAAAGATTTTAAAAAAGAATTAAAAGAATCATACCACAGTGATATATGTCTACCTGTTTATAGCAGCACAGTTTGTTTTGTAATAGCTAAAGGTTGGAAACAGCCCAATTGCCCATCAACTGGAGACTAGATATAGAAGATGTGGTTTTTTATGAAATGGAGTATCACTCAGCCATAAAGAATGAGAAATTAAGCTGGGTATGGTGGCGCATGCCTGTAATCCCAGCACTTGGGAGGCTGAGGCAGGAGGATCGCTGTAAGTTCGAGACCAGCCTGGGCTACATAGTGAGTTCCAGGTCAGTCTGAACTGCATAGTGAGACCCTGTCTCAAAAAACCAACCAAACAAACAAACAAAAAAAAAAGAATGAGAAATTAGAGACATTTAATAGCTAAATGGATGCACACTGAGGCCATACTCTTAACTGAGATCGATAGGACACACCTGTGTAAATACCGAATAGTTTCTCTGATGTGAAAAACCAACAGTGTAAATAAGGTTCAAATAGTATAATTGATGTTGTGACATAGAAAGAAAAGGTCTAACGGAATAGGGGAAGTGGGAGGGGCTGGGGAAAGGAAAGAAGGGAGAAGAAAAAAATGGAAAAACATGGAAACAAAGTCTTTGAAAATAGGGAAGGGTGGAGTGGGTGAAGGGAAGGCAGGGGAATGGGAAAAAAATAAGAACCAAGATACATCATGTAAGGGTACAAGATCCTAACAATGAATGTATCTGTATTGTGTACCTAAAATGTACCAATAAATTTAATGGAAAAAAAAATTGAGATCCTCCTGCCTCAGCTTCCTGGAATGCTGGGATTACAGGTGTGTTCCACCATGCCCAGCCTCAAACATATTCTTGGTTTGCCTGTGCACTAGAGTGTACAGCCACCCACAGGTACTACATCTGCAGGATTTCACTCTGAGTCTTCCTGAGGAGGATGGCACCAGCTTGTGTCCTATCTTATATACTTACAGGGTGGGTTTTTCAGCACGACACCCGGACAAACAGATTTTGAAACTGGAGAGCTGGGAGAAGGAACAACACCAACAAAATCAGAAAGAAAAAAGAAAAGAATGGAGTTAGAAAGACGTGAATGTACCAGAAGCCTCCCTACGTTCTGGAGACAGGGTAGCAAGTTCAAACCCTCCACCTTGGGCATTATTTACCCTTTCTGTGCCTTGGTGCCCGGTCTGTGAAATGTGCTGCTATGCGGATCCCGCAGTGGGCCTGGTACCATTGATACTGAGCAGAAAAAGCTAATTTTGTTCTTGGGGGCACTGTTAATCATCTGTAACTAAATTAAATGGGGGAATTGCATTTAGGTGTCATATGGAGAGAGAGTAACCGTCAGCTGGCTCCAAAGTCCTGAATTATCTGTAGGCATTGAACAGTCAGACCTCCCTGTGCCTCAGTGTCCCTAGGTATGGAGTAGCTCGGTGTCCTAGGAGTGGGTTTCTCACATGCTCTCCTGAACCACTAAGAGGCTGGTCCTGTGCGCGCTGGAGCGGTCATGTGAGGTGAGCTGAACAGAGGCTGGCTTTTGCTGCCAAGGACCACGGAGGCTTTGTTCCCAATTCCTTCTGGGCCAGGATCTCCAGAGTGACGAACAGGCCAGCCTCACTGCCTCCTGGGCAATGGTGGCAGGACTACGTGCCCACTGACACTAGCGGCCGCCCTGGGACTGCGGGCCTCTTCTGCACCCCTTCCTGCCAGCAAAGTATATCCTCTCTTCCTAACGGAGGTTTGTTTCTATCCAGCTCTACAGGGTTGGATATGGGTCCCCCAAGAGGCATGCGTACCCAACTCCTAGCCCCCATATTGGTGAGGATGTCCTTATTTGGAAAGCGTCCTTGTAGATGTACACTAAAGATCTTGAATAAGATCATCATGGATTTAGGGTGGGTCCTAAATTCATTGGTCGTTTGGCCTTATAAGACAAGGGAGATCCAGCACTGGGGAGACTGAAGCAGGAGGATCACAAGTTCTAGCCCAGTCTGGGCAACTTAGACTCCGTCTCAAAATAAAAAATCAAAAGGGCTGGGATGTAGCTCAGTATGAGCCCTGCTCAATCTCAAGAGAGAGAAGGGAGAAGAGGGAAGAGGGACGGGGAGAGAGAGATTTGGCACAGGGCAACACAAGGAAGAAAGCAGGAGAAAGCCAAGGAGCACCTATAGCCTCCAGAAGCGGATTGGGCTTCTCTCTGGGGGAGCTTGCAAAATAGCGCATTTCTGTTGCTTTATTGCCACCCAGTTTGTGCTCATTTGTTACAGCAGGTGAAGGGAGCCAAGGGCCCCGCTGTGGGTACTTACTGAGCTTCGCAGGGAAAGTTCAGAGAGGGTCCCTGTATCCCTGGGGGCCTAGAGGGAGGTCACCCGGGCTCTGGGTTTGCATCAGCGTGGTTATGCATTTCTGCGACACAGCCCCGCCCCGCCCCATGAATGTCCTGCAGGAAGCTGGAGGTCATGCGTTGGCTGTTGGAGGAAGCACAGTTGACAGGCACGGGCACTTTTAGGATGAGTTACACATTTGCACTTCAGCATTTTAAGGTTGAGTGCACTGCCTGACCTCGGAGATTCGCGGCGAGGGCTTCCCACTCCGCTACGCTAGATGGCTGGCTCTTGTTGCAGCCTCTGGGCCCCGGAAGTCCGTGCAAATCATAGTTAGCGGAAGGTAGTTTACCAAGAAAGGGCCCAGGATCTTTTCAGCCTCTCTGCATTGAGAGCTCTGTATAGGAAGATTGGTCTTTTAGTTATATTTTCCCATTGGTCATTTAAACAAATTTCTTAACATTCTTTTTTTTTTTTTTTTTTTTTTTTTTTTTTCCGGGGTTT
>NW_022900935.1:60753673-60760835 GCF_012274545.1 Fukomys damarensis
GGATTGAACTCGGGTCCTTGAGCTTGCAAGGCAGGCGGCGGAAACACTGAGCTAAATCCCTAGCCCTTAAACAATTTTCAAGTCATTTTTCTGCTTCGGGAAAACATAAGATGGGGAAAGGACTTCTCTAAATATAGAGGATGAGACTAGAAACTAACAAGAAGGGCAAGCGGGATGATAATAATAATCTTTGCACACAGAACGCTCTGGAGGCAGAGCTGGAGGACGCTTGGCGGTGGGAGGTATTTACAGAATGTTTTCATAAACATTTTCTTATCCGAGATTAACAACCCAGGGAGGTATATTTCCTCCACATCCAATTTAAAAAACTTTTTTTCTTTGCCTATGGAAGAGAAAAACCCTGAAAGCCACTTTGGGAGGTGAAGATCGCTCTATCAGGCACGCAGGGCCCACCGAGGTGGGCAGGGCCGGGAGGTGGCGATGTTGGGGAGCCGTGAAATGAGCAGTTGTGGGCCTCCCAGCAGGAAGATGCCCTGTGCGTGCGTGGAGTGTGGCACAGCCATGGGGGGCTGGGCTCGAAACTGGAGGAGATTTGGGGGCCTCAGTGGTCCTCTCTCTCCCTCATGTGAATTAAGAGGGTGCTGGCCTTAGCAGGCCTGGCCTGGGTGCCCTGGGTGGTCCGATCTCTGTCCACAGCACTAAGGTGGTCTTCATGGTCAGTCTTGGGAGATTGCTTTAACTAATCAAATTTAGGATGTTCTGGGTTTGGGTTTTTTTTTTTCCCCTGCAGTACTGGGGGATTGAACCCAGGATTTTTGTAGTCACCTACCATCCCCACCCTTTAAATTTTTTTTTCTTTTGAGACAGGGTCCTGCTCAGTTGCTAAGTTGCCCAGGCTGGGCTCGAACATGGGCTCCTCCTGACGGCTAGGATGATGGAACTGTGCCACCATCCCCAGCGGGATGCTCTGGTTTTCTTACCCCTCACCATCCTCTTGTTTATGTGGCTTTTGGTCTGTCCCTTATCCGTGCTCCATTCCTTCCTTGAGGTCCATTAGAAGCTGAATGTCCAGCTCTCCCTCCAGCCGCTTGACCACGGACGGCAGCACAGCGTGGCCTCCTTCTGGACTTGCATCCCTAAGTCCCAATCAGCATGCAAAAAAAAAAAGAAAGCTCACACAGCTGCATGACAGCAGGCGAAATGAGGACTACATATGACAGCACAACCACCAGCCAAAGTGACCTGTGCTCAGTTAGGCTGTTTTCAATTCTCTGAACTGGAAGCTAAAAAGCCTAAATCTCATCAGGTGCTCACTGTGCCTCCCTCTGCACAAGCTCTGCCTATGCAGAGCACTTCTCCAGGCCACAGTGCACACCCAGCTGTCTAAAGGCAGCGTTGGGGCAGGAATGGAGAGCATCGCGTGGAAAGGCTGCTCCTGTCAGTCCTGGCGATGGGGAGCCACGGTGAATGCACTCAGAAGAAAAGCTTAACTGCAGGCTCATTCAGTTCAACCCAGCCGACATTTAACAGGAATTCTTAAAAATGTTACATGCTATGAGAAGTAGGAGGAAATGAGCGGCTATGGTCTCATATCCAAGCAACTTACCATATCACGGAAGTGCTTACGCGGTCAGCCTAATTTAAGGTGACACACCACGGGACGCAAGTGGCGAGAGCATGGGCCAGTGGAAGAGGGAAGAAAAAAACTCCAGAGAGCAGCAATGCTCTAGAACTTGACTTCCTGGATTTTGACTGTTTGTGTGTCCTGTCCTGTAGGCTGAGCACCTTAAAGAAAAATCTGCTTTTAATTTAGCTTTGCATTGCTGGGAATCAAACGTAGGGCCTCGTGCACCCTAAGGCAAGAGCTCCGCCACTGAGCTACAGCCCCAGCCCAAACAACTGCATTCACCCTGCGTTATGGTCCTGTGCTCTGGTGCTTAATATGGTGTCCGAACATGGTGCTCAACCCATGTTTACCGAATTAAAAAAGGAATGAATATGTGAAAAAATAGAGTGGGGATGAAAATAAAATCACTCTGGACAAAGGACAGTCGGGGACAAGATTTATAGAGAACCTTGAATGGCTGGCTTTGGAGCCCGAATCTTATTCTTCAGTCAGCATTGTTTGGAGCAAGGGAGTGAGCTCATTTCTGTGCTTTTGATAGAGAATTCTGTTGGCACTGTTGGGCAGGGAAAACACTGGACTTATAGGAAGTCTGGCCTGCCTCGACTGAAATGAAGTATTTTAGAAATATAGGAAGCTGGATGGTGATGCTTGGAGAGCCGGCTTCTTGGCCCCAAGTTTTCCCAGCTTGGGAATGATGCAAGGTATTAGCTCAAGGCCACTGGATCACTGCCAGGGCTCAATTAGGAAATTGTGCCTGTAGGGTAACCTACATTTTCAGTACTTTTCCAGTCCGGAAACCTTGCCAGATGGCCCATGTCGGGAGACTCTGACATGCTTTGCAAGGCTGCCTTTTGCTCCTTTACAACCAAGTGGGAAAATGATCTCTTCTGGAAGTGGGCTTTGCCGCAGTCTATCTACATAGTTGGTCCTGACTCTTGGCATCACTCAGAGGGAAGTTCAGGCTGGTCTTCTCCTCTTTTGCTATGGTGGTCAAGAGGCTGGGCTCTGGAGACCAATTTTAATTATACCATCACTTGCTTCCAGCATCTATCCTGCAGTGACCCTGCCCTCAATGCTCTGGGGCCATCAACTTGCCAGCTTCCCTTGAAGTGACTTCACCATTGCACTAAGACAATGGGGAGGATGCGACTGAGAAATCAGAAATAATGTTCCCAACTCAGGGGAACATCCTGTTGGGAAAGATGTCATCTGCCTCAGTGCTTCCTGTCCTCTGATGCTGGTGTCCACGTGGCTAGGAGCAAGGTGTTGATCCTGCATCCTGATGTCAGCCAGAGGTAACCAAATAGATCACAGCTTCTGATTCAAGCTCCTAATAGGTGACTCAGCTCAGCAACCCGCAGGAGTCAGAGTGCCTTGCTGTGGACACCGAGACCTAGGGAATCCTTGGCTTCTGGCCCACAGGCACCTGAAAAATGGGGCCTTTTCACGGTACCCATCGGTGCTTCCATCTGCCAGGTGAGAGCTGGTAGCAGATGGGTAGAGAGCTATCCAGTAAAAGGGCCAGTCAAGCCAGGTGCTATATGACATGCTTGTCACCCCAGTACTCTGGGATGTGAGGCAGGAGGATCACAAATTTGAGTCCCGCCTGGGCAACTTAGAGATTTAGTGAAACCTCACTATAAAGGGGAGGTATGGATATAGCTCGGTGCAGAGGTCCTGGCTTTAGTCCCTATGTGCCAAAAATAAATAAATAAATAGATAGATAAATAAAAAAGTACTTGCCAAGTTATGAGCATGCTCAAGATGTTTGGGAATCCTCTCATGATAATAGGACTAGTAAGGGAGTGGGAGGAAGCAGGCCAGTACAGACGAGAGCACAGTGCTCTTGTCTCTGCTGTGGGGCTGCTCACCCATCCAGCCTGCCCTCCCTGTGCCTCATACCTGATGCCTTTCACAAGCTTGGTGGAGGGACTTACACAAGCATTCATTCCAGCCTCTGCAGCCCACAGGTGACACTATTAGCTGAAGGAATAGAGACAGGAGCAGTATCATTTGAGCAACGCTTGTAACCCGTAAACAATTCTTAGGCCCCTGCTTCTTTTTGTTCTAAGAAGACTGCATTCCATCATATCGATGGAGTCTTCACGCCACCTTCCTGCTGTCCGTTCCTTCCTCAACCCTCTGTGGTCTGTCCTCTGTTCCTGAATCCCAATGAGTTTGTGCACGCGTGCGCGCGCGCACACACACACACACACACACACACTCTGCCTCCAAGGAAGCAGTCTTCAAAGCAGGAGGTTTGACCTTCACTCTAGCTCAAGGTAGAAGATAATAATAGCAAAGCAGCAAGACAGCAAGAACCTATGTTCCCAATATCGAGACGCCTACACCTCATCGCTTACAAATCAGGACTGGGGTCTAAGACTTCCTGCGCAATTGTTTGATCCAGACTTCTTGTTCAGAAAGATTAGACTATACACTAATAGTCTAATTTCATTTGTTTCATGAAACTCATGAAAAAGAATTCACTCTTACAAAGATTGCTATCTTGGCTAATAACCCCCTCCTCAGGCTGATAGATTGTTCCCCGGGGCAAAGAGCTCACTTATCAAATAGCTGATTACTTATCATGACTCAAGACCTCATTGTGTCCACCAGGCCTGAACTATGGGCCCTGGTTTCAACTCTGGAGCCACAAAGCCCAAACCTGGAAAGAACTGCTTGGACCCCGGCTTCTGACACACCACGAGTATCCTCAGTTTAACTGGTCACCTCAGCCTTGGTTTGGTAGGTTGCTGGGTCACACCAGGTTACAGCATTTGACAGTGACCGTGGGGGCCTGGACCTCATTCTCATGAAAGGGACTGGAACTTCTACCTCATCACTCTTACCTTGGGGTTCTGGTCCCTGGCAGCCTAACTGATCTCGGCACACATCCCTCTACCCCGCCTCCACCCCACAGCCAACTCTATGCCTCACAGTGGCTGACCCATAGTGAGAGCTCCACACACATGTGCAAAGAGCATAAGGACTAGGTCTCTTCATGTAACTCTGGGTGCACTGATCTGTAGAAATTCATATAGATGTTGGATTCCAGCCCAGTAAAACTGATTTAAAAATAACCAAGCAGGGGCTGTGAATGCAGCTCGGTGGTAGAGCAACTACTTAGAATGCTTGAGGCCCTGGATTCAATCTCTAGCTGCAGCAGCACCCACCACCAAACAACAAAAACAGAAAATAAAAGTATCATTAGTTATACATCTAAGCAAGTATTAAGGGCCGAGGATTTAGCTCAGTGGCACTGCACCTGCCTCACAAGCACAAGGTCCTGAGTTCAATTCCCAACACCACAAAAACAAAAAACAAAAAAACAAAAGCAAGCATTGTTTCCCTCAAATCATTCACCTTAGAAATTTGTCCACGTACCTTAGAGATACAGCTATTGTTTGAAGCTTTAAAAAATATTTCTTTTATAATTATATCTTGAGTTTTCCATTTTGGTGGCAATAAACTTTGTTTTTTGTTCAAAACCTTTTTGCATGGATAATTTCACACATATTCAAAAGTGAACAGAATAGTATAATGAAAAGTTATCAACTTGTGGCTGATCCTGGTTCATCTATACTTGTTATTTTATTTTTTGGAGACCAGGTCTCACTATGTAGTTCAGACGGGCCTTGAACTCACTATGTAGCCTAGGCCAGCCTTGAACTTGAGATCCTTCTGCCTCAGCCTCCCAAGTGCGAAGGATTATAGGAATGTGCCACCATGCCTGGCTCATCTGTACTTTCATGTCTCTCTCTCTCTCTTTTTTTTTTTTCTTGTACCAGGGATTGAACTCCAGTCCTTGTGCTTACAAGGCAGGTGGCAGCACCACTGAGCTAAATCCCCAGCCCTCATTTCTCTTTTTCCATCTAAATTATCTTTTTGTTTTTGTTGTTTTTTTGAGACAGGGTCTCACTGTGTAGTTGAGACTGATCTGGAACTCACTATGTAACCCAGGCTGGTCTCAACTCACAGCGATCCTCCTGCCTCAGCCTCCCGAGTGCTGGGATTACAGGTGTGCGCCACCACACCCAGCCATCTGAATTATTTTGAAGGTAATCTCATGCATTGTTTTATCATTTCACCCCAAAATATTTCAATGCGTATCCCTGAAAGATAAAGCTTGTTTAATTTTTTCTTGTGGTGCGGAGGATCAAACATCTCCAACTAGAGCTAATTGGACATACATCTCTGACTAACATCTTAAAATTCCATTATCTTACCTCAAAAATCAATAGTAATTTCTTAATACCATTGTTTGTTCAAATAATACCTGAATCAGCCTGCTTAAAGTAATGTTTATCAAGCCAGGTATGGTGGCCCATGCCTGTAATTCCAGCACTCTGGGAGGCTGAGGTAGAAAGATCACAAGTTTGGGCCCAGCCTGGATAATTTAGCAAGACCCTATCTGAAAATAAAAAAATAGAAAAAGGCTGGGGATATAGCCCAGTGTGAAGACTCTGGGTTCAATCCCCAGCATCAAATATTTTTTTAAAGCCCCAATTTTTACTATTTTATTTGTTTAAATCAAGATGGAAACAAAGTTCATATGTTGCAATAGGCTGATTTGTTTTTTTCTTTAAAATTTGAAAGATAATATACATAGAAAAGGAAAATAAGTCATGTGTATGGCTCAATAAATTTTGCAGTCTCTTTCATTTTTATTTTAGGGCACTTTTTGGATTGTTTTCCATGGTGTCATTCAGCATGTTCCTCTCTTCTCTATTTCCTGTAAACAGGTTATTGCTTCCGCATGAGACTCAAGAGGTCAACCTTTCAGCAGGACTATCCAATGAATGTTGTTCAAACCTACCAGGAGGCTCAGCTGTCTGTCTCTTTTTCAAAGCACCTTTTGAAGGTGGATGTGATTTGTATACAGGCTAAAGTCAGTCAGACTAAGTTTGGCAAGCTTTCCAGATCACTTTGATCAAGCTAGAAAATGGTAGTTTGAGTTGAAAAATAAGATGTGCTCAAGTAATGAATGTTTTGCTTGTGTGGCTGGTAAACAGGCCCTGAAGGAAATTCCAGAAGAGTTCTAAAATGTTAAAAATGTTCTACGCAATGGCTGCCTCCAATGCACAGCCACCCCGGGTAATTAATGTGAACGGAACAACAGTGACATTGAGGGGGAAACCGTTGTTGGTCATGGAAACTGCTTCCCTGTGTGGGTGTAAGTGCCAGGTGTCCCCTCTCACGGACCCCTGAATGTCCCGAGGTGTGTCCCGACACCGACGTTTTTGCAATGGAGCCTGGACTGATGCCCTCTTGCCGAAAGGCGAGAGTGCACAGCAGCTCCCCTAAGACCACGGTTTCGCGTTTCCGTTCCACCCCACAGCCTAACGCAAGAAGCGTCCACAAGGCTGACAAGGATGACCCTGGGCTCCGCACAGTCCCTCCCCAGCCCCGCTGTTTGCTTCCTCTCCACCCCGCAGCGAGACCGTGGTCAGAGCGTGAAGGAGCACCGGGGAGGCAGCAGAGCGGGACGGCCGGGGTACCGGGTGTGCCGCCGACCTCCAGTCCCGCGTCCGCGGCCCTGCTCTCAGCCCTTTGTGTCTCGCGCCACCCCCG